>NC_041227.1:82002337-82083385 GCF_002837175.3 Physeter macrocephalus
GGTTTTGATCGGCATTTCCCCGACGGTTAGTGATGCTGAACATCTTGCGTGTGCCTGTTGGCCAGAGTTACTGTTTCATGGGTACAGAACTTGCTTCCACAAGATGAAAAAGTTCCGGAGATGGATGGTCACCATATCAAGAGTGTACTTAATGTCACTGAAGTTTTCACTTAAAAACGGTAACTTTTACGGTACGTGTATTTTACCACACTAAAGAGGGGGAATGTGAGGTTTGTACTCACAACACTTCAGACACCAAACGTGTGGGTTTTTTTCCTCACACCGACCAGCTCTGACAACCCTGTTGCCCTACAGTTCAGTTCTGACCTAGCTGCCCTGAGTGAGCGCCAGACCTACAGGACCTGCAAGGTTCGGGCCCCCCCATTCCGTGTGATGAGCCTGGGGTTCCTGTAACACCCCCTTAGGTCCAGCAATTGCTAGAAGGACTCACAGAACTCAGGGCGGCACTTTACTTACTGTTCCCGGTTAATTATAAAGGACACAACTTGGGCTTCCCCGGTGGCACAGTGGTTAAGAATCCGCCTGCCAACGCAGGGGACAGGGGTTCAAGCCCTGGTCCGGAAAGATCCCACATGCCGTGGAGCAACTAAGCCCGTGCGCCACAGCTACTGAGACTGCACTCTAGAGCCCGCGAGCCACAACTACTGAGCCCGTGTGCCACAACTACTGAAGCCCGTGCGCCTAGAGCCCGTGCTCCTCAATAAGAGGAGCCACCGCAACGAGGAGCCCGCGCACCACAACGAAGAGTAGCCCCCGCTCGCCGGAACTAGAGAAAGCCCGCGGGCAGCGATGAAGACCCAACGCGGCCAAAAATAAATAAATAAAATAAATTTTAAAGATAAAAAAATAAATAAAGGACACAACTCAGGACAAATGAAGAGCTGCGTGGGCAGGGTATGGGGAAGGGGCTTGGAGCTTCCACGCTCCCCCCAGGCGCCACCCTCCCAGCGCCTGGAAGTGTCCGCCAGGCAGGACGGTCCCCAGGCCCCGCTGCTCAGGGTACTATGAGGCCTGACCGGTGAGATCGGCTGCCACGACTGACTGGGTCTCCAGCTCTCCAGTCAGGCCACCAGCCCCCATCCCGAAGCGCTCGAGGGGCACCAAGTGTCACCCCCTTAACACACACTAGGTTCGGTGGGAAGGGCTCATCCTGAGTAACAAAAGCTGCCCAAGGGGTTTGGGAGCTGTGTCAGGAACGGGACAGAGCCCCGAGACCCTTCTATTCATACTCTTGGGGTCCGCAGAATTGGACACTTTACCTGGGGGCACTGAACGGCACGCATATTACATCTCAATAAAACTGCGATAGCAAATAAAAACCAGAACTTTGTTTTTCGACTTGTATCAGGCAGCCGTTAATGCTAGATCAATACTGTTTTCAAATATTAACTCTGATCACTAATAATGTTCCAAAAGGTTAACTGATGTTACTAACAAAACCTGAAAATGAAAATGGCTAATAATCACCTCTTAAAAGAGTATTTTACCACGAATAAATGAGTTAATTATCTACACGCCTATTTAAGTTTTTAACGACAGTCTTATTTGGTTCAGGGAAGGAACTGAAAACCACAGAACTAGTCTTACAGCTGAAAGGGGCTTCACGGACTGATCTGGAGGGTCCCTTCTGCCTCACACTCCCTGCT
Organism: Physeter macrocephalus; assembly: GCF_002837175.3. Classification (NCBI taxonomy): domain Eukaryota; kingdom Metazoa; phylum Chordata; class Mammalia; order Artiodactyla; family Physeteridae; genus Physeter; species Physeter macrocephalus. The sequence goes on from NC_041227.1 coordinate 82,004,005, forward strand.
CTGTGACCCAAAGGGCCTGGTCTCCCACAGCTTGCGGGAGAGCAGCCCACGCCAGGGACAGAGCTGTGGACGGGCAGGATGTCAGGCTGCACCATTTTCCAGGGGAGCAAAGACAGGACGGGATCTGAGGTCACTACCAAGTCTCCCACAGAGGCAGCTGGGAGCCGTGGCAGGAGCCACGTGGCAACAGGGCGCATCAGACTGGAGCAGCCTCCTTCACGTATTCCCCAATTCCTTATCTGAAAAGGGGTGAGCACGTTGACTTTGTGGTCGGGCTGTGGATACCTAAAAATGAGGGCGTGTGACCACGCTTCGCGCTGCTAAAATGAGAGAAAATGAGGCTCGGGGGTGAAGAAAGTCAGCGAGTGCTCAGGGAGCGGCAACGCAGCCCCGGCTGCTGTCCCTCCCCACCCCCACTTCCCCCCACCGCACGCCCGCACGCGCCCCATTCTGTTCTGGGCTAGGGATTTGGTTTTGGCCTGGGATCCAAGCCACGATCTTCAAGTCGACTTGACCCTCCAGAGAGCAGATGCCCCCCACTCATGTTGCCATGGGAACAGGGCTGGGGGCGGGTACTGCTGTGGCCACGGCGCCCTCAGCCCCAGCAGGAAGCAGCAAGGCTTCTGTACCACACCTCTCTGCAGAGGCACCGAAGCATTTTCTACAAGGTCAGCTGGAAACGCCGGAACCCCAGGGGCAGCCTGGGGTTTGGAGTGTGTGTGGTTTTCCGACGTCAGCAGCCAATTCTCGGACACCAACTGGGTGTCCAGTGATTCCACTCGGTTCCCACACGACCACCCAGAGTCAGCACAGACCCACGGGCTGAGGGCTCAGGCCCACAAGTCTACCCCCGACTTCCGACGTCAGGAGAAAGTCCCCGGTCACCAGGCCACCCGCACTGCTGCCCAAGGTGGCTACAAATTCTGGGGTGCTCACAACCCCCTCAGGTTCGATAATTCACTGGAACAACTCGGGACTCAGGAAAGTGCTTTACTTATGATCACTGGTCTATCATGAAGGACTCACCTTGGGAACAGCTTAATGAAGGAGCCGCGTGGGACGAGGCAAGGGAGGTGTATGACCCACAACCACTGCCCTCTGGCTGCCCCTCCCAGGGGGTTGGGCGTCGGGGGCCGAAAGTGCTGACCCTCTAATCAGTGTAGAATGGCATCTCCACTCCAAGGTGACCCTCCCTTTTCCGTGTCCTTTGGGACTCAAGTGTACAAATTTGCAAAAACCTTGTGTTAAATTCTGGAATCACCATCTCTGCCTGATGATGACTGTAATAAAAACCAAAAATGAATATGACTTCTTGTGGTTCTCAGGGTGAAGGAGTTGACTGAAATCACTGGGTAGGTAAATCCAGCATTTAAAATGCTGAAACGCCTTCTAGTATGAGAGGTCATCTTCACTTGGGGTCCCCTTCCTGCTACGGATGCGATTCCCCACACAACCTTCCACTAAGCACTGACATTCCTCTGGGGGTTCAGCCACAGCCGCAGCTGCTCCTTCGGGCCTGGCTGTTATTCCAGAAAGGCCCCCGGGGGACGGTCCAACAGACCCCGACTAACCTGCCCTGACAGCATTGGTGCTGCCACCCTCTGGGAATTGTGAGAGAGGAAACAGAAGGCCCCGCTGTTGAGAGCCCGGCTGTTTTCTGAAATTTCCACAGTTTTACACTCCATCCTGATTCACTGCCTCGGAGGCAGGCCTGGATGACACTCACGTACCTTTGGCCCGGGTACCCCTCGGAGTACTTGTTGTTTAGGCAAGAACCTAGGGCCTCCAGAACAGCCCGGCTGGCAAAGTTCTCTGAGGCGATCAGCTCCAGTCCGACCCTCTGCCGGTTACTCTCCTTCTTAATGATGTTGTAAACCTGACGAGAAGAAAACAGGCGCTGAACGCTGGGACGTTTCAGTTGAACGTTTTGCTCTGATCAAAGCTATAACCGAGTAAAGAGAAGAGACACTATTCCACACTCATACTTTGCCCTCAGAAGCCAAGCATAACCGGACTAAGGTGACTCCCACAGCACCTGAGGAACAGAGGAAATCGTCCTCAAAGCTTTTAGCACCTGGGAAGGAATTAACAGAAAACGAATTAAGGAAAACAAAACGACGGAAGAGAAGATGACCCTTAAAACACACACCCCACAGAATTTTAAATTCTATACCATCTTGTTCTTTTCATCCCTACAGTTCACCAAGTTTTCCCTCCTGAACCTTGTTCCTTGCTCCCCTTCCTTACAATAAAAGATGTTTAGATAAATCCACAGAGACAGAAAATAGACCAGTGGTTGCCTAGGGCTGGGAATTTGGGGGGGGATGGGGTGACTGCTAATGGGTTTGAGGTTTCTTTTCGGAGGGGTTAAAATGTTCTAAAAGTGATCGCGAATACTCTAAAAACCGCTGAATTGTGTACTTTAAATGGGTCACTTGTATGGTAAGTGCATTCACTCATCTCACGTATAAAGCTGTTGTAAAAATACGTAAATAAAAGATGCTTCTAGAAATACTCCTCTGAATGTAAGGAAAAATGTAAGGTCAAATCTTAATGACCGACCGGTACCCCCCTGCCTTGGGAGCAGCCAGCACAGTGCTCTGCACTTCGCAGAAACTCAAATATTTAAATTTACCCTCAAAGGACTTTTAGCCACTTTGCAGCCACTGCCTATAAATCCGCCCTCTTACCCGAACCACAAGGCTGTCCCAAACATGGTTTATTTCTAGTGAGAACTACAGGTCTGAACACGGGCCTCCAACATCAGAACACCCGAGAGGACCCACAGCCTCACCTCCACGTCACTCTCTTTCAGGGGCTGCGCCAGCATCTTCTCATGTGAGGACCACAAGTTGGCATCCATGGGGGCTCCGTTGACGGGAGTCGCCATCACGCTGGTTCAGGGTCACCTAAAAATGGGAAAACTTCCAACATTAAACTCAGTCACAGCTTGGGGCTTCCCTGGTGGCGCAGTGGTTGAGAATCCGCCTGCCAGTGCAGGGGACACGGGTTCGAGCCCTGGTCCGGGAGGATCCCACATGCTGCGGAGCAACTAAGCCCGTGCGCCACGAGTACTGAGCCCGCGAGCCACAACTACTGAAGCCCGTGCGCCTAGAGCCTGTGCTCCACAACAAGAGAAGCCACCGCAATGAGAAGTCCGTGCACGGCAACAAAGAGTAGCCCCTGCTCACCGCAACTAGAGAAAGCCTGTACGCAGCCAAGAAGACCCAATGCAGCCAAAAATAAATAATTAAAAAACCCTCAGTCACAGCTCAGTACCACCTGTCAGTTCCCGAGTCGCCAAAGTACTGACACACGTGGTAGCCTTGCCCCCAGAACCACCTGGAGACCACGACGACTCTGCTGCAGAACCACCACGAGGGACCGCCCGCGGCTCCCTGCTGGTCACCGGTTCATCAGGAGACCCGCCCTCCTTGCCTCGAGGCCGAAGCAGCCTCAGGGAGCCCGACATCCCCTCTTCACAGCTGAACTTATCCTAGTTGTGGCTCAGCTCTAAGCCAGCTACCTTGCAGGCAAGGACTGAGGGTTACTTTTTAAAAATCTCCCACAGTACCAGGCACAGCCATACAGGAATAATATTTGCCAAATGAGCAAGTGAATTGCTGGCTTACGTATTATTCCTTCCATTTTTCAAGTACTGAAAATGAGCCTCAGAAAAGTATCTTCGCCAAGGGCTGCAGAGCCCGCTGGCCACGGAGGACGGACTCAAACCCCAGCTCACACTCCTCGCACCCGGCGCCCCGCCGGCCGCCGGGGCTGCAGGTAAAGCGCGCGCCGGCTGGAACCCAGGCCTCCCGCTGGGACCGCGGTCAGAGGCACACGCCTGGATTCGGCGTCACTGCAGTACAGCCAACCGGACAGGCGCGTGTCTTTTAACATACGTTCCCACAAAGAACGAGCATTTGAGCTCAGTGGTATTTCTGCTCAAGTGAGAGGAACTGGCCTCCTTTGGCAGCTTTTCAGTGCTCTCCATGAATTAGGTAAGTTTTCATTTCAAATTCTTTCCCTCAACGATTACCTGATGGAGGCCTGCAGCAGCCATGGCATTGGGGTTGGGAACACAGTGGGAACCAAACGGGCCAAACCTTCGTGGCGCTTACCGGGAGAGGCGAGCAGGAAACAGAGCAAGCGCACTAGACGCAGGTGGATAACCGAGCCACAAGGACTAGAGCTGGGGGCAGGCTCAGTCTGGACAGTGGCTGTTGGAGGAGAGGACACCAGACGGAGCACTGGGTGTGTGTATATAACATATATAATATACACATAGGTCTCTGCTCCTAAAACCCCTGCTATTCCCTGGGGGATGGGAGTATCTTTTGTCCTGATGAGGCGACCCCAGGCGGGCTCCTGGATGGGGACTGGCCACCAGAAAGACCAGGCCATGATGAGAACCTTCGCAGCACCCGCGCGGCCAGCCCCAACTCCTCCAGAGAGGGGAGGGGGCTGGAAAGGGGGTTACTGATCCATCAGGCCTCCAGGAAGAAGCCCCCATAACATCCCAGTAGCACGGGGTTCGGGGAGCAAACCAGGTGGGTGAACATTCCACACCGAGTGGGTGATGCACCCCAACTCCACGGGGACCCTCCCCAGCCTTGCCCCGTGCCTCTCTCTCTCCATGTGGCTGCTCAACTGTGTCCTTTATCACATCCTTTAATAAACCGGCGAACGTGTCTCGCTGAGTTCTGTGAGCTGCTCTAGCAAATGCTCCAGTCCAGGGGGGTCCTGGGAGCCTCGGATATGTAGGCAAGCCGGACAGAAGCTGTGGGCCACCTGGGGACCCAATACTCGCAACGGCACCTGAAGCGGGTCGGGGGAGGCTGTCTGCTGGGACGGAACACTCGACCCGTGTGGTCTGTGCTAACTCTGGTTAGTGTCAGAACTGAGTTCAACCGTAAGACGCCAGCTGGCGTAGCAGGAGTGCTGCGTAAGGAACCGTCTGGTGTCAGAAGTGCTGTGACGGGGAGTGGGGAGAGTAAAGGGGAGACACAGCAGAAAGAGCACAGTTTTTCCTACACAAGTACAGACAGTATAATTTGCTAGACAAATATACCCAGTAAATAAATAGGCTAATAGTTCCCCAGTCACAGGGGTCCTCCTTAATCCCTGGGAGAGCTACTGAAAAGACACCATCAGTAAATTTTAACCAGGAAATCCCTAACTGGGGCTTTTGAAGCAGCCGTTATTTTAACAGGAGCACAGCGTTATTAGAAATACGGCCACTCCCACAAACCCAACAGTGAGTGCTGGGACTTAAATGCCACGGATCCTTCAGCAGCAGAAGCAGCACGGGCCACCGTGCCGGGGTCTCGTCCACGTGGTGCCGGAAGTGGAGAGACGTGGGTGCTCTGGGCACCCTGCCCACGGCTCCTCCTAACTCAAGCCCGGCTTCCCACGTGCCCTCAGCAGGTGGCAAACCCACAGAAAAAGCACAAGAGACAAAACAGGCCCTCTGGTCCTAGAATCTCAGAGAAAAGCTTCTTTTAAATACCGACTACTCAAGGTTAAAGAGGATGCAAAGGTGGCAAGCAACACAGAGCAGGTATTTCTCAACCACCAAGTAACTGAAGTCCGTTTGGAGCCCCCTCTCCCCGCCCTCCCCGCGGGACAGTCAGATCTACAACCGTCCCTGAGAGGCGCTCAGACCGGCTCTGCTCAGGAAGAAACCGCTCTCTGCTCTCCAGCCGTGGTCTCGCTCGTCCCACTCAGCGTCACCACCTGTGGCCCTCTGCCCTCTCTGCAATCCCTTCTCTTAGCCAAGATGCAAACTCGGAGTCCCAGGTCCTTCTCGACCCCGGGGAGGGCTCTCTGTGCGGCCGGCACCCCGTCCTAGGCGGGCGGTGCCCCCCTGCTCTCACTGAAACCCCGTGGGGGAGTTCTCCACCGTGTACCCTGTTCCCACTCAGGCCAAGTCAGCCCCCAAAGGGAGTGTTCAGTCCACACCCAACTTGAGCTCTAATTAAGCTTTTTTTTTTAAACCACGAAGAAGCCTGAATTCTTTATTCAAACGATAACTTCAAGGTTCTTTGACTTGTTTCAATTAAATCAATAATATCTATGATAGATATAATCTATGATATCCTGGGGCATTCTGAACTACGGTAAGAAAAGCAAAGATCCTGCATGTGCTGGTTAGTTCACGTGCCAGCCTGTCAGGGCTGAGGGACACCCTGATGGCTGGCAAACAAGTGAGACAAAGATCCTGAGACTGTGCTCTTGTAGAGCAGAGGGAAGATCGTTTATAACTGATACTATATTTAGGGAAGACATACTCACCACCTATTCTTCGAGTCTGGAGGTTGGCTGGAAAACAGTACATCCTGAACTTCTCTCATCTTTTTTGAACTGTGATGTAAGTGCACAGCTCAGGGGCATTAAACACACTCACACTGTCGTGCAGCCATCCCCATCATCGTCTCCAGGACGCTTCCATCTTCCCAAACTGAAACTCTGTCCCCATTAAACATACTCCGTTCCCTTCTCCTCCAGCCGGGGGTAAAAACTATTCTAGTTTCTATCTCTATGAATTTGACTATTTCAGGTACGTCATGTAAATGAAATCACACGATATTTCTCCTTTGTGTTTGGCTTAGTTCACATAGCATAATGTCATCAAAGTTCACGCATGCCGGAGCATGTGTCAGAATTTCCTTCCTTTTAAAGGCTGGGTAATAGTCCATTGTAAGGACAGACTATGTTTTGTTTATCCATCCATCCATTGCTGATGCCTGGGCTGCTCCCACCTCTTGGCTATCGTGAGTAACACTGCTACGAACACGGGTGTACAAATATCAAGTCCCTGATTTCAATTCTTTTGGGTATAGGCCCAGAAGTGAAATTGCTGGATCATATAGTAATTCTGTGTTTAATTCAAAATAAGCTTTTGGTATTTAGGAGCTTTACTTCACTACTATTAGCCTACAATGGATTCATTCATTCCTTCAACAAATATTTATTGAGTGACTCCTACATCCCAGGCACTGAGCTAGGCGCCAAGAATACTAAGGTCAGCAAGACAGAGGCCCTGCTTTTACGAAAAGCAGGCTCTAAAAAAGTAAACAAGAAATACACGGGATAACTTCAGGGGGTGATGACTGTTAGGAGTGCAATAAATGGGTGGCGGGCTTCTGCAGACCAGCCGTGGAAGGTGCCTGAGCTAAGATCTGAATGGTGGAAAGGAGCCAAGCTTATGAGATGGGGGGAAAGAGCCATCACCAAGAGCAAAGGCCCTACAATGGGAAGAGGTTTCACTTGCTGAGGGGCAGAAATCAGGAACAAAACAGAGACACAGGAGATGAGATCTGAGGGTCCAAAGGCCAGAGCTGGGACGGGAGAACAGATTCTCACCTTGACAGTACATAGCTGACAGGTTATTTCCCAATGCACCTGTTTGAGAAATAACTATCTGAAACTAACAACTAGAGAAACCCAACTGGAGAAGATCCAGGTTCCTTATGGAAGAGCAGGCGGACATCTCACGGGCTGGACCCCTCCCATTCTCCACTTCCCAACGGTGAAGACCACACCCGGGGGAGCTGTGCTGAACTCACTGCAGAGGCAGCCTGTGGGGTTCAAGCCCCGCCCCCACTTCCTAATGTGCAGCCCCAGGTGCTGACACCTGTTTGTCGGTCCCCTCATATATGACTCAGGGATGACAGTTCGAAGTTAAATGAGGTACCAGACACAGAGCACTCAGACAGGGCCAGGCAGAGTAACTACTCAAAAATCAGCAGCTACTATTGTTATGAAAGACACCTGGGGATCTTAGAGCCATGTTACTACCACTCAGTAACCCCAGCTGAGCACCCCAGGAAAACACAACTCACTGCAGTGGGTACTATGTTACACTGCTGGTGCTTCCACTGGAGAAATGTCACTCACCTCTGGCATGATCCTCACCTCAACCCCAGGGCAACAGTCCAAGAACGTGAATTCACTTGCCAAGGTTACCAGCCTCTCCATGCCCCCAGATCTTCCCTGGGCCTTTGTCACACAAGTGGGACCAGCCAGGAGTCTCCTGAGGGGACTACCATCTGTCCGTGTTCCCTACTTTATAAAGGAGGAAAGAGGCTCAGAAGCTAAGTGGCTTATAATAGTGAGAGTCAGAATCAACTCTTTTCCGTGACACTGCACTAAATAAAAGCACAATCGCCCACGTCCACTGCATGTTCCTTCAAGTAAAAAAATTATGAGTCCATAAGAACCTGAACTGGTGTTTCCAGTCCTCCAACTCTGCCCGACTGAAGCGCATGTTTGTGCCGGCCTAAGCTGACCAAGGGTCGCTTAACTTCCTGGACCTCGACGCGCAGGACCCCGGGCCAAGAACCCCACAGGGCAGCGCTTGTCTCCTAGGCCGGGATGAGGGATGGGGAAGCCAGGCGCAGGCCCGCCCTGTAGGGCGACCGCACGTGCAGCGGCACCGCGCGGGCTACGCCATTGTGCAGGCTGCAGGGCGGCTCCCAGGCCCGCCGCCCTCTCCGAGCCTCCCCTTCCCCGCCTGCGAAATGGGCTACAGGACACCACTCGGCTGCAGCCCCGCCGTGAGGATACTGTGGCGAGGTGACGCGCTGAACTGAAACCTAAAGTGCTGCACGAACAACGCGGCCGCCAGCACGGGCAGAGAGCCTTCGCAGCTGCGGCCGAGGCCACCGCCCCCACCCCGCACGGGTCTCGACCCGGGGCCGCACGCGCGCACTGCCGCCGGTCCCCTCACCCCAGGCACCAGCAAGGCGCTCCGCACTCACCCGACTCCGCTTCTCGGAGCCGCGGTTAAGTGCGCCCCTCGCTGCGGCCTGCGACACCAGAGTCCGGACCCGCAGTCCCGCGCCCGCCGCCACGTGATCCGCGCGTTAGGCAGGCACCAGAACCCGGCGCGCACCGCCCCGGCCCGGCCCCGCCCCGGGAGCGCCCAATCAGAGCGCACCCCGGCGAGCCCCGCCCCCGAGGCGTCCAGTCAGAGCGCGAAACCGGGCGAGCCCCGCCCCCGGAGGCGCCCGCGCTCTTGGCTGCAGCGGGCTGGGCCCCGCCCAGCACGGTGGCGAGGTGCCCCTGCTCACCTGGGCCAGGGGACAAGGTGCCATCCGCCCGGGCTGCGGGCCAGGGGCCGGTGATTTCCAAGAAGACGGAGGATTAGGGGTGGATTCTGTTGCTATACTTAACTTTTGCATTGTCCTACTTACAGGTTAGCACAGTGGTCATTTAAACAGGACAAACGTGGGTTCCAACTCCACACTATTACTCTGCACATACAGAATCCTAGACCAGTCACTTCACTTATTGAGTTTCATACTTCTCATCTTTGAATTGGAGATAAGTATATCTGCCTGGCAGGGCTGTGGGGAGGACTCATAAACGTATCTAAAACACTTGACATTGTGCCTGACACACAGTAAGGGCTCAATAATATAAACCATTGTTAAGAACTAAAAATTAAAAAACCGAGGGGCTGCACAATATAGGGAAAGAGCTGACAAAGGTTCTCTCCCTGACAGAAGCCTGACTTTTGGACTTTCCTGTTTGTCTCTGTGTTGTCAGATTTAATTAAGCAAGAATCCTGCTAAGTCTGTTTAGACAGAACCCTACCCCCCTCCCACCCACCCCCACCCCATCCTCCATGTCTGATTGGATCCTCATCCTCTAGGATCCTCGGTGATGTCTGATCACCCAGGCCTGGTCAGTTTAGCCAGAAACATCAAGTTTCTGACATCACATCAGAAACTTGATGTGATGTCAGAAACCCTGACCCCCGCCCCCCCCGATGTTTCCTCTTAGTAATTTTCCATCCACCAACCTCACCATGTTCCTTGGCTATAAATTTCCACTGCTCCTGCTGTGTTCAGAGTTGAGCTCAATCTCTATCCCCACCTGCAAGATTCCGTGGCAGTGGTCCCTACACCTACTGAAATAGTCCCCGCCCCCTTGAATAAAATCTGCCTTACTGTGTCGTTGAATATTTTTTTCTTTAGCAGCTCCTGATCTTTCAGTTCTCAACGTACCTACAACACTTTACCTCTTACAATGTCAAGCAACTTCCAAAATGTTGCAACAAATGTCGCTGATGTCACAGTGAATGGATTCAAAGCTGATTCGCAAAAGTCCAGGGAAAGACAATGAGTAGGGATCCATAACAATTCAGAGAGGAAGCACTGTTATTTCCAGGAGTCATGCACTGCAATGCATATAAAGTTAATCCTTGAACAACTTGGGGGTTGGGGGCCCCAATGCCTGCAAAGTCAAAAATCCACTTACAACGTTAAGATCAGCCCTCTGTGTCCGTGGTTCCACATCCAAGGATTCAACCAACAATGGATCGTTTAAGTAGGTATTTATAGAAAAAAAAAAAACAACTCTCATACCAGTCGACCCACACAGTTCAAACTCATCCTCCTCGAGGATCAACTGTAGTGAGAATGATTTTGTCGAACGCTTTTTTGCCTCGTGACTCCCTTCCTTCCCCTAGTTCCCCTGCCCTCCACTCCCCCCTTCCCCCATGGATTTTTGGAATTTAGAGCATCAAGCAGGAAGTAGATTGTAAAGATAAATACAAATTTAAAATAAAAGGCTTAATTTCCCCAGTTTAAATAAGAGACTTCCCTCCCCTCCATTTTCTTTGAGCATTTACTTTAGAAAACTTGTAAGTGCTTTCTCTTCTTTGAAACAAAGCAGGACCCTGCAGGACCTTCCTGGGGACAGACACCCACCCCCACCCCCGTGTCCCCTGCTTCTTGTTTGTAGAAAGGCTTCAGCCTCCTAAGCTTTCCCAAGTTCCAAAAAGCAAATTTAATCAGAGAAGTGAGAAAATGCAGAAACAGAGGAAAGCAGTCAAGCATGATAAAATAATAATAGTTTATTCATAAACAAATTAAGAACCTTTAGTTCCTGCTCAAGGGCTACAGATAACATCCTGAGCCGTATCCTTGAGCTGTTTTGCAGAAACTAAAACCCCCACCAGGTGGAAGAAGTTAGCTGCATGCTGCCCACCAGCACATAGACCCCAGACCAGTTAGAGCCAAAAAATGTATAGTTGAGATTCTCCAAACACTACCCTGTTACCTCACCACCAACCAATCAGAAGAATGGTCATGAGCTGATCACACACCCTTGAAACCTCACCCCTAATTTTGTCTTTAAAAACCCTCCTGAAAACCATTGGGGAGTTTGGGTCTTTTGAGCATGAGCTGCCATTCTCCTTACTTGGCCCTGCGGTAAGTGCTGTACTTTATTTCACCACAACCCTGTGTCAGTAGGTTGGCTTTGCTGGGCATCAGGTGAGCAGATGCAAGTTCAGTTGGGTAACATCTCTTTGAAATGTATATAAATCCTTTTGAAGACTAGATAGGTCTTTTGCCAAATTTATGACGCAGGAATGTCGTTCTCAAGAACCTGGGAGCCATCTCTTTGAAACGGAAATGTGAAGGATCCAGCACAGCTATTTCCAAGTGACTGTGGGTGGGTAGGAGCCTCCTTCTAAGTTGCAAAACTACCTCCTGTCATAAAGATAGGAGAAGTTTGTTGTTCCTCCTGAGACAGGAATGAAGGAGCAGAGCAAAACCATCAAAAGAATGACACAGTCTTTGAGGATACAATAAAAACTGGTTAGAACCAATTAGGCCCAAGATACTGGAAGATTCAACTTCCAGTAGACCTTGAGCCTCATTACATGCTCACTGTAATTCATTTGCATCTAAATGACACACCACAGGCACCAAGACAGTTCGAAGGCTGACCATAAAAGACCAAAAAGTGGGCAGTGGCCCAATTCCTGGAAATCCCTGCCCCTTCTCCAAAATAATTGGGATAATCCTCCCACTTGTTAGCCTATGAAATTACCCAGCCCAGAGAAACTAAAACTCCATACCCCAGGGCTGCTCTCACCTTCGGAAAGGGACTGCATTCTGCCTGAGCAATGTGTGCTAAACAAACTCACTTCTACTTTACTATGGCTCGCCCTTAAATTCTTTCCTGTGTGAAGCCAAGGACCCTCACTTGCTGGTCTGTCCCGTCCCAGGAACTCTCGCGAGATCTGAGCCATGACTATTCTCTCACTCCCCCATTCTCCTGCAACATCTTCTGCGGCGACCAAGAAAGGGACATCAAAGGGCACAGGCTTGATCCGCCTACTGAGCTATGGCTCCCCTCTGCGGAGGGTGGCCGGGACTTGTCCCGAGCCCTGAAAGTTCAAGTAGCCCTTAGGTGGCGGCTGACGCTGCCTGCGAGATTGGGCAGAGACCAGCTCTCTGGCCCTGAAGGAGCCTGCTGGGCCCAGGGCTTTTCTCCCCTCAATCTCCCTCATTCTCCCTATCACGCTATCTCTTTGGACCCGAGATGATCCACAGGGACCACCACTCGGACTTCCAAATTAAGACCGTGGCGAGCCATTGGCAACTTGATTGGGGGATGCGGGTTCAACCCCTAGTCGGGGAACTAGGATCCCACTTGCTGCGGGACAACTAAGCCTACATGCTCTAGAGCCCATGTGCCACATCTAGAGAGAAGCCCACATGTGCCGCAATGAAGAGCCTGCGCGCCACAACAAAAGATCCTGCAGACCGCAACGAAGATCCCGTGTGCCGCAACCAGGACCCAATGCAGCCAATCTTTTGTCATCTATAGATAGTTATTGTTGTCCTCTGATGCTGTTGCAAAAGTGCTTCATCAAGAAGATTTGTAGGAAGGCTCTGGAGCAGTTACAACAGTTCCACAGGAAGATGATGACCATGCCAGGATTCCAGCCCTTGCTGCCCTCTGACTCAAAACAAGGAGCTGTCCTGCCCCTGGAACCTGGGTGAGTTTCCCGTCCGCGGCTCCTCAAGCCCGATTCCGCCTCCTTACTCGTTCTTAGCCTCAGCCTGGTTCCAGAATGCCAGAACTGCATCAGGGGGCCCAAATGGGGCACTACAGGAGCCTCCAGCTAGATTTGTGGCTCGGCCCTCCCTGGGTGCCGCTCAGGGTTCCCGGCCTCACTGCAGCCCTGGTCACACATGGCGGTCTCAGACTTTATCAACCCCTGAGCAGAGGTAGTGGTGGAGCTCCTTTCTCAGCGGGCCTACGAATCTCTGGCCTGGGAAGTGTCCTGGCTGTACACCTTCCCTCCTGTCCCAGTTTTCTCTTATATCCTCCTTTTCTCATCCCCTCCTGATTTCTTAGACTGTCTACAGGTCCTGGAGCCTCCTTGCCGGCTTTGCCAGCAGGTGGGGTGTTAACCTCTGTTTTACTTCTGTGAAGAGGTGCCCCTCCTCAACAGCACAAAGACCATATTCTGAGGGGAGCTTTTGCCTTGTAGTGTTATCACTACAGCTCCAGCCCTACCCTTCAGCTCTATTTGTTTCTCTTTTTCTTTCTCAGAAAGATTTCAGGTGCCCACAGGGACCTCACTGTTGTCTTTGCCAAACAGACCCTTTCTCATGGCCTGACAGCCACAAGCCCAGTTTCCCCTGCTTAACTAGACACCTCTTCTGCTGTGATCCCCTACCCTGGAGTTGGGGGCCATCATGGATCAAGCCAATTATACTATCTCCTAAACTGCCATCAGGATTTATCTCTGTGACACTCCCTTGAGGAGCTCCGCCCACTAGAGTCTCTGGCAGCACACTCCCTTCTTACATTTTGGGGATATCAGGGACAACAACAAAAGGCACAGTTATAGGCTGCAGCCCTAGCCCCTGCACCACCTCAGGGTTACCCTCCCTTGAGAAAGCCCATGGCAGGGACAGGATCCAGGAAGCCTGGATCAGAGCCACAGCCCTGCCAAGAAGGGATCTGTTTGAAGTGCAGCCAGGAAGATGAATGTCACCCATGAGGAAGAGGGCCAGCAGTACCCTGTCCAAAATGTAAACCCAAGGACCACTGGAAGTGGGACTGCCCTCAGTCCCAAAGGCGACTCAGGGCTTCCACACCAACGATGGCTGACAGGACCAAAGACTGATGGGGCCTGGGACCCTCCGTGGCTCCCAAAGGACTCCTGGTCATGTCTCCAGAGGAGCTTCGGGCAGCCCTTGACGTGGCCAGTACGAGAGTTATTTTCTTATTAGATACGGGGGCTGCCCACTCTGTGCTGACCGACTTCCCTGGACCCTTGTACAATCCTGTATGATAACGGGGGTTGATGGATGGCCCAAACCAAGTGATTCAGTACACCCCCCCGCCCCCCCCGCCAGCTGCTTGCTAGGAAATTTTACCCTTGCACATCAGTTTCTGCTCACGTCTGAGTGCCCCATCCCCTGCTGTGAAGGGACTTGCTCACTAAATTCCAGACAGTACTCCAACTTGGAGACCCTCATAGAGAAGGCACCCAGCCGTGGGAACCTGCCTCAGTCTCAAGCCAGAGGAGGTCTCCATTCCACCCCATATTGTATCTCAAGTGAACCTCACTGTCTGGGACACTGAGGTCCTGGCAAAGCTACTAATGTGCCCCCAGTTCATATCTCGTTAAAACCCAATGCTGATTACCCATGGAAGAGACAGGGTCCCTTGAGGCCCAAGGCTCAACAGGTATCCAACTTTTAATAACCAAGTTCTTAAAATATGGGCTGTTACGACCCTGCTGATCTCTGTGTAATACCCCCATTCTGCCCATGAGAAACAGAGTGGAGAATACAGGTTTGTTCAAGCCCTGACGGCAGTTAATGAGGCAGTGGTTCCAGTTCACCCTCACCCGATAGTCCTTAATCCATACACCATATTGACCCAAGTCCCAGAGACTGCAAACTGGTTCGCAGTGCTAGACCTAAAGGATGCTTTCTCTAGCATCCCCCTGCACCCAGACTCCCAATACCTCTTTGCCTTTGAGTGGACAAATCCAGACAACCACATAATGCCACAAATGCCTCCACTCTGTAGCATTCGAGTAGAGGGTAACCGTGGGATAAGTGGAATGGACTAAAAATAGTCAGGCTACCTTTAGAAATGTAGGCCAGCCTCTTCAGATCAAAGGCCGAACTGAGGGCCATTATTAGAAAATTTCTTAAACCCAGGGTGGATGCTCAAAAGTGTTTGCAAATAGATTAACAAAATGGGAGGTCACCAGTCGGACTAAACTGACCATAGCTGATAGGAATTTGGTGGGGGGAGGGCCTTCTCCCCTAAGGTAAATGAGGGAAAGTGAAACGTTCCAACCTAGGTGTCAGTCTTTTGGCATCATTGAGGTGGCCACCAAATTCTTTGAGAGAAAACACAAAACGCTGTCCTTATTTTACAAATCTAGTCTTTACAGGACCAGAGGTGTGGCTCCAAATAATCCGAAACCCACAAATCCTTTTACCACTCCCCAAACCTCCCCTACTTATCTTAAGAGGCTTGTAAGTATTGAGGGAAAAATTTTTTTCTGGCCTTAAGGGAACAAAATTATCCTAGGAGGAACATGCCTTTCTCTTCATGCTTTTGAGATGCAAATATTCTACCTGATCTTCTCCAGGAACCCTTATCTCTGCCTTCTTTTTGAAAGGGGGTAGGTAATTTGGAGCTTGACTCGTCAAGGACAAATAGAAGTCTTAAGTGTCTTTCATAAATATTAGTTAAAAGTCATTACCATCTAGACAGGTGACCTTGACTTGTTCCATGTACCAGAAACCCGATTTGAATTCTACCTCTTTTGCAACTGATGGATTTTACATTGTTGTACCTGATTCATGGCTAAAACTTTGGAATGGGAACTATGAGGTCTCTGTTTGTTTGCATGTTTGTATGTATCTTACCAAAATTAATCTGTAAAAGAGCTCTATTTAAATGGCTTTAAGGGGGCTTCCATGGTGGTCCAGTGGTAAAGAATCCGCCTTCCAATGCAGGGGACCAGGTTTGATCCCTGGTCCCTGGTCCGGGAAGTAAGATCCCACATGCCACGAGGCAACTAATCCTGTGCGCCACAATTACTGAGCCCACATGCCACAACTAGAGAAGAGAAAACCTGCATGCCACAACTAGAAATGTGCCCATGCGCTGCAACAAAGAGCCCGTGCACCACAACGAAGCATTCCGTGCGCCACAACTAAGACCCAACGCAGCCAAAAAATATAAATAAATATATTTTTTAAGTGGCTTAAAGGAAATTAAGCGCTTACATAAATACTCAGAAATATAAAAGAAACTGGCCAGAATGAATTTCAGAATGAAACTGGGAAATACTCAATACTGAATCTATATCTGGTATTGAAGCTTGCTTAAGCTTGTTGGTTTGATTAATACAGATGTGTCTTTACAATGTTAAGTATACTATTTCTGCTGTACCTAGGCTTACTAGAGGTCAAATAAGACCTTATGCCTGTTGCAAATTTGCCAACAAGGAAAGTTAACTCAATGTGAAGAAACTTTTAAGGAACTTGCTTTTTTTTTTTTTTTTTTTTTTTTTTTGCCACACTGCATGGGATGCAGGATCTTAGTTCCCCAACCAGGGAGCAAACCATGCCCCCTGCAGTGGAAGCCTGGAGTCTTTTTTTTTTTTTTTTTTTTTTTAATTTATTTATTTTTGGCTGCGTTAGGTCTTCATTGTTGCACGCAGGCTTTCTCTAGTTGTGGCGAGCAGGAGCTACTCTTCGTTGCAGCGCACAGGCTTCTCACTGCGGTGGCTTCTCTTGTTGCGGAGCATGTGTGGGCTTCAGTAGTGTGGCATGCGGGCTCAGTAGTTGTGGCACATGAGCTTAGTTGCTCCACAGCATGTGGGAACTTCACTGACCAGGGATCGAACCCATGTCCCCTGCATTGGCAGGCGAATTCTTAACCACTGTGCCACCAGGAAAGTCCTGGAAGCCTGGAGTCTTAACCACTGGACCACCAGGGAACTCCCAAGAAACTTTTAAGGAAAGTAAATGTAAATGAGATAAGAGTTTTTAGGTAAACTCTATAGGAATAATTATGTTTTGGGAACGTCTAATATGGTCTCTCCAGATTTTGGTTAACTTGAAACTAAACAAAGTTAAATTAAGAGAACTCATTGACTATCTGGGTCATTTCAAATAGGATAAAATACTAGAACATTAATTGCTGGGCAGGTCTAAGTTTACCTATGCTTGCCTTCTTAGAAGAGGAAAACTAAAGCATAATTTTCCCAATCAGGAGAAGCTGGTATGAGAAACAGATCACAATTACTTGCTTCTTGATTTTCACTGGAGATTAAGCTTTTTAAGGGTTAAAATTATAATATATGTAATTAAAGCTATTAAAATAATAAGGGGGGACTTCCCTGGTGGTCCAGTGGTTAAGAATCTGCCTTCCAATGCAGGGGATGCGGGTTCAACCCCTAGTCGGGGAACTAGGATCCCACTTGCTGCAGGACAACTAAGCCTACATGCTCTAGAGCCCATGCGCCACAACTAGAGAGAAGCCCACATGTGCCGCAATGAAGAGCCTGCGCGCCACAACAAAAGATCCTGCAGACCGCAACGAAGATCCCGTGTGCCGCAACCAAGACCCAATGCGGCCAAGTAAATAAATAAATATTTTAAAAAATAACAAGAAGGGAAACATTTCATTATTCCAGGAAAGTAAGATGTGTGCTTTCAGTAAAAGAAGGTGTGAGGAATGGAAATGCATTTTGTTAAAGAAAAAAGGTTAGTTTTGTCCTAGAGCTGGTTGTTTCTGAATGGAAAAGAAAATAAGGGACAAAATAGTATGGATACAAAAAGTTGTAGAAGCCTCTTGGAAAAGGAACCCTGAGAAAAGCTTTTGTACATGGTCAGGATTGGCTAAGATTGGATTCAATTTAATTAGGTAAATGGATTTTGTTATTAAGAGTAGGCTAGTACAAGACTGGAGTTTAGTTCTCTCTCTGTTAAGAGAACAAAGTTTTCTTGGAATCCTGTTTTAGATGACAGACTGTATGAGGTTCTTTGCATTTAAGTGATCTGTATTTGCTTTTGAAATATTCTGTCATTTTGGTTAAGTGAATAAGTGTTGTTTCACATTGACCTGTGATCCTATTTGACAAAGTGCTTTGAAAGCTTTTTGATATTTTTGACAAACTTCCCAAATATCAAATTCTAACTGAAGTTCATTGACCTTCAACTAACTTTGGGTGGATTCTTTACCACTGGACCACCAGGTAAGTCCCTCTGGTTATTATCTTAAAATGTTGTGTGTAACAGCAGTAATCGAGTTTCTTTGTCAATTACATTGTAATCAAGTGTTTAACTGTGGCCTTTTAAGTCTTTTGTCATCTATAGATAGTTATTGTTGTCCTCTGATGCTGTTGCAAAAGTGCTTCATCAAGAAGATTTGTAGGAAGGCTCTGGGGCAGTTACAACAGTTCCACATCAAGATGATGACTGTGCCAGGATTCCAGCCCTTGCTGCCCTCTGACTCAAAACAAGGAGCTGTCCTGCCCCTGGAACCCCTACATCAGGCATCCAGAGATATTTACTCCCTGACAGGCAGGGTCGACACCCCTAATCAGCCCTGAAACAAGCTACAGAAGATGGACCGTCACCTCTCTTCTTCCGATAAGAATATGGGAGTGAAATCTCTGAGAGAGGAATGAGACAGGACGGAAGGGGGCAGGGCACAACCATTAAAAGAATGACACAGCCTTTGAGGATACAACAAAAACTGGTTAGAACCAATTAAGCCCAAGATGGTGGAAGATTCAACTTCCACTAGACTTTGAGCCTCATTATATGCTCACTGTAATGCATTAGCATCTAAATGACACACATACAGGCACCATGACAGTTCCGAGGCTGACCATAAAAGGCCAAAAAGTGGGCGATGATGGTCCAACTCCTGGAAATTCCTGCCCCTTCCCCCAAATAGTTGGAATAATCCTCCCACTTGTTAGCCTATGAAGTTACTCAGCCCATAAAAGCTAACAACCCTGGGACTTCCCTGGTGGTACAGTGGTTAAGAATTCACCTGCCAATGCAGTGGACATGGGTTCGAGCCCTGGTCTAGGAAGATCCCACATGCCGCAAAGCAAGTAAGCCCACGCACCACAACTACTGAGCCCACATGCCACAACTACTGAAGCCCACACACCTAGAGCCCATGCTCCACAACAAGAGAAGCCACCACAATGAGAAGCCCACACACCGCAACGAAGAGTAGCTGCCTCTCGCTGCAACTAGAGAAAGCCCATGTGTAGCAACGAAGACCCAACGCAGCCAAAAATAAAATTAAATAAATAAAACTAACAACCCCATACCCTGGGGCTTCTCTCACCTTCTTTCACTTTACTATGGCTCACCCTTGAATTCTTTCCTGCCAAAGACCCTCACTTGGAGGCACAGTTAATCTCCCCAGTTACCAGGTAAAATTAGGATGAATTATATGTGATAGATGGTACAGTTGAGTCCTCTTACTAGAGGGCTGGTTATTGTTTAGCTCAAGAACACGCGTGCGATGGAGAGTGCGCTTGGCTGTGTAAGGAGTGGATTCTTTTCTGTCTTTGCAAACTCTTAACAGGTGGTCTGTGCTGTGATGCTTATCACATTCTAGTTTAATGCCTATTCAACAGTAAAAGAGTTTTCTTTCTCTAGTGCCTTTGTGGAGATGCCTGGGCTGGGGGAAGGTTTTGTTTTTTGTTCTATTTTGCCAAGTTATATCATTAGCTTCACTTACAGATGAGGAAATTGAGAGCCAGACAACCCACAATCACATGGCTAGTGTGATGGAGACGGGATGCAAAGTGAGGTCGGTCTCTGGAGCTTGGCCGGGTCCACAGTGCTGTGTGGCAAGTGCTGCGGCCATCCTGGAGCCCAGCGCGACACGTAGTAGGTGCAGAAGGAATACATCTGAATGTTTGAGACTGGAGTGCAGCGCGTGCGGGTCTCAAACAACAAATGTGGACGGACAAGAAACACAGGTGTGTTCTTTTTCGATACTGACTTACGTTTAAGTCTCACCTTGCCGAGTGTTTGGAGCTGGTGCTCAGTCAGCAACAGTCTCCTCCACTATTCCTGCTGCTGCATGGAAGTTCAAGGGTTACGTGGTGCCCAGCATGGACTGGGCCAGCAGTGTCCACTTCTATACAAACTACTGGCATCCTTGGTGCATTCGTGGCCTTGGTCCCTGAGGTGTTCAGTCATGTCCGCCCTGTGTACCCTACCACCACCCAGCCTCTTTGGCTTTGTAACGCCCGCATCTCCCCTGTGCCCACCCCCTCAGTGCCCCGCCAGGCTATGAGTCAGCCCACATGACTGTCTCTACTCCACGGACTGGACTCAGACCCCCGGGTCCTGCCTTTCCCCGAGCACAGTCCTCTCCACTCCCAGCCCGTCCAAAGCCATCAGGGGTCTTTATTTACCCACTGCCCACACCAGCGAGCCGCTCCTGCATCCCTGGCTGTTCCCCTCCAGACCACTTGTTTCTCCAGCACAGAGAAACTCCTTTCATTTTAGAGGCTTGGGTGGGACGGGAAATTGTCTTACTCACCAGGTGTCCTCTTTGCTCTAAATCTCAAGAGAAGGAAGGTGTTTGTAAGCCCAAGGCCTCCCGTCTGCCACTCAAACCCTTTTCTCTCAAACCATCTGCTCTGTGAGGAAGTTCTCAAATGACTCGAGAAAGGCAAGGACTAACGCCTTTCTTCTCTCTGCCTTCTGCTGTGCTGTCTCTTCCTGAGGCTATAGTGGGAGGAGGATTTGGAGTCGCAGGCAATATCGGGTGAGGAGAGTACACTTCCGTAAGCAGATCAAAATGTTACCTGCCCGGGGCCCGGGGTGGGGGGGTGGGGGAGGCAGGTCTCGTGCACAGTGGATCTAACCAATTAGGAGAGGCCACACAGGTCAGTGAGAGTGGATGCCAGCTAGAAACAAGGATGGCCAAACCAGTGCAAACCGGCTAACGTTAGCCTTGATTCTCCCACAAAGGCACACAGGGGCATGCGAAGTGAATGTGTGTGGCTCTGAGTAAGTCGATTGACCTCTCTGAGCTTTTATCAAGTCCACTTTGGGCTCCTCTCTCTTCCTCTGCTTTCCTCCAGGCATTGGGATCTCCAGACACCATCTATGGTCTTTGTTCTCCTACACATTCTCCCCAGACCAGCTCATCCACACTCAGGCTGAGGTGACCAGCTGGGTGAAGTGTCACAGGTGTTGGAAGAGAAGGAGACAAATACTGGGGTGAGGGTGGAGCGAGTGAGTGAGGCAGCAGAGGGGGTGGCAAGGAAGAGACCCACTAACTCTGCCTGCGGGGGGCAAGGAAGCCTGCCCCGAGTGAGGATCACGTCAGACTCACAGGTCTGACTCCAGACCACAGGAGGTGGAAGGGAGGTGGCCAGGACGGAGGAGCATGCAGGACGGCTGGAGTTCCCTCCGCCGCTTCATCCCTGACATCAGGTTGCCTCTGTAACTGTCTTTTCTTTTTTTCCTATTCAGCGACACTTAAAATAAAAGGAGAACTTGAAACTCCACTGCCATCACTTCCCCGTGTTGCCATGTGACATTATTATTCTCAGAATGTTAAAAATATGAAACAGACTTCCTCCTCCAGGCATGATATGGTAGAAAGGACTGCACTTAACCCTCCTTGATAAACAACTAGGAAACTGGGCAAAACCTATCAAAGAGCTCTTTGCAAACTCTGGACAAGCAGGGGTCAGGGGCTCGGACTCATGAGAAAGGGGGAGGGGGAGCCTGGGTCTGCCCTCGCCGGGTGAGCAGAGGCGATCCTGGTGCAGAGAGGGGACGGCACAGAGGCTGGTGGTCTCGGTGGGTGGAGGGGATGGAGATCGGGGCTGGGAAGAATGAGGCATTCCTTTGTGTGTGGAATTCCTTGGAGTTTTGCCGAGTGCGTGACTTGCATGCACAGAGTAAAACTCCACAAAGACGTACAACCAGGGAATCGTGAGCTGACAAATTCCCAGAGTTCACAGGGAAAGATGTTCAAGCTCTGAGCAGCCAGAGTAGCTTCCTCAGTGCTGGCCGGGGGAACACAGCAGACACCCCGGAGCGGGCACGTCCGAGTAGTAAGTCCAAACTACCCCTGGGTGAAAGCTAACCTACTTTCCTCTAGCAAAACTTTAAAACAAGCCTCAGACAGAAACCAGCCAGGATACTGAAGAACCCAACACCACCACCAACAAACTGCACCCGAGTCACACTTCTCAGACCCTCCACCAAACCACAGAACAGCAGATTACACATGCTGTCGAGTGACTGCAGATAAGGTGGACCACATCTTGGGCCACAAAACAAACTGACAAATTTAAGAGAATTGAAATCACAGAGTGTATTATCTGACCACAGCGGAACCAAAATAGAAATCAATAACAGGAAGATAATACGAAAATCTCCAACAACCTAAATGCCCATCAACAGAGGAATGGATAAAGAAGATGTGGCACATATACACAACGGACTATTACTCAGCCATAAAAACGAATGAAATTTTGCTATTTGCAGCAACATGGATGGACTTGGAGGGTATCATGCTAAGTGAATTAAGTCAGACAGAGAAAGACAAATACTGTCTGATATCACTTATATGCGGAATCTAAAAAAAGCTTTGAAAGCTTTTTGATATTTTTGACAAACTTCCCAAATATCAAATTCTAACTGAAGTTCATTGACCTTCAACTAACTTTGGGTGGATTCTTTACCACTGGACCACCAGGTAAGTCCCTCTGGTTATTATCTTAAAATGTTGTGTGTAACAGCAGTAATCGAGTTTCTTTGTCAATTACATTGTAATCAAGTGTTTAACTGTGGCCTTTTAAGTCTTTTGTCATCTATAGATAGTTATTGTTGTCCTCTGATGCTGTTGCAAAAGTGCTTCATCAAGAAGATTTGTAGGAAGGCTCTGGGGCAGTTACAACAGTTCCACATCAAGATGATGACTGTGCCAGGATTCCAGCCCTTGCTGCCCTCTGACTCAAAACAAGGAGCTGTCCTGCCCCTGGAACCCCTACATCAGGCATCCAGCGATATTTACTCCCTGACAGGCAGGGTCGACACCCCTAATCAGCCCTGAAACAAGCTACAGAAGATGGACCGTCACCTCTCTTCTTCCGATAAGAATATGGGAGTGAAATCTCTGAGAGAGGAATGAGACAGGACGGAAGGGGGCAGGGCACAACCATTAAAAGAACGACACAGCCTTTGAGGATACAACAAAAACTGGTTAGAACCAATTAAGCCCAAGATGGTGGAAGATTCTCGGGCTCTCCCCGGTGGTACAGGGGTTAAGAATTCACCTGCCAATGCAGTGGACATGGGTTCGAGCCCTGGTCTAGGAAGATCCCACATGCCGCAAAGCAAGTAAGCCCACGCACCACAACTACTGAGCCCACATGCCACAACTACTGAAGCCCACACACCTAGAGCCCATGCTCCACAACAAGAGAAGCCACCACAATGAGAAGCCCACACACCGCAACGAAGAGTAGCTGCCTCTCGCTGCAACTAGAGAAAGCCCATGTGTAGCAACGAAGACCCAACGCAGCCAAAAATAAAATTAAATAAATAAAACTAACAACCCCATACCCTGGGGCTTCTCTCACCTTCTTTCACTTTACTATGGCTCACCCTTGAATTCTTTCCTGCCAAAGACCCTCACTTGGAGGCACAGTTAATCTCCCCAGTTACCAGGTAAAATTAGGATGAATTATATGTGATAGATGGTACAGTTGAGTCCTCTTACTAGAGGGCTGGTTATTGTTTAGCTCAAGAACACGCGTGCGATGGAGAGTGCGCTTGGCTGTGTAAGGAGTGGATTCTTTTCTGTCTTTGCAAACTCTTAACAGGTGGTCTGTGCTGTGATGCTTATCACATTCTAGTTTAATGCCTATTCAACAGTAAAAGAGTTTTCTTTCTCTAGTGCCTTTGTGGAGATGCCTGGGCTGGGGGAAGGTTTTGTTTTTTGTTCTATTTTGCCAAGTTATATCATTAGCTTCACTTACAGATGAGGAAATTGAGAGCCAGACAACCCACAATCACATGGCTAGTGTGATGGAGACGGGATGCAAAGTGAGGTCGGTCTCTGGAGCTTGGCCGGGTCCACAGTGCTGTGTGGCAAGTGCTGCGGCCATCCTGGAGCCCAGCGCGACACGTAGTAGGTGCAGAAGGAATACATCTGAATGTTTGAGACTGGAGTGCAGCGCGTGCGGGTCTCAAACAACAAATGTGGACGGACAAGAAACACAGGTGTGTTCTTTTTCGATACTGACTTACGTTTAAGTCTCACCTTGCCGAGTGTTTGGAGCTGGTGCTCAGTCAGCAACAGTCTCCTCCACTATTCCTGCTGCTGCATGGAAGTTCAAGGGTTACGTGGTGCCCAGCATGGACTGGGCCAGCAGTGTCCACTTCTATACAAACTACTGGCATCCTTGGTGCATTCGTGGCCTTGGTCCCTGAGGTGTTCAGTCATGTCCGCCCTGTGTACCCTACCACCACCCAGCCTCTTTGGCTTTGTAACGCCCGCATCTCCCCTGTGCCCACCCCCTCAGTGCCCCGCCAGGCTATGAGTCAGCCCACATGACTGTCTCTACTCCACGGACTGGACTCAGACCCCCGGGTCCTGCCTTTCCCCGAGCACAGTCCTCTCCACTCCCAGCCCGTCCAAAGCCATCAGGGGTCTTTATTTACCCACTGCCCACACCAGCGAGCCGCTCCTGCATCCCTGGCTGTTCCCCTCCAGACCACTTGTTTCTCCAGCACAGAGAAACTCCTTTCATTTTAGAGGCTTGGGTGGGACGGGAAATTGTCTTACTCACCAGGTGTCCTCTTTGCTCTAAATCTCAAGAGAAGGAAGGTGTTTGTAAGCCCAAGGCCTCCCGTCTGCCACTCAAACCCTTTTCTCTCAAACCATCTGCTCTGTGAGGAAGTTCTCAAATGACTCGAGAAAGGCAAGGACTAACGCCTTTCTTCTCTCTGCCTTCTGCTGTGCTGTCTCTTCCTGAGGCTATAGTGGGAGGAGGATTTGGAGTCGCAGGCAATATTGGGTGAGGAGAGTACACTTCCGTAAGCAGATCAAAATGTTACCTGCCCGGGGCCCGGGGTGGGGGGGTGGGGGAGGCAGGTCTCGTGCACAGTGGATCTAACCAATTAGGAGAGGCCACACAGGTCAGTGAGAGTGGATGCCAGCTAGAAACAAGGATGGCCAAACCAGTGCAAACCGGCTAACGTTAGCCTTGATTCTCCCACAAAGGCACACAGGGGCATGCGAAGTGAATGTGTGTGGCTCTGAGTAAGTCGATTGACCTCTCTGAGCTTTTATCAAGTCCACTTTGGGCTCCTCTCTCTTCCTCTGCTTTCCTCCAGGCATTGGGATCTCCAGACACCATCTATGGTCTTTGTTCTCCTACACATTCTCCCCAGACCAGCTCATCCACACTCAGGCTGAGGTGACCAGCTGGGTGAAGTGTCACAGGTGTTGGAAGAGAAGGAGACAAATACTGGGGTGAGGGTGGAGCGAGTGAGTGAGGCAGCAGAGGGGGTGGCAAGGAAGAGACCCACTAACTCTGCCTGCGGGGGGCAAGGAAGCCTGCCCCGAGTGAGGATCACGTCAGACTCACAGGTCTGACTCCAGACCACAGGAGGTGGAAGGGAGGTGGCCAGGACGGAGGAGCATGCAGGACGGCTGGAGTTCCCTCCGCCGCTTCATCCCTGACATCAGGTTGCCTCTGTAACTGTCTTTTCTTTTTTTCCTATTCAGCGACACTTAAAATAAAAGGAGAACTTGAAACTCCACTGCCATCACTTCCCCGTGTTGCCATGTGACATTATTATTCTCAGAATGTTAAAAATATGAAACAGACTTCCTCCTCCAGGCATGATATGGTAGAAAGGACTGCACTTAACCCTCCTTGATAAACAACTAGGAAACTGGGCAAAACCTATCAAAGAGCTCTTTGCAAACTCTGGACAAGCAGGGGTCAGGGGCTCGGACTCATGAGAAAGGGGGAGGGGGAGCCTGGGTCTGCCCTCGCCGGGTGAGCAGAGGCGATCCTGGTGCAGAGAGGGGACGGCACAGAGGCTGGTGGTCTCGGTGGGTGGAGGGGATGGAGATCGGGGCTGGGAAGAATGAGGCATTCCTTTGTGTGTGGAATTCCTTGGAGTTTTGCCGAGTGCGTGACTTGCATGCACAGAGTAAAACTCCACAAAGACGTACAACCAGGGAATCGTGAGCTGACAAATTCCCAGAGTTCACAGGGAAAGATGTTCAAGCTCTGAGCAGCCAGAGTAGCTTCCTCAGTGCTGGCCGGGGGAACACAGCAGACACCCCGGAGCGGGCACGTCCGAGTAGTAAGTCCAAACTACCCCTGGGTGAAAGCTAACCTACTTTCCTCTAGCAAAACTTTAAAACAAGCCTCAGACAGAAACCAGCCAGGATACTGAAGAACCCAACACCACCACCAACAAACTGCACCCGAGTCACACTTCTCAGACCCTCCACCAAACCACAGAACAGCAGATTACACATGCTGTCGAGTGACTGCAGATAAGGTGGACCACATCTTGGGCCACAAAACAAACTGACAAATTTAAGAGAATTGAAATCACAGAGTGTATTATCTGACCACAGCGGAACCAAAATAGAAATCAATAACAGGAAGATAATACGAAAATCTCCAACAACCTAAATGCCCATCAACAGAGGAATGGATAAAGAAGATGTGGCACATATACACAACGGACTATTACTCAGCCATAAAAACGAATGAAATTTTGCTATTTGCAGCAACATGGATGGACTTGGAGGGTATCATGCTAAGTGAATTAAGTCAGACAGAGAAAGACAAATACTGTCTGATATCACTTATATGCGGAATCTAAAAAAATAAAACAAACTAGTGAAGATAAAAAAAGAAACAGAGGGACTTCCCTGGTGGTCCAGTGGTTAAGACTCCACGCTTCCACTGCAGGGGGCATGGGTTTGATTCCTGGTCGGGGAACTAAGATCCCACATGCCATATGGCGCAGCCAAAAAAGAAAGAGAAAGAAAAGAAACAGACTCACTGATACACAGATATAGAGAACAAACTAGTGGTTACCAGTGGGTTGAGGGAGGAGGGAGGAGGGGCAAGATAGGGGTAGGGGATTAAGAGGTACAAACTACTGTGTATAAAATAAATAAGCTACAAGCATATATTGTAGAGCACAGGGAATATGCCCAATATTTTATAATAACTAAGTGGAATATAACCTTTAAAAATTGTGAATCATGGGCTTCCCTGGTGGCGCAGCGGTTGAGAGTCCGCCTGCCGACGCAGGGGACGCGGGTTCGTGCCCCGGTCCGGGAGGATCCCACACGCCGAGGTATAGTTAATGTTCAATATTATAAGTTTCAGATGTACAGCATAGTGAGCCCAGGCTCCGGACGCGCAGGCTCAGCGGCCATGGCTCACGGGCCCAGCCGCTCCGCGGCGTGTGGGATCCTCCCGGACCGGGGCACGAACCCGCGTCCCCTGCGTCGGCAGGCGGACTCTCAACCGCTGCGCCACCAGGGAAGCCCTACCTCAATTTTTAAAAAAGTCATTCTTACTGTGGATCTTAGCAACCTCAGCATATGATTTTTTTTCTTTCCTTATTAAGTCGAGAACTTTCACCTTTTCACTTAAAGGAAGCACTGTAGGGCTTCTCTTTGGCATATCCGAAGATGATGCTTTGCCAGCATCATTACTCTTGCACTTTGGGGACCTGTTAAGTAAAATAAGGGTCACTTGAACACAAGTCCTGCGAATGCTGAGGCAGCTGGTCTGACAGCTGAGATGGTTACTAAGCAACTAACAGGTGGACTAAGCTGGACAAAGGCAAGATTCACATCCCGGGCGAGACGGTGGGAGATTTCATCACGCTGCTCAGAATGGCCTGCGATTTAAAACTTAATGAATTATTCATTTCTGCAACTTTCCATTCAGTATTTTAGGACTGAGGTTGGCCATGGGTAACTGAAACCCTGGGAAGTAAAACCATGGTAAGGGTGGGCAGCTGTACATGAATCTATACATGTGATAAAATGGCACAGAATTATACATACATATTTTATCAACATATATTTCCTGAGTTGGATATTGTACAATAGTTATGGAAGATGTAGACATGGGGAAAACAGTGAAGGGTTCATGAGCCCTCTCTGTACTATCTTTGAAATTTCCTGTGACTCCGTAATTATTTTGAAATAAACTATTTTAAAAAGTCTCAAAGAGATCGAACACATCAACAAGTAACTTACCTGCCTTTCAGAGCAAAGTCCAACACCCTTCAAAGAAAGACAACAAAGTCCAGATACTCAACAAATAACATCCATGATGTCCTGTGTCCAATAAAAAATTAGTAGATATGCCAAGAAGCAGAAAAATGTGACCAATACTAGGAAAAAATATCAATGAATAGAAACAGGCAGAAATGACAGAGGTGTTGAAACTAGCAGACAAGGACATTAAGACAGCTTTTATAATTGCGCTCGACCATTTAAACCAATACATGAACATACTGAGAAGACAAATCAATGAAATCAGAAGGTGTCTTGAGAAATCAACAAAATTGATAACCTCTAGCTCAAATACTCAAGAAAAATAAGAGAGCAAACACAAATTACCAACATCAGGAAGGGCAAAAGGAGACATCACTATATATCACACAAGCGTTAAATAATAATAAGGGAGTTTAAATGAAATGGACAGATTCCTTGAAGGACACAAATTACCAAAAATGACTTAAGAGGAACTAGAAATTATGAAGAGTTTTATATCAAGTAAAGAACTTGAATTTATAAAGTTCCCATAAAGAAAACTCCAGGCCCAGACAGTTTTCCTATCTACCAAACATTTAAGAAAGAAAGAATACTATAAAAAGTCTCTCAGAAAAACAGAGAAGTAGTAAACACCTTCCAAAACATTTTATGATCCCAGTATTACTTATTATAAAAACTAGACAAAAATTATTAGAAGAAAATTAAACGACATAGCAATATCCCTCATGAACAGAGACACAAAAATAGCTAACAGAATATTAATAAATCAAATCCTGGGGCTTCCCTGGTGGCGCAGTGGTTAAGAATCCACCTGCCGATGCAGGGGACACAGGTTCGAGCCCTGGTCTGGGAAGATCCCACGTGCTGCAGAGCAACGAAGCCCGTGTGCCACAACTACTGAGCCTGCGCGCCTAGAGCCTATGCTCTGGAACAAGAGACGCCACTGCAATGAGAAGCCTGTGCACCACAACAAAGAGTAGCCCCAGCTCACCACAACTAGAGAAAGCCTTCACACAGCAACGAAGACCCAACGCAGCCAAAAGTAAATAAATTACTTAATTTAAAAACAAAACAAATCAAATCCAGCAATGTATAAAAATGAAAATACATTTGACAAAGTGGGGTTTATACCAGAAATACACGGTTTATTCAACACTTGAAAATCAATCAACGCAATTTACCATGTTAATAGAATAAAGGTGAAAAAAACCGATCTTCACAATAAATGCAGAAAAAGCATTGGTCAAATTCAGCACCAAGTTTTTTACTATTATGTATATAAAGCTGCTATAAACACACATGTACAGGTTTCATGTGACCATAAGTTTTCATCTCACTTAGGTAAATATCAGAAATGGGATGGCTGGGTCTTATGATAAGTGTTTGTATAACTTTATAGGAAGCTGCCAACATGCTTCCCAAAGTGGCTGCATCGTTTTGCACCCCCATGAGCAAAGTATGAGAGTTATAGCTGTCGCATTTCCTCATCAGGATTTGGTTTTGTCAGCGTTTTTTGGTTTTGTTTTGTTTTTTTTAAGCCCTTCTAGTAGGGTAGAGGAATGTTGTTGTGATTCTTACTTGCATCTTTCTACGGACTCATGACATCGCTTATTTACCTCCTATGTCTCTTTTTTGGTGAAGTGTCTGTTCAGATCTTTTGCCATTAAAAAAATTTACTGGAGTATAATTGATCTATAACAAACTGTACATATTTAAAGTGTACAAATTGTACACAATCACCACAAACTTAATGGCTTAAAATGGTGCAAATCTCATGATAATCAGGTGTTTTAGTCAATTACTTTAGTGAAAAGTTGAAAAGATGGTACGGTTCCTGTGGGCTTAACATCTTTGTAAAAACGTAGACATTCCCAGAGGTCACCTCCATGGAATATGCTGGTCTATATCTTCCCCATCCTCTGAGACCACGTCTTCTGTGATTCTGTCTTTGACTCAATTGCATACAAATGGAGATTGAGGTCCTACCACGTGCCGGAGGCTATGCGAGCTCATCCATCTCTAACATGTATGATTTTAATAGAGAAATGAGCAAGGCTGGTACAAAATAGAATGGGGAAAGATGCCGCACCATGATTGCATTTCACCTTCAATTCATTTGAGATCCTGCATCTTCCCTTGTAAACCTGTGTTCGCACACACAGGGCAGGGAGGCAGAGTGAGGAAAAGAAAATGTTGACAGGAAACTAATAAGGAAAAAACTATCTTCACAATGTCATTCAATCTGGCAAAGCACCCGCTGTGTGGCTACCACTGCATACAGATCCACATGTGACAAGTTCAGGCATCAAGCTTCGTTGGGCAAAGCATGGATTAATCCTACAAAATCACTCCCAGAATAAAGCACAGGCTTTTGTCATTTTTTTCTTTTTTGGTCTTGTGATAATTATTGAAAGCTCAGTTCACCAGTTGCTCCTTGCTTTGCATGACTACCCTACACACTCACAGAGTTCCAGAAACAGCTGAGTGAGGTTGATAAAACCATGTTTCCACTCATTTAGATCCTCTTGAATTGCTTTTAACAAATTTTTGTAGTTTTCAGAATGTAAGTTTTGTAGTTCTTCTGTTAAACTCATTCCTAAGCATTTTATTGTTTTTTTGTTTAATGCCATAGTCGTTTTCTTAACTCTACTTACGGGTTTTTCGTTGCAAGTGTGTAGAAATATAAGTGATTTTTGCACACTGATCTTGTGTCCAGCAATCTTGCTAGACTGACCTATTAGTTGTAATAATTTTGGGTGGATACCTTAGGGTTTTCTATATTCAAGAGGATGCCACCCGGGAAGAGAAATTGTTCCACTTCCTACTTTCCAGTCTGGATGTGGTCCTTTTCTTTACTCTCATCCTCAGTGTCCTCCCTCACATCAGAATTTCTATGGAGACAGGAAGATTTTCATCTCAAGCGTCCTTGTTACCGGGCCCTTTCCAGATTCTTGTACAGCAATACCCTAGAAATGAATCTCGCTTCCACAAGGCTCTTGAGCAAAGCTTTTTATTAAAGGACACAGCTTGTGCACAAGGAAGACAGAGGGGAAAAAAAGTGCCAGCTCCCTGAGCAGAAGGGGTGAGTTGCTTTTATAACAAAAGGGAGGTTCTGTCTCATGATCACTGGTAATTTTCAGAAATCGTCAAAATTCTTGGATCAGCAGCCATGGTGGCTATCTATTGGGACTAGGGAATAGGGACTGCTTCTGTGAGGGGAAAGAAGTGAATGAGAATTTTCTGCAAGAAAGCACAGGAACAGAAAAGGTTAAAATTGATAATTTAGCTTCTTGTCTTGTGGCAACTAGGTATACTTGTGAGTCTAACAGAGACAAAGTTAATCTTTTACTCTTGTGAGCCTGGCTTTTGTCTCTGGGACTCAGGCCCCCAGGGCCTTTGTTCTTTAGTTTCAAGGCCTGTTTTGCCCAAGGCCATTCCCCTGGTCCTTTTCTAAAATGGCCAAGCAGCCCCAAACCCATGAGGATAAAAGGCTAGCCTCTCCCTTGCAGAGGCTGGAGTCAGAGAAATGTAGTGAGAAGAAAACCAGGCTAGGACCCATATACACACACCATAACTGCACGGAGGGAGCCATTCAGCTATGTGATGTGTTGCTGACACGTCTGCTGAGACAGGACAGGCCTCGAAGGCAGGAACTGGGGCTGCTCAGGGGGATCCCCAGTACTGACACAGCGCATGGCCCGTGGAAGGAACTCAGTACACATTGCAGGAGTGGAGGGATGAGTAAGTGATGAAAACTTTATCAGTGTACACAGATACCTTAAAAATACTTCATTTGTAAATAATTTCAAATGTACAGAAATGTTTCAAGAATCAGAATAATACAAAGAATACTTGTGTACCCTTTCCTTTACCCACATTCTCCTATTGCTAATATTTTGCCCCATTAGCTTTATGTATTTTTTTAATAAATAAATTTACTTATTTATTTATTTATTCATTTTTGGCGGCATTGGGTCTTCATTGCTACATGCGGGCTTTCTTTAGTTGCGGCGAGTGGGGACTCTTCTTCGTTGTGGTGCGCGGGCTTCTCATTGCGGTGTCTTCCCTTGTTGCAGAGCATGGGCTCTAGGTGTGCGGGCTTCAGTAGTTGCAGAATGCAGGCTCATTAGTTGTGGCACACGGGCTTAGTTGCTCCACGGCATGTGGGATCTTCCCGGACCAGGGCTCAAACCCGTGTCTCCTGCATTGGCAGGTGGATTCTTAACCACCGCACCACCAGGGAAGTCCTGATATTTCTATTTTGTTCATACATTGTTTTCTTGACTTCCTTCACATCTTCCTTTAGTTCTTCAACCATCTTTATGACAGTTGTTTTAAAGTCTTTATCTGGTAAATCTGCCACCAGGTCTTTTTCAGGAACCATTTCTCCTGGCTATTTGTTTATTTATTTATTTATTTATTTTTTTTTTGCGGTACGCGGGCCTCCCTCTGTTGTGGCCTCTCCCGTTGCGGAGCACAGGCTCCGGACGCGCAGGCTCAGCGGCCATGGCTCACGGGCCCAGCCGCTCCGCGGCACGTGGGATCCTCCCGGACCGGGGCGCGAACCCAGTTCCCCTGCATCGGCAGGCGGACGCGCAACCACTGCGCCACCAGGGAAGCCCCATCTGTTGTTTTTTGAGTCTGCATTTTCCCTCGGTCATGCACAATGACTTTCTAACTTCTTCTGTATTGCACGTGCTTTTGAATGTCTTATTTTTCAATGTCTGGCTCCCAAAATGGGGAAAAGAGAAAAATAAAGTAAGAAAAAAAGGCCTGATCCTTTACATCCCCTGGAAGTCACTTCAGCCAGAGAGGGTGTGGCTTGCAACACTAGGTGGAGGAGCCACAATAGCCCTGCCTCTGGGTCTGCACCTGTGTGATCAGAAGAAGCAATCAGTGATTAGAGGACAGATGTGCAGTATCTGAAGTACATGGTCCTCCCCTCTGCCCGGCTTCTGCCACAACCTTGTACAAGCTGCTCCAAGAACATGTGAACAGCTGCCTGCCATGGCACTGAGGGGTAAGAGGAGGAATTAATATGCTGCTAAGAGCTAAAATTGATGGAGATTAACCACCCTTTTCTGTCCAAGCCTTTACTTGGAAGTTACAAGCCTCCAATAGACTCCAGAGTTCCAAAATAGTTACAAGAGACAGATTTTGCCTGGGCAATTCTTGTCTAGGTGGGGAGACAAATTTCTGGTGCTTGCTACCCCTCTAACTTTCCCAAATCCTTCTCCTTGTATGTGGCTTTTGAGAATTTGAATATAATACGTCTTTTGTGGATCTTTTTGGGTTTGTCATACTTTTAGTTCATTGAGGTTTTGAATATGCAGATTATGATTTCACCAAATTTTGGAAGTGTTTGGCCTTAATTTCTTCAAATATTCTTTTGCCCCTTCCGCTCTGTCTCTGTCTCTCTCTCTTTCTTCTGGGGTTCTCATAGTGCATATATTGGTATATCTTGTAATGGCCCACGCATCCCTCAGGCTCTGAACATTTTCCCTCATGATTTTTTCTCTCTGCTCCTCAGACTGGATGGTTTCACTTGCTCTGTCTTTGTCTGCTGATTCTTTCCTCTGCCTGCTCAGATCTGGTTCTGATACCCCAGCAAACTTTTTATTTCAACTACTGTACTCTTCATCTCCAGTATTTCCGTATAGTTCCTCTTCATAATTTGTATCTTTTTAGTAATAGTCTCCATTTGTTCATACATCATTCTCCTGGACTTCTTTAGCTTTTTAAGCATATTTAAGACAATTGATTTAAAGTATTGTCTAGTAAGTTGAATATCTGAGCTTTCTCAGGGACAATTTCTCTTAATTTCTTTTTTCCTGTGACTGGGACATACTTTTTTCTTTCTTTGCATTCCTTGTCATTTTTTGTTGCTGTTGAAAACTGGATATTTTGAATATTACAACATGATAACTCTGAAAATCAGATTCTTCCCTCTCCCCAGAGTTTGTTGTTATTGACTGTGGAGAACTGACATTTTCTGTTTTGTGTGGGGGTTTTTGGTGACTTTTCCAAACTATTTTGTAAAAACTGTATTTCTTGCCACGTGTCATCACTGAACTCTCTGATCTATTATCTCAGTGGACAGAAATTTTCATAAAAGCCTGGAGCCAAAAAGAAGAAGAAATAACCCTTCTCCCAGCCTTTGCAGATTGGATCTGACCTGGGGTGCTCCTACAATGCTTGGCCAGGCCACCTAGGACTCTGCTTCATCTCCTGCTTATGCAGAGCCTACAGGTCAGCTAGACTTGTAGGCCTAGGATCCTATGAGCTCCCTTCTGTGTATGCACCTGGCCCTGGGCATGTTCACTGTAGTCCAAACACCGTGGTATATGCTACAGTCCTTCAAAGCCCTTATTCCACCCAGTATCTTCCTCCTCAGCCTCCTTCTTCCCAGGCCTTTTAGTACATCTGCTGATAGATCTCCTTGTCCACTGACCCTTACCCCAGATGGCTAAGGGGATTCTATGTCTTTAAATGCTTTTGACAGTCACTTCCTGAAAGTGGATTCAACCTGAGGGGGCGCAAAACCAAGCAAAACCTCAGCACCAGTACCTTAGGGAACTACCAAATTGGTTGAAACTTTGCAGCACAGTGTTTGAAAACAAAGTCCACATTGACCCCTGGCTCAGCATGTCACACCAGGAACATGGGTTGCCATTTCCACAGCCACCTGTGTGCAGGGCAATGGGGGATGGTGGGTGGGAAGGAAAAAACACCACAATCCCCTCTTACTGAAACTTAACATTTTTTTTTTCCTTCATTAAACACTCCCCTGGTTGCTGTAAGCTCTTGGTTGGGTTCCAGAGTTCCAAAATAAGTTAGCTCTGTCAGTTTTTGCTTAATGGTTGCTTTTGTGGAGGGACTAACCCCTTGAACTCCCTATACTTCTATTTTCTGTTGCTGTCTTGCTCTCTTCCTCTGCTTTTTCAAGACTTTTAAAATTAGTCACTTGTTTTGTTTCCAGTTACTTCCTATTGTGAATAGTGCCGTTAAAAACATCTGCAGAGAAACTGCATATTTTCCCCTTGGGAATGATTTCCTTGGAATTTATTCCCAGATGGGGAAATTCCAGGCCAAAGGAAAGAACAGTTGCCCAGCTCTTGTTAAATATTACCAATTGTTCTAGAAGGATTGGCTTGACTTACCCTCCCGCCCACACCTCCAATCTGTCTTTGTTTTTCTCTTCAATCTGTTGGCAACTGTCTTATTTTTTATTTGACTCATGTCTACTTTTTACTGACTGTCTAACATGTGCCAGATGCCTTTATCTGCTATCTCTTTCCCTCTCTTTTTTTAATCTGCCATCTCTTAATGCATCTCCTCAAAGTAAGTATTTTCATTTTCTAATGAAGAAACTCAGAAAGTTCAAGTCTCTAGAGGTCACACAGCCAAAGGCAGATGAAGGCTCACTGGCCAGAACATTCCTACATGTTCTGTGAGCCCTGTGGCTCCCACACTGGGTGATGACCTGTATCAGGAATGAAAAATATATACAGATTCAAATTGAAACACAGAGGGAAGAGTCTTGGATGATGGTGTCAGTGGTGGTATAGTATTTCAATATCCACAAATTCCTACATACAAACAGTTCAGCCAGGATAGCACACCCAGTCTCACAGACTAGATCTACAACAAAACCAGGTGGCAATGAAACTGTCATGAAGGTATGAGAACTCAGGAGGGAGCAGTGCACCTACAAGCTCTTCCCGAGGAATCTAGCAGAACCTCTTTGGAGGATTAAAAATGGAGCTGAAGCTCTTTAAAATCCCTCCCACTGAGGGGTTATGTGATCTTTCCTTGAATTCAGGCGGGCCCTGTGACTGCTTTGACCATTAGAACCCCAAAGAATGATGATAATGTCCCAATTTCTAGGCTCAGGCCAGCAGACCCTGCAGCCTCCACTCCCTGTCTTGGAGCACTCATTCCGGGGAAAGCTAGCTGCCAATGTCACAGAGCAGACTACTCTAAGGAACGTGGAAAGGCAGTCATGTGACAAGGCTGCATGGAGACAGGTCAAGGCCTGACCAGCCCCTGGCGGTTGTAGCCATCCCAGCCCAGGTACCAGACAGGTGAGCCCAGGTGAGCAGCCTTTGGAGCATTCCAGCCCCAGCCACCATCTGACTACAACTGCATGAGAGACGCCATGGGAGCCACCCGAGCCCAGTCAAGTCACAGAACCGTGACATGTAAACAATTGTTTTATGCCTCCGTGTTTTGTGAAGGACTGTTACACAGCAGTAGGTAACCAGAACTGCCTTCCTACAGGAAGTGTGGTCCTAAGACCAGCAGCACCAGCATCGTCTGGGAGGGCATGAGAAATTCAGATTCTCTGGGCTACACCCTGAGAATCTGAATCCGCACTGCAGCCTGACCTCCAGTCACATTTACACACCACGCTCCGTGCAGCCTGGCTGCTACTCGGAGTGGCACTGGAGTAGACAGCTGGGTGCAGCTGCTCTGGGGGGTTGTTTTTGTCCATTACTTGCACCCGAGTACATTCCTATTGCTACACACAGGGTGGTAGGGTTGGTTTTTGCTTTTTTTTTTTTAAGTGAGAAATAATCTGCATACTGTAAAACTCACTAATTTAAAGTGCAGTGGGTTTCAGTATATTCACAAGGTTGTGCAACCCTCACCACAATCCAATTTCAGAGCGTTTTCATCATTCCCAAAAGAAGTTAGTCACTTCCATTCCTCTCTCCCCCTAACCCCCACAATCCCAGACTCTGGCAGCCACTAATCTACTTTCTGTCTCTATGGATGTGCCTATTCTGGACATTTCAGATAAATAAAATCATAAAATATGTTGCCTTTTATGTCTGTCTTCCTTCACTTAACATAATGTTTTCAAGATTAATGTTCATTTCAATAGTTTACTAAAACTTTGCTCCTAAATAGCTGCATTCGCTCCCTCCTTCATGCCGTTATTGTCAAAAAGTTCATCTTTATACATTATGTGCCCATCCTCATAGATTTCTAACTATTGCTTGATGTAGTTGTCTTTTTCAGATAAGAAAAAGGAGAGGAGTTACCAACCAAAAATGCAAGAATAGTGGCTTCTGTATTTACCTGTGTAGCTACTCGGATGCAGAGCCGTCCAGAGAACAGTGGGGGATGACTGGGTCGCTGGGGGACGGAAGCGCACGGCAAAGGGAAAACAGCTGCACACAGGGAAAATTCAGGACTGTCATCCCTGGTCGTGGAAACGTCTTTCCACCCTGGGCTGAATGAGGAAGGTTGTCGCCCTGGTGACCGCTGACACTTGGAGGGGTGGGCAGAGCCTGGTCACACCACTCGGGACACTCAGTCACTTGGGCCAGGAAGTCCCCTCTCTTGTTGGGAGCTCT
The DNA here is from genome assembly GCF_002837175.3 of Physeter macrocephalus. Classification (NCBI taxonomy): domain Eukaryota; kingdom Metazoa; phylum Chordata; class Mammalia; order Artiodactyla; family Physeteridae; genus Physeter; species Physeter macrocephalus. The sequence goes on from NC_041227.1 coordinate 82,041,498, forward strand.
GTTGCCGACCCTGGCAGCACCCCGCCTGCAGCTGCTCCCCTCACCCCTCTCACACAGCCACACCGTTGCCCCTGGACTTCTCCCCACTTGGAATGCCCCTCCCCCAAGCCCATCTGGTGCAAACCTAGTTATCCTCCAGTATCCTCCTCAGTGAAGCTTTCCCTGAGCTCCCAGCACAGCCACAGGTCCCAGGACACACTGCCGTTGTGTATACACTGTGCTGTAATGACTGGTTCTGGGTCTGGGTCCATCACTGGACCGGGGGCTCCTTTGGGGGAGGGCTGGGTCCAATTCAACTCTGGGACCTCAACCCCCAGCATGGAGCTCAGTATAGCCTTCTGCAGGGGATTTACACGTGTTGGTGAATGCAGCCACAGCTCATTCCTTTTCGTTACTGTATAAGGCCCCATGAGGTCAGACCATGATCTGTTTGTATGTTCCCCAAAATCAGCTCATCATGGAGATCATTTCCACCCTTTTCGCTACAACACAGATTGCGGCCCAGAACATTCCTTTGCACGTATTCTTTTCTATTCACTGGGGTCTCCCTTCAGTGCCAAGTAACAGGGACATGAATAACAGTGGTGTAATAGACTGGACAATGCCCCCACGGAGATATCAAGTCTTCATCCCTGGAACCTGTAAATATTCCCTTGCTTGGAAAAGGGTCTTGGCAGATATGATCAAGTTAAGGATCTTGAGATGAGGAAGTTTTCCTGGATCACATAGGTAGACCCTGAATGTAGTCGCATATCCTTCTAAGCAAGAGGCGGGGGGAGATTCAACACACATACACACATAAGGCAGTGTGGAGACTGAGGCAGAGACTGCAGTGATGCGGCCACAATCCAAGAAAGGCTGGCAGCCCCCGAAGCTGGCAGAGGCCAGGAGCAGATTCTCCCTTAAAGCCTCTGGAGGGAGGGAGGGAGGCCCTGTTGACTTGACGCGGCCCAGAGATGCTGACATCAAACTTCTGGCCCCCAGAACTGAGAGATAATAAATGCCTGTTGCTGTAGGCCACCCCGCGTGCGGCGATCCACGGGAAACACATAGAAATGGCTTGAACACGACAGAAGTTGGTGTCTCCTACATATCAGAGTCCAAGTGTGAACAGCCCAGGGCGGCCATGGTGTCTCCACAGACAACCATGGTTCAGGCTGACTTCGCTTCGTGCTCTCTCATCCCTAGGGTGCACCCCTGACTTCATAATCTCAGAAGGCACGCCAGCACCACATCCCATTTCTAAGCAACAGAGAAGAAAGGGCGAAGGGCACCCAGGAGCTGTCACTTGAGAAAGCTTTCTAGAAACCATCATGTAACACTTGTGTTTCATCCCATTGGCCAGAACTTATTCACGCGGCCTCCCCCGCCACCTAGGAAGTGAGAAGTGTAGGCTCTACTCCAGGTGACCAACTGACCAGCTGAAAATCAGGGGCTTTAAGATGGGAATAACAGATCCTGGGGTTGGCAACTAGCTATCTCTTTGTGCTATCTCCTTGCACTTGTCTTCATTTTACAACACCGGGCCTTATTTGTGTATTTTTTTTCAATGTTTGAAGTGAAAAATGAAACCAAAAAAAGGTTAAAAAGTTTTTAAAATATCACCATGCATTATTTGTGAATACATAAGGAAATGTCTGAATAAAAAGGAAAACAGAAACATTTTAAGTTTATAAAAATCACCACGTTATCTGTGTATTGAAAAAATGTTTGAGGCCTTCCCTAGTGGCGCAGTGGTTAAGAATCCGCCCGCCAATGCAGCAGACATGGGTTCAAGCCCTGGTCCAGGAAGATCCCACATGCCGTGGAGCAACTAAGCCCGTGCGCCACAACTACTGAAGCCTGCGCTCTAGAGCCCGCGAGCCACAACTACTGAAGCCCGCGTGCCTAGAGCCCGTGCTCCGCAATGAGAAGCCACCGCAGTGAGAAGCCCATGCACTGCAACGAAGAGTAGCCCCCGCCCCCCGCAACCAGAGAAAGCCTGCGTGCAGCAACGAAGACCCAACACAGCCACAAATAAATAAATAAATTTATTTATTTTTTAAAAAAATGTTTGAAATGAACAGATGAGGGAAGCTGGGGTGTAGTGACTCACTGAGTCCAGAGCCGTCCCAGGGGAGCTGATTCTAGGAGAAAACAGACTGAACACCCAGGACACCGCTGTGTGCAGCAGACATGACCTAACAGACTTCCTGGACCGCCCCCCCCCCCCCACCAAAGTGACTGTCACACCAAAGCCAGCGGCAGGCTCCAGGGTGAGCGCCAACTCAGAGCACAGGGAATGGCAGGCATTTTCCAACAAGCTTTCTGGGCACTGGATTGGGTTGAATGGCGCCCCCCATTCACGTCCATCTGAAACCTCAAAATGTGACGTTATTTGGAAACGGTGTCTTTGCAGGTACTTAGTTAAGATTAAGTCACATTGGGGCAGGGGAGCCCTAAATCCAGTATGACTGGTGTACTTAGAAGAAGAGGAGAGACACAGAGACACATACACAAAACCTCCCTGTGCCAAAAAAAATAAATAAAAATAAAAAAATAAATGACCTTCCTTGAGGCTTCAGAGGGAGAAGGACCCTGCCAACACCTTCGCTTCTGACTTTGAGCCTTCAGCACTGTGAGGGAGTAAATTTCTGGTGCATTAGGCCACCCAGTTGGGGCACTTTGTTTACAGCAGGCCAGGAAGCTAAGATGCTGCTCTGAGCCTGAGACACAGTTGTGAAGAAAGCTAAGATCCTGTCCTCAGAGCTCTCAGTCCAGGAGGGAGGCAGACCTGTACCAAAGCCCAGGAGGTTGTGGGGGTAAAGGGCTGAGACCCCTAACCCCTCTTCCTAACGTGGTCAGGAACGTCCTATCAGAGGAGGTGCCCACCCTAGGCCTGGAAAGCTGAACTCTCCTTTGGAGGGACACTTTCCCGTGGTGGCCAAGCTGATGCTCCCTTGTTGTCACCTCACCACCAAATAAATAAATAAATTTTTTAAATATGGGAAGTAGAGCCTCTCAAACACAGAAACAAGGGGCATCAGAAAGCCAGCCTCTGGCTAACATCTCAGCCAGGTTTATACATGCAAGTACCTACGTAATTGGGGAAATTATACTAAAGGAGATCTCAACATACAGTGGCCAAATTGGGGCTCTTCTGCTATCCCAAAATTGCTGCTTTGTGCACAGAATTAGAAAAAGCCGCCATAAGATCAAACAGATTGCATGGGGTGCTTACTTTGATTGGTGTCTAGAAGTTTCTAAATAGGCTGCTGGCACTCTGTCTCTGACTCCATCTCTCCCTCTGCTCCTCCCACGTGGCCTCTTCTATCTGAATGGTCCAGACGCCATCTCCTTTTTCTCTCCCAACTCTTCTGTCTCCTGCCGCTGCCCTCTCCCCAGCAAAGGAGGACTAAAAAATCAGAAGTGATTATAGCTCCCTTTTTAAAATAAATTTATTTATTTTATTTATTTATTTTTGGCTGCATTGGGTACCACACATGCCACGCTGCTCTGTGCCTCACCTGATCACAGGGATTGGTCTACACGTCTGTCTCTCTCTAGGCTACAAGGACCAGGTCTTCCTGATTTTTCAATCATTCATGTTGCTTAGCAAAGTGCCTGGCATCAAATAAGCTCCCAAAGACTGTTGAAAAAAATGAGGTTAAAAACCAAGCTAAACCGGGCGTGAGGGGTCCAGGAATGATGGAAACGTTCTATAATTGGTTCATGGTGGTGGATGCACAACTCTGTAAGTTTACTAAAAATCGTTGAATTGTACACATAAAAACAGATGAATTTTACAGTATGTAAATTAACACCTCAGTAACGCTGGGGGTTTTTTTTTTCATTTTTAATTTATTTTTATTTATTTATTTATGTATTTTTGGCTGTGTTGGGTCTCCGTCTCTGCGCGAGGGCTTTCTCCAGTTGCGGCGAGCGGGGGCCACTCTTCATCACATGCGCGGGCCTCTCAACATTCCGGGCCTCTCTTGGAAATTATACTAAAGGAGATCTCAACATACAGTGGCCAAATTGGGGCTCTTCTGCTATCCCAAAATTGCTGCTTTGTGCACAGAATTAGAAAAAGCCGCCATAAGATCAAACAGATTGCATGGGGTGCTTACTTTGATTGGTGTCTAGAAGTTTCTAAATAGGCTGCTGGCACTCTGTCTCTGACTCCATCTCTCCCTCTGCTCCTCCCACGTGGCCTCTTCTATCTGAATGGTCCAGACGCCATCTCCTTTTTCTCTCCCAACTCTTCTGTCTCCTGCCGCTGCCCTCTCCCCAGCAAAGGAGGACTAAAAAATCAGAAGTGATTATAGCTCCCTTTTTAAAATAAATTTATTTATTTTATTTATTTATTTTTGGCTGCATTGGGTCTTCGATGCTGCGCACGTGCTTTTCTCTAGTTGTGGCGAGTGAGGGCTATTCTTCGTTGCAGTGTGTGGGTGTCTCACTGCGGTGGCTTCTCTTGTTGTGAAGCACGGGCTCTAGGCACACAGGCTTCAGTAGTTGTGGCTCGCGGGCTCCGTAGTGGTGGCTTGCGGACTCTAGAGCGCAGGCTCAGTAGCCGTGGCACACAGGCTTAGTCGCTCCGTGGCATGTGGGATCTTCCCGGACCACCCAGACCAGGGCCCGAACCCACCCGTGTCCCCCGCATTGGCAGGCGGATTCTCAACCACTGCACCACCAGGGAAGCCCAGTAATGCTGTTTTTAAAAAATCTACTTGAATGGCTAACATGGAAAAGACAGAAAGTACCCAGTGCAACTGGGCCTGTTGGGAGTGTAAATCGGCTAAACTGCGCTGGAAAGGGCACGGCAGTCAGTATCCGCTGATGCTAAAAAGTCTGCACGACCTGTGTCCCAACAATCCCATTCATAGATATACACCCAACAAAACTGTGTATGTATGTGTCTATCAAAACATATGTGAAAGGTTCCCAGCAGCATTATTTATCCATAAAGGCCCAAACCAGAAATCACCCAGACGCCCATCAGCAGTCAAGCGGACAAGTGAACGCAGGAACCACAGAAACCTGGGAAGTTAGCTCTGTTCATGCAGAAGTACGACTACACACGACGACGTGGAGGAAGCTCACGAGAAGCCCAAACTGTAAAGTGGCACAAGGGTAAATGACAAACTGTGAGTCAGGACGGGGAGTGGGGGAGGAGTGCCTGGGAACAAGGGGGGCTCCTGGGGTCACAGTCTGCTCGCCGAGCTGGACACTGGCCTCGCAGGCTTGCCCAGTTTGTGAGGATTTATCGACTGCACGATATGCTTTTCCATGTATGGTTTATAATTCACTATAAAAGTGTCAACAACACATTGGCACTTGCCATCTACCTCTAAAAGGATTAAATCATGTGCTCTGCAGCTGCTGATTTTCAACACCCCGCCCCCCCACCCCGGAAAGGAGTTCAGGGTGGAGAGCGGAACTGAGGTCCTCTGTGCTCTGGGCAAAACTGGCAGAACAGGTCTTCAGAGAGTTAAATATTTTCAGGAGCCGATTTTATGAGCCCAGTTCTTCTATTTCCTCATATCTAGAAAAGCACTAAAATCCTTCATGGTGACGACTGCTCCTCGTGACTAGCAGAAACCTGCTGCAAAATAATATGTGCTCAGTTGCATGTACTCCCCCCTTTGCCCAAATCACATCTATCTTGACCTTCCCTGCTGCCTCTTTGGAGCAGCTTCTCAGAGCTCTCTGAAATGCTGTCTCCCAGGCTGCAGTCCTCATTTTGCACCCCCAAAAAACTTAACTTGCAACCCTCATGTTGTGAATTTTTTTAGTTGACAGTTTTTTTGGCAACCACGAAGGGATCCAGAATGGACTTCTCTCCTTCGCCGGAACTCTATGAGGAACCAGAGCCTTGGCACCAGCAGAGGCCCCTTGCGCCCCTCTGCCACTGTGGAGAGTCCGGACGCATCTGGGTGAGTCTCTCCTGGTTCTCAGATCTCTCATAGTGGTTGATGATCCTGAGTTTTATTTGGGGGGGTGTAGCAGGTACCTGACCCCTCCCAGCTGAAAGATACCTGGGGGGGTGGGCCTGGCTGAAAGATACCAGGGCATACCCTCCCAGTTGAAAGATACTTGGGGGGGTGGGCCTGGCTGAAAGATACCAGGGCATACCCACCCAGCTGAAAGATACTGGGGTGCTGAGGTCGGGGGGGGGGGGGGGGGGCTTGGTTGAAAGATACCAGGGTTTGCTCAGTTGTAGGAGACAGAGTGGTCTGTGCTGAGTGGTTTGGTAAGAGGCTGATCTGACGCTTTTCCTCAATTTGGCCGCCTTAATGGAATTTGTTGGGATAAAAATGAAAACATTATATGAGAGCTTTGCTCCGAAGAAAAGGGACAAGACTCCTCCCGTCTGGTCACGGCTTGGAGGCAGAGTCCTCATACTGTGCAGTGGTCCCATAGGGAAGCCCACTCATTAATTAAAACGTTTGCTCATCCAGGGGTCGCAGATAAGAATCGGCCATTCAGCGAGCACCTGTGGTGGTCTTAGACCACCAAAAGGAGAAACTGAGACATGTAGGAGGACTGAAACGACTCTGGGGGGATGCCTAGAGGAGTTAAGCTCACAAGCAGCACACTGGCAGCCACACAGTTTCACTAGTAAATTTTATCCCTAACAAATTCTACTTTAAAATGGGGAATAGGGGACTTCTCTGATGGCGCAGTGGTTAAGACTCCGCGCTCCCAATGCAGGGGGCTCGGGTTTCATCCCTGGTCAGGGAACTTGATCCCCCATGCATGCCACAACTAAGAGTTCGCATACCACAACTAAGGAGCCGGCAAGCGGCAACTAAGGAGCCCGCCTGCCGCAACTAAGACCCAGTGCAACCAAATAAATAAATAAATAAATAAATTTTTTAAATATGGGAAGTAGAGCCTCTCAAACACAGAAACAAGGGGCATCAGAAAGCCAGCCTCTGGCTAACATCTCAGCCAGGTTTATACATGCAAGTACCTACGTAATTGGGGAAATTATACTAAAGGAGATCTCAACATACAGTGGCCAAATTGGGGCTCTTCTGCTATCCCAAAATTGCTGCTTTGTGCACAGAATTAGAAAAAGCCGCCATAAGATCAAACAGATTGCATGGGGTGCTTACTTTGATTGGTGTCTAGAAGTTTCTAAATAGGCTGCTGGCACTCTGTCTCTGACTCCATCTCTCCCTCTGCTCCTCCCACGTGGCCTCTTCTATCTGAATGGTCCAGACGCCATCTCCTTTTTCTCTCCCAACTCTTCTGTCTCCTGCCGCTGCCCTCTCCCCAGCAAAGGAGGACTAAAAAATCAGAAGTGATTATAGCTCCCTTTTTAAAATAAATTTATTTATTTTATTTATTTATTTTTGGCTGCATTGGGTCTTCGATGCTGCGCACGTGCTTTTCTCTAGTTGTGGCGAGTGAGGGCTATTCTTCGTTGCAGTGTGTGGGTGTCTCACTGCGGTGGCTTCTCTTGTTGTGAAGCACGGGCTCTAGGCACACAGGCTTCAGTAGTTGTGGCTCGCGGGCTCCGTAGTGGTGGCTTGCGGACTCTAGAGCGCAGGCTCAGTAGCCGTGGCACACAGGCTTAGTCGCTCCGTGGCATGTGGGATCTTCCCGGACCAGGGCTCAAACCCATGTCCCCTGCATTGGCAGGCGGATTCTCAACCACTGCGCCACCAGGGAAGCCCAGTAATGCTGTTTTTAAAAAATCTACTTGAATGGCTAACATGGAAAAGACAGAAAGTACCCAGTGCAACTGGGCCTGTTGGGAGTGTAAATCGGCTAAACTGCGCTGGAAAGGGCACGGCAGTCAGTATCCGCTGATGCTAAAAAGTCTGCACGACCTGTGTCCCAACAATCCCATTCATAGATATACACCCAACAAAACTGTGTATGTATGTGTCTATCAAAACATATGTGAAAGGTTCCCAGCAGCATTATTTATCCATAAAGGCCCAAACCAGAAATCACCCAGACGCCCATCAGCAGTCAAGCGGACAAGTGAACGCAGGAACCACAGAAACCTGGGAAGTTAGCTCTGTTCATGCAGAAGTACGACTACACACGACGACGTGGAGGAAGCTCACGAGAAGCCCAAACTGTAAAGTGGCACAAGGGTAAATGACAAACTGTGAGTCAGGACGGGGAGTGGGGGAGGAGTGCCTGGGAACAAGGGGGGCTCCTGGGGTCACAGTCTGCTCGCCGAGCTGGACACTGGCCTCGCAGGCTTGCCCAGTTTGTGAGGATTTATCGACTGCACGATATGCTTTTCCATGTATGGTTTATAATTCACTATAAAAGTGTCAACAACACATTGGCACTTGCCATCTACCTCTAAAAGGATTAAATCATGTGCTCTGCAGCTGCTGATTTTCAACACCCCGCCCCCCCACCCCGGAAAGGAGTTCAGGGTGGAGAGCGGAACTGAGGTCCTCTGTGCTCTGGGCAAAACTGGCAGAACAGGTCTTCAGAGAGTTAAATATTTTCAGGAGCCGATTTTATGAGCCCAGTTCTTCTATTTCCTCATATCTAGAAAAGCACTAAAATCCTTCATGGTGACGACTGCTCCTCGTGACTAGCAGAAACCTGCTGCAAAATAATATGTGCTCAGTTGCATGTACTCCCCCCTTTGCCCAAATCACATCTATCCTGACCTTGCCCGCTGCCTCTCTGGAGCAGTTTCTCAGAGCTCTCTGAAGTGCTGTCTCCCGGGCTGCAGTCCTCGTTTTGCTCCAAATAAAACTGAACTCACATCTCTCACGTTGTGCATTTTTTTTTTAATCCACAAAGTTAAAAAGCAAAACCCAAAGAACAGGCTGGAGACTGGCTTCTTGCCTCTCCATTGCCACCTGACGGCCGCTCTGTGAACTACAGCCCCAGCGGCGCGGCTCCTGACAAGGCGGTTGAGCGCCAGGGAAGCAGGTTCACCAGGACTTTCAGGAGAAGAAAAGTCCAGCCAATCAGCCAAGCCCTTTCCGCGTCCAAAACCCACGCTTTTTCGTCACAGGACGAAAAAGCGCTCAGAACCAGCAAGGACGCTAACGGCCTCTGAAGTGGGCTGGACCAGGTCACCAACCAGGCACCCCCATCTCCGGTCTCATCTCTAACAGACGCCAGAACCCCAGCCCCAGAGTCACCTGCCTCCGAGGCTTCGCCTTCGCCGGGTCGATGCGGTCGCTGACTCACCTCAGGGCCAGGTGTGGAGCATATGACTCAGGCGGGCCAGTCAGGGCCGGCGTTCCCTGATTGGTTCGGGGGTGGGCATGTGACTAAGCCTGGCCAATCAGAGCAAGCCTTGGGACTATCGCTGAGCATGCTGGGGCAAAGGCTGCTGCAGGGAAGCAGCAGGCTCGGGAGCTGGTCGTTGGCCTGCGGAGCGTGGTTCTGCAAAGGGAAGCAACCCCGAGGAGTAGCAGCCAAGTGATGGAACCAGAGCAATGGGGCCTGGCCGCATGCTTTGATCCCTGGGTCCAAGCCTGCCTGACACGGCCCTATTTGGTTATGTGGAAAAGTTTCTTTTTTTTTTTTTCTGTGCCTGAAGGAAGGCAACAGAAGGAGGCTAATGGCACGTGCTTCCCGAAGAATAAGTACTTGGATTGGAGGGAGTGATCGGTAGTCAGGAGATAGGGGCGGGGTGCTGTACGAAAGGGGGGAGATCTGTGCGATGACTTGAGAGCAGGGAGCTTTAAACAGGCAGAATCAACTCACCGGTAAACCACACAGGAAATGAAAGCAGGAGGTGAACACCTCCATTTTAAATTTTATTTCTTTTGATTTCCTGTAATAAAAATTTTCAACCACTGAAGCACTGGAAGAATAGTTTGATTAACTCATTACCTAGATTCAACAAGTGTCAGCCTTTTGTCATATTTACGTTAACTTTTTTGTTCAACCACTTTGCAAGAAGGCGCAGACATCATGACTAGAGGGAGAACTTTCACAACCAACTGTGAATCCCTCCTCCAGCCTCAAGAATTGACTTGCGGTCTGCACTTAGATGAGATTCCTGCAGGACCTGTGCGTGCTCTTAAACTGACTGGAGGCCACCCCTCGGCTTGCTGTCCTTAGCTATCCTGGCACAACCTGAAATGTATGGGCTGTAGCTCTGCTGGAGAATGCAAGTGGCCTCTTTACCTTCACAGGCCCACGGGACCAGCCTCATGGGACCAGTGGCTCCTCTGCTGAAATCCCCTGGGACTAGAACCTGCCCCATATGCAGGGATCAGGGAGATGGAGAGCTGTATGAAGTACTGCTGTGCTTCCTGTTCCACATCCTTTCTAAGTCAGCTAGGTGCTGTGTGAGCATTGTATAGTGTGACTTTGATTGTCAGCCCTAAACCAAACCCACTGCTGAGATCTCGCGTGAGTTTCACCTCTAAGTACTTAGGCATGCGTCTCTTAAACATAAGGATATCCTACACAGCGAAAGAGGCATTATCACATGCAAGAAAATTTAAAATTCTATAATGCCACCTCACATCCAGTCTATTTTCAAGTTTCCTCGACTGTCCCCAAAGTATTCATTATAGCTGCTGTTTAAAAATAAGGATCCAATGGAAGATTGTTGGCAAAGATTCTCTCCTTGACCAAACTTCACTCCGGCTCCTCTGCGTCCAACTTGGCCCCGTCCTTGGGCATATCCTCCACGAGCCCAGTTTTAGCAAGAATCCTGCTAAGTCAGTTTGGCCAGAATTTCCCCCCTTGATATCTGATCATCCTGGATATCTGACCAAATTCCTCATCCTCCACTGCCCCCAAGTGATGACTGATCACCCTGGCCTGCCTTCAGCAAAAATCTTGTTTAGCCAGAATCCCCCCTTATCCCTGATGTTTCCTTAATAATTTTCCATTCACTGACCCCCACCTTTGTTGTATTCCCATGTTTCCTCCTTGTATTCAGAGTTGAGCTCAGTCTTATCATGAGGCCCCTTTTCCCCGTCGACTTAAAGAACTTGTACAACGTGAGAGTTGTGAGTTCAGTTTTATTTGGGGCAAAACGAGGGCTGCAGCCCGGGAGACAGCACTTCAGAGAGCTCTGAGAAGCTGCTCCAGAGAGGCAGCGGGGAAGGTCAGGATAGATGTGATTTGGGCAAAGGGGGAGTACATGCAACTGAGCACATATTATTTTGCAGCAGGTTTCTGCTAGTCACGAGGAGCAGTCGTCACCATGAAGGATTTTAGTGCTTTTCTAGATATGAGGAAATAGAAGAACTGGGCTCATAAAATCGGCTCCTGAAAATATTTAACTCTCTGAAGACCTGTTCTGCCAGTTTTTCCCAGAGCACAGAGGACCTCATTTCAGCTCTCCACCCTGAACTCCTTTCCGGGGTGGGGGGGCGGGGTGTTGAAAATCAGCAGCTGCAGAGCACATGATTTAATCCTTGTAGATTACCGATGGCAAATGCCAGTGGCGAGTGCCAATTGTAGTGGACACTCCGTATTGCAATAGTTAAGTAAAACCTGCTTTTACCACTTTAACTACTGGCAGGCTCTGGATTTCTTTGACGTTGTGAGACTGGAGATTTTTATGGACCAAACCCTAAAGCGGTGTAAATTACCTCTGCTCACATTCCATTGTCCAGAACACTGTCACATGGTCCCACTAGAAGGAAACTGGGACAGGTAATTTATCTGCGTGAGGCATTGTTTTTGCTGCACGAAGAGCATGTCACAGAGGTAAACGTTAATGGCTATTGCTGGTTGCCCTCCTAGTACCCATTTTCCCCTCCTACTATTACCCCAATTTTTGTATCCTGAGGGAAATTGACACCGCCTTTGAGCATGGCTGGCAGAGGGGACGTGAGTTCAGACTAGACTCCAAGGTTGGCAGTTGGAAGCCATTATAGGTACTTATGCAAATAAATGACATGGTGAAAATATATTTTTTAAAAAGGAACTCATCGAGATTCACGCATAAAATGCCCTTTCAGCCTGGGGCAGGTTACCTTCATCTCTGCCCCAACTGAGAGATTCTGTGACTCCCCACCCCTACCCCAGCTGAGTCAGGCGTTCACACTGGCTTGAAGGGCAGGTGTGTGAATCAGAAATGATCTAATGGATGAAGAGGTTAAAAGTGGGGGAGGGAGAGGAACTTCTGATGATCCACCACTTCCTGGCTCTGTGACCTCAGGCAAGTGACTCCCCCGCCCCACCCCACCCCCCAGATGTGGTTGCACGAGACCTAACGGACAAGACAGCTGTCTTGGGTGGGGTCTGCTTCACAGAGAGTTGCCTGTGGGTTTCTCTCTCAGAGGAAAGTGGTGGAGGATTGCGTTATTATTCACAAGGGTGCACTGCCACTTTCTGCAGGAGACCTCTCCGGCCCTACTCCATTAACAGCACTCTTGGTCACCTGCCTTCCTCTGGCCAATGGATGCGTTAAAGAAAAAATGATTCATCCTGACCCCTGTTAAAGACTGGTAAGGCAGGCTTTATTCAAGAGGGGTCATCAGGATAAGTGGGGATTTGCAGTGAGGAAGAGGGATAGGGCTCACCGCCAAGCACGACGAGGTAAAGTGGGAATTTATAACCTAGGAGCCGGGTGGAGTCCGTGGATGGAAAATTGATAAAAGGAAACAGGGGTAAGGGAGGATTCTGGCTAAACAAGATCTTTGCTGGAGAGAGGTCGGGGAGATTGCACACCACCTGGGGTTCGTGGAGGATGAAGAACTGGATTAGACATGGAGGGTGATCAGGTAACAGAGGATGGGGGATTCTGGCTAAACTGACTTAGCAAGACTCTTGCTAAAATTGGACAACGCAGAGATGAACACTGAAGTCTAAAAGTCGAAGGCTAGTTGAAAAAGAACTCAGAGGAGCCTGAGCGGAGTCTGGTCAAGGAGAGAATCTTTGTCAGATGCGAGCCAAAGTGACACGTGTCACTTCCCAGCAGAAGCTTTACTGGTTGATGCATAACTAGCAACAGTTCTCTCTTTTTCCTCTGCTGTACGGGGACCGTACCCCACACAGGGGCTACTCCTTCAGGCTGGGGCATCAAGTGTGGGTGACGTGGATTAGAGCTCCCAGGTGACCCACGATGGATTCATGGTATGTGAAAGGACTCTTGGTTGGTAGAAGCCTAGTGGTTTGGGGCTCATTTGTTACTGCAGCAGAACCCAGCCTCTCCTGACCTACAGAGAAATCTTTATTTCCATTCCAGTGGTGCTTCCCAGACAGGACAGTCCTTCTGTCGGCAGCTCTGACCAGCTTCCTGAGGCTGAGACAGAACCTGTTTCCCTGCAGCCTCTGCCTTGGCCCCAGCTCCAGCCTCGGCCATGAACGGGGCCCAGCTGCTCCCTCCCATGGGACCACCCTGCAGTGATTTACAGGTGAAGGAGCCTCTGCAGGGTCCACGCTCTCAGCTTCCAGGAAGAGCTCCCACTTTGTCTGGCAAGCTCTTTTGGCACCAAGTCCAGGACTTATGACTGTTTCAAGGGCCTTCATTTATATTTGACATCTAGAAATTCATTTTGTTACATCCAAAAAATTTTTTTAAAGCCTGTAAAACCAAGATTAATAAATGTTTAATTAAATGCCTACAAAATATAACATTATAGTCAATTTCTTCATCATTAAATCTCGTGCTCATAAAACTTTCAGGACAGCAGAAAACATGTGGCTTAGATTTTCTCATTTTGCAAGAATTCCCCACAAAGTAAGATGAAAGATGACTGCTCAGAAACTACAGTCAATCATAAGTTGAGTGAACCACTTGTGCCAAATATTTTCAGAAGCAAAACCATAAAAATCCTTTCAAATTTTATTTTATAGCAAAGGATTATATTTTCTGTGATATGTGGGTGCCTTTTTATTATTTTTTTTTTATTTTATTTTTTTTTTCGGTACGCGGGCCTCTCACCGTCGTGGCCTCTCCCGTCGCGGAGCACAGGCTCCGGACGCGCAGGCTCAGCGGCCATGGCTCACGGGCCCAGCCGCTCCGCGGCATGTGGGATCTTCCCGGACCGGGGCACGAACCCATGTCCCCTGCATCGGCAGGCGGACTCTCAACCACTGCGCCACCAGGGAAGCCCTGTGGGTGCCTTTTTATATATTCAATAGGGGATATGGAGTGGGCCTCCACAGGGAAAGCCTTTAAAGAGGGTCTTTTGTTTGTTTGTTTGTTTTTTGCTTTTTGTTTTTTTTGGTTTTGTTTTTTCGGTTTACTGCAGCACTTTTCTTCACACTGGGGCCTAATGTTCTCACGTGACAATATAAAACCAAAATTTCTCGTCACCTCTTAAAGAACTGAGAATTGTGTACAAAAATCTTACATAAATTAAAAGGATGAATAAATGTACAGGTGTAAATGCAAACCATTTTCTAACTCAAGGCTAGTAACAACCCACAGTGTTCTGGCAGGAAAACATCAGGTAACAAAGGAAAGCGGTTCCTAAGGCTTGGACCTTCCCAAACTCTATCAGGCCGGCAAGACAGAAATGACAGGTGGTTCAGGACTCTTGCCAGCCTCTAGAGAAATCCTGGAATAGGCAGTTCTGACATGTTAATACCCTGCACGGATCGGGAGATTCATAGTCTCACAGATTCTCATCCAGCCAGCGATTTCTCTTCCGTAATTATTTTCTCACCTCAGCCACGACAGAGCCGCCTGTAACTAGGGGTTTAGATCAAAGTTATGCACAAGGTAGTAAACATACACCAAGGCGAGAACTGAATAGAAGGTCAAAATCAGCAGCAAGTTCTACAATCTCAGACATAAACTTCAAGGACAATTTTCTAAGGTTTATTCCAGTTTCATGAGGCTGGCACGACGTGTGTACACTTGCCAGGGCAAATTTATACTTCTGAATGAACTCATACAGCAAATGCTGTGCATCTGTTTGCAGTCTGCTTAGAAGAATTTGTGGTGGACGATGGAGAGGCCGGGTCCTGCTGGCTGACCCAAACCTGCTGGAAGGTGGACTGCAAGGTCAGGGTGAAGGCCGATCCCCACCAAGTACTTGTGTTCGGGAGGAGGGAGCATCTTTTTTTTGTTTTTTGGTTGTGCCACACGGCATGTGGGATCTTAGTTCCCGGACCAGGGATTGAACCCAGGCCCCCTGCATTGGGAGCGCGGAGTCCTAGCCACTGGACCACCAGGGAAGTCCTGGGAGTGAGCGTCTTGATCTCCATCCTGCTGGCAGCCAGGGCCCTGATCTCCCTCTGCAGCCTGTCCAGGATACCGGGGTACATGGCAGTCCCAACAGACAGCACCATGAAGGCAGACAGGCCCTTCTGGATGTGGATGTTACCCTTGATGATGGAGTGGAAGGTGGTCTCATGGATGCTACGGGACCCCAAACCCAGGATGGAGGGCTGGAAAAGCGCCTCTGGACACGCAACCCGCTCCTTGTCGATGGTGAGCACCTGACCGTCAGGTGGCTCACAGCTCTTCTCAGGGAGGAGGAGGATGTGGTGGCATCTCCTGCTCCAAGTCCAGTGCCACGTAGTAGAGCTGCTCCTTGATGTCACACGTGACTTCCCTCTCAGCCGTGGTGGTGAAGCTGTAGCCAGGCAGCATGAGGTCCCAGCCAGCCAGGTCCAGACGCAGGAAGGCTGGGGCAGGGCATAAACCCACGGAGATGGGCACCATGTGGGCGCCCCACCCCCTGAGTCCACAACAATACCAGAGGTGCAGCTAGAGGCATCGCACAGGGACAGCACGGCCTGGATGGCCACGTATATGGCGTGTTGAATGTCTCGAACGGGATCTGGGTCATCTCACGGCTGGCCTTGCGGTGGTGGTGGCAGCCCCCTGGGCCAGCATCACCGGGTGGTCCTTGGGGGCCACTCCCAGCTCGCTGTAGAAGGTGTGGTACTAGGTGTCCCTTGTGTCCTCTCAGTTGCTGATGATGCTGTGCTCCACGGGGTACTTGAGGGTCAGGATGCCCCGCCTGCTCTGGGCCTCCTCCCCGACCCCAGCTGTCCTCCTGCTCCACGCGCACCATGACGCCCCGGTGTCGGGGACGACTGACCATGGACTGGAACGGGGCTGGGGGCGCGTCATCCCCAGCAAAGCCAGCTTTGCACGCGCCAGAGTCGTTATGGATGACCGGTGGGCGATCCTTCTTCCCCTGCGGGGCGCGGAGAGAGGGTAGAAGTGGGAGAGGCGGGAGGACACGCCAGCGACGGCGAGGAGGTGGTGGCGCTGCTAGTGGCCCTTTGTGGGGTGCAGTCGGGTCCCCGCCCTGCCTGTGATGGAGATGGCTGGTTACCTCCCCAACACCCCGTCGTCCTTCACCCTTAGCGGTCCTAGATAGTGGTTCCCAACGTGTGACCGCTACACGGCAGCATCGCCATCCATGGGAACTTGTTAGAAACACAGTTTCTCAGATTCCACCACAGCCTTACTGAGTCAGAAACTCTGGGGTTGGGCCCAGCACTCTGAGTTTTAACAATCCCTCCAGTTGATTAGGACATCCGCTCAAGTTTGAGAACCACTGTCACGGGACTTCCCTGGTGGTCCAGTGGCTAAGACTCCAGGCTCCCAGTGCAGGGGGGCCCGGGTTCAATCCCTGGTCAGGGAACTAGATCCCACATGCCGCAACTAAGAGTTCTCACGCCACAATGAAGATCGAAGATCCTGCATGCCGCAACTAAGACCCAGTGCAGCCAAATAAAAATAAATAAATATTAAAAAAAAAAAAAAGAACCACTTCCAATACTCTCTGAGAGCCACAATGAATTCAGCAGAAGACTTCCATTTCCCAGCACTTCCTCTGCTGCTAGGTGAGGCCATGGGGCTAAATGTGGACAAAATATGTGTTGGAACTTCCAGGAAGTGTCCTTAAAAGGAAGAGGCCCTTCTTTGGAATTCTCCTCCAGCTGCTGACCTGGAATGCAGTTGTAATGGCTGGAGCTCTAGCAGCCATTTTGAATCACGAGGGTGAAGCTTAATATTCAGGGATGGTGGAGCGGTGAGCTAATAAGAGCCTGAGTCTCTGGGACCCTGTGAAGCTGCCATATAGGAGAGAGAAATAAACTTCTGTCTTACATAAGCCACTGTTACTTAGTTTTCTGTTACATGCGGCTGTGTTCTAACTGATGCACCACCCTGGTTGCCTTCCCAGGATCAAAGGCTGAATCAGCAGGAGCCCCTGTTCTGGCTCTTCTGAGTTCTAAAGTCTGGCCCATGCCTGCTTCCTCACCCTCCTCCTGGGTTCATACTTGTTCCCTCACCCTCCTGCTGGACAGCGGGCTGAGGAGGCGGTTACTGCACTGTCCCTCCGTGCCCCTGACTCTGGGTCCGTTACAGTCCAGCCTCTTCTCAGCTAAGTCTTCCTCTCCTGCCCCCATCCATCGCCTCGCCGTGGGTGGCCTGGCTGGCGGGTTATGCCTCTAAGTGCCCAAAGAGAAGTGAAAGTCACATGTCAGGGAAGCAGGTGGGATGAGGAAGCTTCGCAGAGCTGGGTGTCAGTGGGGTCAGGATTCAGCAAGCAGAGCTGGGAGGGGAAGAGCACGAACAAAACAGCAGAGGTGAAGACACGGAGGCCTGAACACGGTAGGGGGGGTGAGGGACGGACGGGGGAAGTGGTGCTTGGAGGGAAAGAGGCAGGAAATGAGTGCGGACAAGCACACAGGGACTGGCACGCAGGACGGAGGATCTGCCCTCAGGGCCAGGCCGGCTGCTACCAATAAACTTTGTAATCGTTGTAAGGACCACTGTCGTGCTACAGGACACAACAGAACTTTTCCGTCTTTGTGAAAAGTTCCTTCTTGTCCCTTTGCAGGCCTCCCTCACCTGCCTCCTGTCCCCTTAGTTTCCGGGAATTCCCTACGAAAGGAATCACACAGTCTGCAGTCTTTCTTGTCTTGCCTTCTTTCACTCACATAAAGTTTTTGAGACTCATCCAGGAGCAGGATTCCAGTTTATCCATTCCCCAGCTGAGGGATGTGTGGGTTGCTTCCAGTTTGGGGAGACTGTACAAAGCTGCTGTGAGTATTCATGTACAAGGCTTTTGGATGGACATTCATTTTCATTTCTCTTGGGTGAATACCTGGAAATGGGATGGCTGGGTTTTATGGGAGTTCCATGTTAAACTTTATAAGAAACCACCAAACTGTTTTCCAAAGTGGTTGTACTGGCTTAGATCCCCGCCAGCAAAGTGTGAGTGTCCTAGGTCCTCTGTACCCGCACCAGGATTTGCTATTGTTAAACTGAATTTTAGCCATCTTCGTGTGCGTTTAGTGATATAGCATTGTGGCTTTAATTCACATTTCTCTGAAGACTAATGATATTGAACATTTTTTCATGTGTTGTTTTTTGTGGGTTTTTTTTGCCACTCGTATATCTTCTTTATTTAAGCATCTGTCCAAATCATCTGCCTATTTTGAAAACTGGATTATTTGCTTTCTTACCGTTGATTTTCTTGAAGTGAAATTTGAATAACGTGTATTCCATCGTGGCCCATTTTAAAGTGTACAATTCAGCGGCATTTAGTACTTTCACAGTATTGTGTAACCAGCACCTCTGCCTAGTTTCAAGATATTTTCATCACCCCAAAATGAAAATCCATGGCCATTAAGCAATCACTCCCCATTTTCCCTCCTCCCAGCTCCTGGCAACCACCAATCTGCCTCTGTCTCTATGGATTTACCTATCCTGGATGTTTCATGTCAATGGAATCATACAGTATGTGGCCTTTTGTGTCTGGCTTCTCTCACTGAGCTTCATGTTTCTGAGGTTCACCCACGCTGTGTCTTGTGTCGTAGTCTCTTCCTTTTATTGGATGAATAATATTCCCTTGTGCAGGAGCTTCCCTGGTGGTGCAGTGGTTAAGAGTCTGCCTGCCAATGCAGGGGACATGGGTTCAAGCCCTGGTCCGGGAAGATCCCACATGCCGCAGAGCAACTAAGCCCGTGCACCACAACTACTGAGCCTGCGCGCCACAATTACTGAGCCCACGTGCCGCAACTACTGAAGCACACGCGCCTAGAGCCCGTGCTCTGCAACAAGAGAAGCCACGACAATGAGAAGCCCCGCGCACCACAACAAAGAGTAGCCCCCACTCGCCACAACTAGAGAAAGCCCGCGCATAGCAACGAAGACCCAACACAGCCAAAAATAAAAGCAAATATAAATAATTAAATTTATTTTAAAAAAATATTCCCTTGTGTGTAGACACCACACTTGTTTATCCTTTCATCTGTTGATGGACATTTGGGTTTTCTCCACCTTTGGTTATTATGAATAATACTGCTTTTCACGTGTGTACACAAGTATTTGTTTGAGCATCTGTTTTCAGTCCTTTTGGGTAGATGCCCAGGAGCACAAGCGATGAGTCACATGGCAGCTCTATGCTTGACTTTTTGAGGAACTGCCAAGCTGTTTCTGAGTGGCTGCATCATTTTACATTGCCACCAGCAATATAGGAGGGTTCCAATTTCTCCACAACCTCACCCATACTTGTTATCTTTTTAAAATAAATTTACTTATTTATTTTGGGCTGTGTTAGGTCTTCATTGTCGTGCACGGGCTTTTCTCTAGTTGTGGCGAACAGGGGCTACTCTTCATTGTGGTGAGCGGGCTTCTCGTTGTGGTGGTTTCTCTTGTTGACGAGCACGGGCTCTAGGTGCGCGGCTTCATTTGCTGTGGCTCGCGGGCTCAGCAGTTGTGGCTCGCGGGCTCTAGAGCGCAGCCTCAGTAGTTGTGGCGCACGGGCTTAGTTTATCCGAGGCATGTGGGATCTTCCCGGACCAGGGATCGAACCCGTGTCCCCTGCATTGGCAGGCGTGTCCCCTGCATTGGCAGTCCTTAATGAAAGTACTTAAAAAAAAACCAGAAAGGACTTCCTTGGTGGCACAACTAGAGAAAGCCCGCACACAGCAACGAAGACCGGATGCAACCAAAAATAAATTAATAAATTAAAAAATAATAAATTGTTAAGTGGAATAGGGAGGTTAAAAAAAGTCAAGTGCTTATCTCTCCATGGTGAGACAATGGCAAATATCTTTTAAATTTTTTCTTCATGTTTGTTTGAATTTTTTATAACATGTAAATATTACTCATCATGAAAGATAATGAAGCTTTTCTCATGGGGGGGGGGTGGTTAAAATAGGAGAAAATCCGGAGGATGAGGGAAAGAACACAATGTGGGAAACTTCCCAATTTCCCTGTCTAGTGACCAGGCCCCTGGCCTCTGCAGCCTCCAATGGCCAAACAAGCTGCCACCCTCCTCCACCTGCAGGAAAACCAAAGCCTTGTTTATTCATTCCTGATGGCCAGAGACACGAAGGCGGAGAGGCAGCTCCAAAACTCACTGATTCCACGGAAAAGTCATTTCCACCCAGAATCTCCACGCAGCTGCTGATCTTAGCGCCCATTTTTCAGATGGGGAAACTGAAGCTCAGAGAGGTGCCTTCACCTCTCTGGCTGAGGTCATTTCTGCAAAGAGGAGGCTGGACGCAGACTGGGGGTTTCTGGCTTGCCACTCCACTAAAAACCTTTATAAAACTATAGCAAAGATGCTTCTCCTTCCTTTAAAAAAATGTTGAAGGGAAATGTCTTAGGATCAGGTGTCTTGATTCATATTCTATGTGCAGCAGTTTGGCCCTTGAATATGGTCAATGATGTGGTACAGGCAAACCAAGCACTTCCATAATATGCAGACTCTGCAAACCTCTAAGTGGGCAAGCGATTATCAAGCTTAGCAATAGGCTAACCAAAACCGCATTAGAGTGAAACTGACCCCAGTCTTTAGATTCTGGTTTTGCTCCTTTCTTGCTCATTACCCATAGGTGTGTATCAAGATATCTCCAAGCTCAGAACCTTAATACAAATATTTATTATTATCTCTCAATTTTCTGTGGTTTGATTGGGCTCAGCTGGGTGGCTCTCACTTGGGGTCTCTCATAGAGTTGCAGTCAGGTAGTGACTGGGGCTGCAGCCACCGGTGGGTCATCTGGGCTGGATGTCCACCATGGCTCACTCCCATGGCCTAAACCCCAAGGATAAAGAGGAAGGGAAATGAGACATCAGCCTATGGAGGATTTCAAAAGAGTCTTTGGAAAATTGAAAGTGGATGGAGAAGTGGTATCTGGTGTAATAGAGCAAGGGAAACTGTAAGCTAAGTGCCTCCAATGAGGAGAAACTGATTGGTTGAGAAACTAACAATTTCATTGCCAAATGCTGGGAGCATGGTATGTGGGAGCTAGCTCATACTGGCTCAGCAAAGACAATTTTTAAATTATCAGGAATATTGTCCCTGTGTGGTGCAAATACTATACAATTCTGTGCTACTGCCCTCCTCCTTTCCATGGGGGGGCGTGTAATTCTGAGATCACCCATGGTACCGACATTTCTTGAGTACCACACTTGTGCCAGGTACTGTGCTGGGTACCTGCAAACACGGATCAGCAAAAGAGACAAAGGACCTGCCTGTAGGGGCTTATAGTCTATAGGGGCTGGGGTGGGGATATTTATAAAATGATCATCCACATAAATACATAATTAGCAATCATGATAAGACTAACGAAGGAAAAGTACTTTTTTTTTTTTTTGAGAAGGGGAGTGGTTTAGAGAAGCCTTAAAAATGACAATTGTGCTTAGATGTTTAAGTAGGAGTTAATAAGGGGAGAGGGCAGCAGGAGGAAGAGCATTCCTGGAGGCAGGAACAGCATGTGTACGTGCCCTATAGTTCAGGGATGGAGGAACAGGCTGGTGGGAAAGAACAATGAGAAGTAAGCAAGGGAACACGCAGGCCCCTGGCTTCAGAGGGTGGAGGGAAGGAATTTACTGGCTCTGTAGCCCACTGCGGCGCGAGATTGCGTCTTCTGGGCTCCCATTGGCTCAGCTGAGGCCTGTCCTTGAAGCGAATCAGCGAGCCGAGAGGGATGAGTGGCTCTGATTGGTCAGATCCAGTGCAACCTGGAGTGCTGGGTAGAGCCAACGCAGGTTGAAGCCAGGAGGTGGGGTGTGTTAGGGTTGGGTCTGTGCAGTAGCACTGGGTGAAACCAAAGTGCACTTATCGAAGTAAGGGTATTCAGTTTTGTACCCGAATCTGTCTGTGGGCTCACGGGCCTTGTTCTTCACAGAGGTATGACCCCGTGTAGCTGTCAGGCAAAGGAAATGTCTTAAATGACTCCATTTGAGTCCGGCCGCTTCTAGCTGGCCGTGCCACCTCTCACGAACGATTTCAAGCCTCTAGTGAAAAGTCCAAAGCAGAAATGGAGCTGCGATGTGGTATAGGGTCTAGCTTGGTGCAGACCGTGGTGCCAGACCGCCTGGATTGAAGTTCTTGTCCATGTTTGTTTGTCCTTAGGTAAGTTATTAATATTTAACGTCAGGGTGTCAGTTCCCACAGCTATTAAAATGGAGGTAATAATAACACCTACCTCATTGTTCTGTGAGGATTAAAGAAGTTACAGTTAAT
Source organism: Physeter macrocephalus (assembly GCF_002837175.3). NCBI lineage: Eukaryota > Metazoa > Chordata > Mammalia > Artiodactyla > Physeteridae > Physeter > Physeter macrocephalus. The sequence goes on from NC_041227.1 coordinate 82,063,844, forward strand.
ATATGTTAAGCACTTGGCCTGACACATGGTAAGTGCTCCATACATGTTTGCTATTATTATGTTTTATATATATATTAAACACACTTAAATATAAGGAATTCAGGCAAGCACCAATTCCTTACTTTGTGATAAAAGAAGAAAGGGCAACAAAGCAAATAATAGTAATAATAACAACTGAGGGTTTACTATGCACCAGGAACTGTTTTGGAAGCTCCGCAGGTGTTATTTTACTGAATCCTCACAACAGCCCCTGAGATGGGTGCTACTATCATCTCCATTTTTCAGCTGAGGAAATTGAGGCCAGTTACAGGCCAGTAAAGACTTGAACCCAGACATTTGTAATTCCAGACATCAAAGTCCGCAGTCGCGGGCTTCCCTGGTGGCACAGTGGTTAAGAATCCGCCTGCCAATGCAGGGGACACGGGTTCAAGCCCTGATCTGGGCTGGGAAGATCCCACATGGCGCGGAGCAACTAAGCCCGTGCGCCACAACCACTGAGCTCTAGAGCCGAAGAGCCACAACTACTGAGCCAGCATGCCTAAAGCCCGTGCTCCGCAACAGAGAAGCCACCGCAATGAGAAGCCCGCGCACCACAAGGAAGAGTAGCCCCCACTCACCGCAACTAGAAAAAGCCCGCGCGCAGCAACGAAGACCCAACGCAGCCAAAAATAAATAAATAAATTTGTTAAAAAAAAAAGTCCGCACTCGGCTTCTCAAGGCTCAGCCCCACCCCTCCCCGCCCCTCGCCCCGCCCCTCGCCCAGCCTGGCCCCACCCCTCCAGTCAGCCTCGCCCCACCCATGGCCTCGCCCGCCCATGGCCCCGCCCCTCGTCCGGCCTGGAGTATTCCAGCTAGACTCGAAGGCCCCGCCCCTCCCCTCTGTGGGCCCCTTCCCTGTCCCGCCCCTCACCGCCCCTCGGGATGTTCCCTCCCGAGGCCCCGCCCCACGTGGCCCCGTCCCCTTGAGCGGCGCCGCCCACAGGCCTCGCAGTCGCTGAGGACGCAGGTCTCGGCTCGGAGTCGCCATTTTGCTCTTGGAGAGGCCGCTAGTGGTCCGGCGCTTTCCTCATTCGGCAGCGGAGGCTGCGGCGGGGCCGGGGCTGGGGTCGGGGCCAGGTAGGCGGGCGGGAGCCGGCGACGGTGGTGGCGCGGCCGGCGGGCCGGCCCTGCGGGGCACAGGTGCAGGGGCGGGGGGCTCGGCGGGGACCCGGCCGCGCGCAGCCCTCAGCCCGGTCCGGTTCGTCGGGGTCCGCGGGCCTGGCGCGCGGCCCGTGCGGCCGGTCCGGGACCTGCGGCTGCGGGCGGAAGCCCAGCCTCACGCGCGGACTGACATCCCTGGCGGTGCTGGGCTGGCCTTGCGGCGCGGGCCTTTCTCTTGCCCCGCGGAGCTTGAGCGAGGACAGGGATGTAGCTCTAAGGCTTTCTTCTGCTTTTAAATGGTTTCCAGCAATACTGCACAGTGATGATACCGATTTTTCCCACCTTTTGTTAATATTGACGCGGTTTGGGTGTTTAGCTTTTGCAGGGAATGGGAAATTAGGGATGGGGATTTGGGGTGTGCGAAAATGTGATTTATAATGTTTAAAACTGTTCCATGCACAAATATAAGTAATTCACCCACATATTGAACCCCACGGAGTCCTACCCTTCTTGTCCGTATTCCTATCCCGACCTCGTCTGTACCATTATTACCCAGTTTGGGTTGGAGGAGATGCAGTTCTGCTCTTATTAACGTAAGCACTTTCGTACAGTCCCGGATATTTACCGTTTTTATGGTATTGACTGTATATTCAGAGTTTTACTTAATTACCCCATTATGTAACTTTTGCATATGTTCAGTGTTCCTCCTCTTAGAAGAACCATGCAGTGACCGTCATTGAGCTTTTTCTCTCTTTCCGTAGAATAAGTTCTCCAAAGGGGAAATACTGAATCAGAGTTAGGTGTTCTTTCTTTGACACGTGATGTAAATTGTTTTCCAAACAAGGCGTGTTTACTACGCACATTTTTCTAAATCTGAGCGTTTGTCGGGCTTGCCCCCTGAAATGCGGGGTGTCGGGTCACTCTCCGTGGTGTTGGGAGACAGGCTGAAGCTGAGCTGGTGTCTGCTGCTTCCGGGTGGGCAGCCTTGAGGAGGTGCCTTCATCTTCAAGCGTCAGTTATCCCGTGTCTCAAAGGGGACTTGTAGTACTTGCTTTATTGAGTGGTCATAAGAATTCAGAGCACTCAGAAAATGGTATTTAGCCGAAAGAAAACATTCTGATGAAGAGATAGCCAGGTGCCTGGGGTCACAGAGGCCTGGAGGATTAATTACATCTAGGCTTCACCCTTCTAATTCTCTTCAATACTGACCCTCAAAAAGCAATTTTTCTTTGAGTGAGATACATCACTAATAAAAATAATAATTCTTTATACTTTCTGACACCTTTTAGTTTGCAGACTTCTTTCAACTCCATGTGTTAATCATTGCAACTCAGTGAGGTCAGGCTTTATTCAACAAACATTTGTTATTTGACAAACATTTGTTAAGCCTCTCCCTCTGCCAGGTACTATTCTAGGCCCTGGGTGTACAGCAGAGAAAATAATAGTGGAAAAAAATCTCTGCTGTCCTGGACCATAAATTCTGGTGAGGGAAGCTGGTTTTAACCAAGCATCTATCTCTGCTGTCGGGAAGGGGAAGGCCAAGGACTCGTAGCTGGTAACCAGGGGAGGCAAATCAGGTCTTCACACTGTGACTCCAGCCATCTTTAGATGGGAGGTATTTACACAGCAGACGCACTAGATGGAAGGCAGCACACTTTGATGCCAGCCTTACTCATCTGAGATGTGCATGAGTCGTTTTGAAATGACTGCCAGCACTTGCAAAGCGAGGGGTCTTTCAGAGTGGTTTCCTGCGTGAGACTTAACAGGTTACCCAGTCTTAGTCAAAGAGGAGTATGATTGCTTTTCGTCAGGTTCTGAGATGCTCTGCAAAGGCTGTGGTTTCATGTGTTGTATCCAATTCTCACACATTCTAGAGTGAATTTAGGATAAATGTAAAAGCAACTGTAGATTATGGGGGGAAAATGGGAATGTTCTCTTTACCCTCCATTTCACACTATAGCCTTGTAGTAATGAGCCTTCTGCCAGCCCCATCCTGGTGATTATCTTGTTTACGAGGATCATCTTTAAAACTCTTTTCTTAAAGCTTGGTAAAGAGCGCAGCTTGAATTTCCAACAGGAAAAGGAGAACTAAAACTAGCAACTAGTTTTATGGTTTGACTGACGTGTGAGATGGGGAGTCACGGAACATGACTATACTGGTAACTGTTTCCAAATGGACTCCCAGCCGGTGCCATTTTGAGGTCTTAGGTTAGGTTTCCTTTATTGAAACCTGGTATCTGGAGACTGAAACCCTAGAGACCATAGTCAGTGATGAAGGACATTTAAACCATGACCATTAATGAAAGGTTCCAGGAAAAGAGCATACACAGAGGCAAGAGAGCCATCTTGAGATCGGTCGAGGGTTGCCCTGGGGAGAAGGAATTTGGGGTTTCCCGTGAATCTCCAAAGGAAGGACAAGGCTCAAGAGGGGGAGGCTGCTGCGTGTTCTGAGGAAGAATTTGGAATGGCTGGACCCTCAGGATGTGGGCATCAGGCCCGGGGCTGTTCAGGTATCAGGAGCCGCTCCTTGGTAGGAGTCCGAGAGATGGACTGAGTTACTTCCAAGATCTCTTCCTTCCCCTCCGATAGTTTGATTCTCAGTGTTCCACGTCCTCTTAAGAACACTGTTGTCGGGGGGGCTTCCCTGGTGGCGCAGTGGTTGCGCGTCCGCTTGCCGATGCAGGGGAACCGGGTTCGCGCCCCGGTCTGGGAGGATCCCACATGCCGCGGAGCGGCTGGGCCCGTGAGTCATGGCCGCTGAGCCTGCGCGTCCGGAGCCTGTGCTCCGCAACAGGAGAGGCCACAACAGAGGGAGGCCCGCATACCACAAAAAAAAAAAAAAAAAAAAAAGGAACACTGTTGTCCTTTAAGAAGCTTCTTATTTGAAGGTTAGGGGATGTAAAGAAGTGGCCATCCCACGCATATTATGTACTCGTTCGGTAGATAACCAAAATATTAACAAGTTGACTCATCAGAGCTTCCATTTACCAAGCGTATCCTGTATGTGGGGCACCGTGTTAAGTGTTGTGCAGGAACTAATCTTACAGTGACCCTGTACGGTCAGTATTCGCAGTTGCATGGACGAGGGGGTGGAAGCTGAGAGTGACTGGTTTACGCGAGGCCTCACAGTGAGTTAAGGGGAACTAGGAGCTAAGGTGCAAACCTGGGTTTGACTCCAAAGCCTGTATTCATAACTACAGGAGAACGAGTTTTATTTTTGTTGTGGTTTCCTTTTCCAGACTCTGTTCCTAAACACAGGCATAGAAGAGTTGAGAGGTGGTGTCAGAAGACACCTAGGATCTCCTCCGATTCTGAGTGTTGATGGTTAAATATTATTTCTTTCCTTTGCACCAGTCACCCTGCCCCACGCTATGCTGTAAAGCTGGCTCGGCACACTTTTTCTGTAGAGGGCCAGGTAATATTTTAGGCTTTGCAGCCCATACTTAACTCTACCACTGCATCCACAGACAACTTGTAGACAGTGAGCATGGCTGTGTTCCAATACAATTTTATTTACGGAAATGACCTGTTTTGGCCCGTGGGCTGTACTTTGCCAATCCCTGCTCCAAAGCCACTTTCCACAGTACACACCAGTGGTCCTTCTTGGTCTCCTTAGGGCTTTGGCTAGCTGTTCATACATTTCTGTTTGTAATTCATAGGCTTTAGGTCAAGTGCTTTGGGATGGCCTGTGTTTCCCATTGAGGGATGCCTCTGAAGAGGAAATGTGCTCTCCTGGCCTGCGTGGGGGACCGTGAGTGACCCACCTTATGACCCACTGGCCCCCACTGGCAGTTACTGCAGAGAGAGAGACACACGCATGCATAAGGAGGCCTCTTTGGGTTGGTGACCTGCTAAGTGGGGCGTGCCTGCACCAGGGAGCACTGGCAGCAGTTAAAAAGGACATGATGGGTCTATACTTTCTACCTGGGATCTTAAAATATGTTGCTTTTTAAAAAAGCAGATTATAGGGAGATTTGTACGATGATCCCTTTTTATGTTAGAAATGAATTTTTATATGTATATTTTAGGGGATCACGTGTGAACGTGTAACAGCCTGATGGTGTCTCTTTCAAACTAATAATAAGAACTGTCAGGGGCTTCCCTGGTGGCGCAGTGGTTGCGTGTCCGCCTGCCGATGCGGGGGAACCGGGTTCGCGCCCCGGTCTGGGAGGATCCCACATGCCGCGGAGCGGCTGGGCCCGTGAGCCATGGCCGCTGAGCCTGCGCGTCCGGAGCCTGTGCTCCGCAACGGGAGAGGCCACGGCAGAGGGAGGCCCGCATACCACAAAAAAAAAAAAAACAAAAACAAGAACTGTCAGGTCCAGGTCCAAGGACGTGGGTGGAATGGAGCCTGGGATCAGAGCTAGTGACATTAGCCTAAACTCTCATGTTTCAGTTTTTTTTTTTACAAGGAGAATGTATTTGTTTATTACTTGTGTAATTAAAAGTTAAGAATAACAAATAAGATAATTGGCTTCAGCCTTTTGCTCCCGTCCACCAGCCTTCCCAGAGCCACCCACGTAAACATATGACTGGGGAAATGTAGTGGGCTTGCTGGGAAGGCGCCTCCGTCCCCAAAGGCCTAGTGGATTGTTGCTCCTGCATCTAACCCATGCCTGCCTTTCTCCATAAGGACACTCAGCCCAGAGAGTGCCCAGAGGAGGAGGAGAGCATGGAGGGTTCTGATGACCTCTAGGCCAGGCTCTTTCTGTCTGTGCCCTGCTGCTGGTCAGTTGCGTGGCTGAGTCACTTTCCTTCAAGGTTATTGTTACCTGGTCAACCTTGTGTTCCAGTTGAGGAAGAATGCAGATGACAAGGTCAGGCTTAGGCAGGACCTGGGGCAGCCGCAAGGCCAGGGGGAGGTTTCATGGTGAACAGGCATTACAGGGAAAGCTGGGCATGGACGGGTTTTTTTATTCGTTGTTTAAGGATCAGTCAGTCCTTGTCCTTGCTAATGGCCTTGCCATTTTTCTGTGTGTTAATCCAGGAGGAATTTTGTTGTCAGAGGCTAAAAGGAGGTTGTCATAATTGACTTTAAGCAGCAAACAGTAAAACACTGAGCTCTTCAGCTCCACCTTTCTTGTAAGTTTATCATTTATTCCCAGTGGTCATGAAAATAATTGAGTTATATGATAGCATCTTTCCATAAATTTGGAACCCTAAAACTCAAATAGACTTTCTATTTGTCTGTATACATGTTTAATATAAAAGACCCCATCATGGTAAAAACTAATTTCCTTCAGCTTAAGTCATTTGCTATTAAAAAATTTTCAGGTGTATTTCATATCATATGACAGTTCTTAATATATTTTGTATCTTTCCAGGCTCTGAGAATTGGAAAACCAAGAAGGTTTTGATGTTTTGTGTGGCGCCACCTGAATCAGAAGCCAAGATGAACATAACCAAAGGGGGTCTGGTGTTGTTTTCGGCAAATTCTAATTCATCATGTATGGAGCTTTCAAAGAAAATCGCTGAGTGAGTATAATCACAGTATTAAAATCTGTACTCATTCATTGTGTGGTGTTTTCCATTTGATAACCGGATTGGCACTGATTGTTAAATTTGAAAGCAGATATTTTATAGTTAACCTGCTCATCATCTGTGTATTAAAGGCTCACCTTCTTGTAAACTGTTGTCACTCCTACACGTTCATTCAGCAGACATTTATTGAGTGACTCCTGAGTGCCAGAGATTGTGTTAGGTGCTACATATGTATAGAATTATTTGAGGATAAACAACAATGAAGGGTATATACTATATGAAGATAGTTGATAGATTACAGTTCAGTGTAATTTTAGTTATTTATTAAATAGATATTGAACCCCTACTGTGTACCAGACCTTGATCTAGATACTAGGGAGTAACAGTGAACCAGCCAGTCAGAACCCTTCCTTCTTTAGTAGAGGGGCCAGGCAAGAAGCAAGTCAGCAAAACAAACAAACAAGATCACTTCAGATGGTGGTAAACGTGGGGAGAATGGAGAGGCAAGGGCAGGTTGTTCTGCCTTAGTGCTCACGTGCCTTTAAACCCTGGGGATGGAATGTGAATTGAGAAACCTGAATAGGCACCAAGTGAAGGTCTGGGGCAGAGCCCTCCAGGCAGAGGGAACAGCAGGAATGTGGCTGGAGGGCAGGGAGCCCAGGACCGAGAACCAGGACCCTGGAGAACCAGGACAGGGTTGCGAGGCCTTCTTGGGTTGGCGTAGGGTGGGGATGTGATGGGTTAGGTGACCAAACAATTCTACGTCCACTTTAAATCTCGTAATAGGAATACCTCTATTTTTAAAAATTTGTTTTATTTTTATCAATTTCTAAATCATCCTTAATAGTAAAGATGTTGCATCTGTTCTGTTACTTTTTCAGCGTTTTCCCTCTTTCTCTTCTCTAGGCGGCTGGGGGTGGAGATGGGCAAAGTGCGGGTTTACCAGGAGCCTGACAGAGGTGAGTGATCCTGTGCTTTCGTGACGGTGGCCTTCTTGTGGTACATGCCGTGCTGGCCCAGTCCCTCATCCTCCATAGCTGAAACAGTCGGCCTCAGTGCAGTTAGTTCTGCCGGCAGGAAGAAGGCAGGCAAGGTGGGCGAGCGCGGTGTTCCCGCTCCCACGAATACCAGCTCGACAGAGAATTCTGGGGCGGTCACATCGGGGGGCTTAAAGTCTAGTCCTTAGACGTCATCCGATAACAGCTGCGTGGGTGCGTGAACAAGCTGTTCAACTGAAGGAAGCATTAGCTCAGCGCTTGGTTGAATCCGTGCCCTTAGGCGGGGTGCGTATGCCCTGTGTAGCCACGGTATCGGTATCGGGTGGTGGGTGTTCTTTACCCCAACCTGCACTGCCTTGGGCTAGACTCCATGATGTCATGTCAGGAAGTGCTTTCTGCTAACTGATTTATAATGTCGTATAAACACCTCAAGTTGTGAAAATCACGTGTTATTTAGCCTTTGTGCTTTCTGTAGAAATGGCGGATGTTTGAAATTCTTCTAGCAGGAGCGACAGTTGACCTGCCTAGCTGTGAGAGTCAGGCAGCTTCTCCTTGGCAAGTTATTTTAGCTGTCTAAACTGCAGATAATTCGGGCTGTTCTGAGGATTAAGTGGGATAATTTGTGTGCCTCACACAGTTTTTGGCACGTAGTAGGCACTCAGTAAATACTGGTTCCCTCTCCTTTTCCACTGCAGGATTTTGTCAGATACTTAAATATTAGAGAACTTACAAGACACTTAGATGAAAAGGCACAAATTTGCTCTTCCCCTATTTATTTCTCCATTACTGCCTCCTCTTCCCTATCTGCCAAGATCCCCCATGTGGCTTCAGTGGGAAAAAAGTACAATTGAGGGAAATATACAGGGAGTTTGGAGAAGATTTTGCTGCTGAAGGGAATTGGATGACGTCCTTTGTCTGGTGTAGAAGGGGGGCTGAGGGAGGCTGGTGGCGGAAGACTCAGGGGGAGCCTGTCCACCCTCCGGGTTCATGAACGAGGGGAAGGAAGGCGGGAGCTAACGTCTGTAGGGTCCTTACCATTACCAGGTACTGAGGAGCTGAGTTCAGGGGTGACGTTGGGAACGAGGCCCCGGAGGCAGCAGAGCCGGCATTCAAAGCTCAGTCTCCCTGTCTCTAAAGCTCGTTCTCTTGCCATGGTACCACACTTTTTTGTAAACATGTACTCTATTTTTTCCAACATTTCTAATGAAAATGTTCAAACCTATAAAAAATGCGGAAGAGTGGTGCCATGAATACCCCTATGAGTGAGTACCACCCAGGTTCAGCGGGTAACACTTCGCTGTATGAATGTGTGTTTGTGGGACCGTTTGGAACTGAGTTGCAGACGTTGACCCTTAACTGCTGACTGCTTGACCGTGTGTCTCCTAAGGAGGACTTTCTCCCACGTAGATATGCTACCATTGTCACATTAAAGAGATTAATGATAATTCTCTATCATCTAATAGCTAATGTACGTTCTAATTTTCCTAGTTGTCCTAGCTGTTTTTTGTTTTTGTTTTTATAAATTTATTTATTTGTTTTTTTATTTTTGTCTGCGTTGGGTCTTTGTTGCGGTGCACGGGCTTCTCATTGCGGTGGCTTCTCTTGTTGCGGAGCACAGGCTCTAGGAACGTGAGCTCAGTAGTTGTGGCTTGCAGGCTCTAGAAGCACAGGCTCAGTAGTTGTGGCACGTGGGCTCAGTAGTTGTGGCTTGCGGGCTCTAGAGCACAGGCTCAGTAGTTGTGGCACACGGGCTTAGTTGCTCCACGGCATGTGGGATCTTTCTGGACCAGGGCTCAAACCCGTGTCCCCTGCATTGGCAGGTGGATTCTTAACCACTGAGCCACCAGGGAAGTCCCTGTTGTTTGTTTTTTAAACCAGGATTCTTGGTTCAAGTGAGGTGTTTTTTGTATCTCTTTATTCTCTTCTAGACTAGGGCAGTCCCTTCACCTTTTCTTTTTTTTTTCCCACAGCACTGACTTTTTGAAGAGTTTGTCTTGTGGAATTTCCCACTCTGGATTTGTCTAATTGTTTCCTTGTGGCTGATCACAAGTTTTTTGAGAGTAGGGCTACTGGGCCTTATTTATCTTTGCTTTCACAATGTTATTCTAACATTTGTGCCTAATAGGTTCTTAATTGTTGCTGGTTGAATGAATGAGTCTATCATTTCCTGTAAGGATAGGGGGGCTCAGAGCAGCCCAGCACTTGCTGTTTATGTACAGGAAGTGAGGAGGGGAGATTTACTTGTTTTAGGTGACAAGTGTGATTCCTTCTTAAGCATGTCGTATAACTTAACATGTTTAAAAAGTGTGATTAATCGAACTGTGTTCGTTATCCTTCATAGAACTGAAAACCTAGTGAGTTTTGAAACAGTTCCAGTTTCCATATTTTACAACATTGGGGAATGCTGCAGGGTTTTTTGTGTGTATTTTTTAAAGTTATGTGCCTTGTTCACCCTTCTTCTCTTTTCCCCTTTTCCTGCCAGAAACAAGAGTACAAATTCAAGAGTCTGTGAGGGGGAAAGATGTTTTCATCATCCAGACTGTTTCAAAGTGAGTAACTTATCCATCAGAAATGTTGCTTTCTGGGTCTCTGTTTGGGCATGAATGTTTAGAATAATAAGACTTGCCTAGACAGGGAGAATTACGATTGTTTTAAAATTGCCATGATCTTACTCTGCTAATTTTTCTGACATAGCTGCTGACTTTTTTGTGTTCTTTCAGTGTTCACAAGGGTGGGAATAACCAAGTTTTGGGGTGGAGGCGCTTAACGATAAGAGAGCCCATGAGGTTTGCTCTCGGTAGCCAGAATTTCATAAACTTTGTAGGGAAGCTCTTCTAGTTCCAAAAAAGAAAACAGGCGGGAGGAGAGGAATTTGTTTACTTGGGGTTCTTAAAGCTTTGCCTGCAGATAATTTAAACGTACTGTCGTGTTGCATAAATTAAAGGAGCTGAGAAGATAGACGGTGTGTTGAAGGCATGTGCGTTCCTGTCTCCTGTGACATTTGATAGCCGTGTGTTCTGGAAATTGTTGAGGTCACAAATGTGTACGCTGGGGATAGAAGATTCAGTGCAGTGAGGGTGTCTGCACTGCTCTTTGATCAAATGCCACTCTGACCACAGGTGTCCCTCAAGGCCTCTATAGATAAAATTTTTAACTCAGTACAGTTTTTAATAATGTCTAGAAATCGGTTTGTGTAGTGCAACATTTTTTAGCCTAGAGATTCCAAAAATTGCTGCAAGCTAAATTTGTGGTTACATGTAAAATAAATACCAAAGAAAGGGAAGAAGAGCCAAATTTTGGGAGAATTTAGACTTGGCACACGTGAACTTTCACCTAAATTTTGAACATCTCTGTCCTGGTCTTTGGTTCATGGGGATGAAATCTCGAAGCCACCTGACTCTTCTGGGAGGAGGAGCCGAAGGGGACCTGTCACCGCATCCCGTCGTCCTGGAGTGCAAGTGTGCGGGCCTGAGAGGCGGGGCCTTTGCCGCGGGGCCCTGGCTTCATGTCTTCCCTCCGCTTAGCACCCTCAGCAGGGCTGGGCTGTGGGGACGAGAGTTCGTGCTGCCCCTGCTCCCGCTCTCTTTCCCGGGCCAGACGCCAGGCTGGGAGAGCGCTGTCCATGCCCACGCCCTCGTCAAGGAGGGGCAAGTGCAGAGCGCAGAACAGCTGACTTCCTTCTGGCTCCCGGGTGTTTGCAGTGCTTTTATACCTTCCATTTCTTTACATTCCTTCCTTCCTTCCTTCCTTTACATTTATGTTTGGGCACATTTCAGTACTCTTTTCACTCTGCCCCTACCTCTTGTCCGTTTCTTATCCCTCTCGCCAAAACCATTCCCGTAGTTTTCTCTACATGCCTCGTTTTGGAGTGGTCCAGACTGTGCCATAGGCTTGTCTTGTCCAAGTTGCGGGAAGCTTAGGTATCGTGGTCCTTAAGAAACAGTTGAGGCTCCAAGCTGACCCCGTGGAGGGCAGTGTCACCTCGGCGGCGCTGCAGAGGCCTCCGCCCTAGACGGCTCCCCCTCCCCGGGCCTCTCCCGTCTTACCCACGAGCCCTCTCGCCTCGTAGGCCTCTCGGTTCTAATATCTTGGGGTGAGATGAGAGCAGGCCCGGGGAGGGCGGTTACCGCTGGGGAGCTGCGGTCGCGATCAAGATGATAGAGGTACTGACAACAACTGACTCTCAGAAGCTGCTACACCAGCTGAGTGCCCTGTTGGAACGGGAGGTGAGATGTCAGCCAAAGGTCTGCGGCTTGAGACTGACTGAATCTGCACACGATAATGGCCTTAGAATGACTGCAAGACTGAGGGACTTGGAAGTAAAAGATCTCCTTAGTCTAACTCAGTTCTTTGGCTTTGACGGAGACATTTTCTCTAGCTGTGAATTTACTGGACAGATTCCTGTCCAAAATGAAGGTACAGCCCAAGCACCTTGGGTGTGTTGGACTGAGCTGCTTCTGTATGGCTGTAAAATCAATAGAAGAGGAAAGGAATGTCCCATTGGCGACTGACTTGATCCGAATAAGCCAGTATAGGTTCACGGTTTCAGACTTGATGAGAATGGAAAAGATTGTGTTGGAGAAGGTGTGTTGGAAAGTCAAAGCTACTACTGCCTTTCAGTTTCTACAACTCTATTATTCACTCCTTCAAGAGAACTTGCCATATGAAAGGAGGAATAGCCTTAATTTTGAAAGACTAGAAGCTCAACTTAAGGCATGCTACTGCAGGATCATATTTTCTAAAGCAAAGCCACCTGTGTTGGCATTGTCTATTATTGCCTTGGAGATCCAGGCACAGAGGTGTGTAGAGTTAACAGAAGGAGTAGAATGTCTTCAGAAACATTCCAAGATCAATGGCAGAGATTTGACTTTCCGGCAAGAGCTCGTATCCAAGCGTTTAACTGAATATTCATCAAACAAGTGTTCCACACCAAATGTTCAGAAGTTGAAATGGATTGTTTCTGGGCCTACTGCACGGCAACTGAAGCATAGTTACTACAGAGTAACCCACCTTCCAACAATTCCTGAAATGGTCCCTTAATTGGATTCTTACAGCAACAAAAAACTCTTCTGAAGCCTTTCTCCACAATCCTGCGCTGTGGATTCCATAATGTTATAATGGATTTAAGCTGTGAAGCCTCAGAACATCACAAGCAGATTAACATTGGTGTTCTCCGATTTGGGAAAACTGCCTAATTAACATTACCCTATAGTGGAATTACTCACGTTTGAATTCACCTGTGAAGCATACAAATCAAAGCTAACAGCATAAATGTGAAATGCTAATGACAAGCCTGGGAAGGTAAGCTGTGAATCTTCATCTCTAACATTGATCCAACTTTCTGTATTGGGTCAATATATTGTATTTAGGTGGTGTAAAAACAGTAACCTACTTAATTTAAATTTAAACTTTAAATTTAAATATGAGGTTTACATCAAAACCACCGCTTCACAAACGCACTTTTAAGGCATCATAAGGGTCAGTATTCTAGGCAGTGAAAATGGTTTCTTGGTACCCATAATGCAAGTAATATATAATCCAGAGATGTGGACTTTATTGCTACATGCGACTCACATTTCAATTTGAGGGCATTTTATATAAAGCAAAACTAGACCTATTAATTTCAGCATATTAAGTTATCTTTAATATTTTTCTAGAAAACAGGTAATGTTTATATCCATGATTTTAAAAGTTTTATACAAAATTTACTGCCTGTCTAGTCCCATCAAGAAAATTAGAAAATTAGTTTTTATTGTAGTAGTAACTCAAATTAACGTCACTCTGAAAACTTTCTGATTTAACACTCCAGAAGTTTTTACTAAGCACTGTTTTTATGAAGCTGTCATTGCTTCTAATTTAGAATTTTGCTTAAAAGGGAGAGAATATACTTTCATTAATTGCCCCTACTGTGCCAAAAGAAAGTATTAAGAAAGGTAAGCAGGCATCTTCATAATTAAAAGGTTGCGGAGGTAGTGTTCAGGATTTCAGTGAACCTAAGGAGACCTACTGTGTTAAAGTATTATAAACAGTTAGTGTAATGTGTAGCCTGAATCCATCCAGGATGGCTGTACCCAAGTTTGACATCATGTTATGGGGAGATATGCATTGGAAAATAAACCAAAGAACCACAGTGTATCTTATACTTTTGTAAACCGTGTTTTGTGGATAACTTTCCAGTTTTCCCAAAAGACTGATAAATTTCAATGTTTTGAATACATCAGTGTTAATTTTGAGTTGGCAGAGGCAACCTAGCCAACTACCGTTATGTTTTGGTACTAAGGAATATGCCTTTCAATAAAGTTACTGAAATGCAAAAAAAGAAAGAAAGAAACAGTTAGCACTGAGATTTGGTGTTGTCACATACACCTGGTACCTTGTCTTAGAGTAGACTGGCGGCAGGCACTAAAAGTATAAGAACACTTTTAAATTAAGAAAATTCTGTCCATTAACTTAACTTTTCCTGTAATTCAGACAAGTTATTATTTGAATTTAGTGATGGAAAGCCTTGTACCAGCTCACAGGAAAATGGTGTTCCTGGGAGTATAGTGTGGGAACTTGGTGTCACTTTACACCCTCTGTTCGTTCCCCTGCTCTTACCCCTCACACGGAGTGCCTTCTGAAAGGCCACTTTAACTCTTCCCACATCAGGCTTGTCCTTAGCTATCAACAGAGCACCTTCTCACCCAGGTGTTCCGTGTTTCCCTCACTCTTTCACGCAGTCGCTCACTCACGTTTATTGAATGTCTGTTATGTGCCAGCCACTGTTAGAGGTGTGTGAGATGCGTGAAGGATTAAAATAGGTCTCAGATCCTTGTCCGCGTGGAGCCTCTATTCTAGGACATGCAGGTAACATAATGAAGAAGTCGATTATCTAGTTTGTCAGAAGATGATGAGCGCTACGGGTAAAAGCCAGAACAGCATGGCAAGGCGTCGGGCGTGACGCTGGTGAAGGATGCAGAGAGGGCAGGCTGCGGAGGTGGCATCTGACAGAAACTGGAAGAAGGTGCCAGCTGGCGACGAGGCCGCTCCAGGCAGGGGCAGGGAGCCCTGAAGCGAAGGCCCTCGGGTGGGCGTGAGGACCGGCGTGAGGGGAGGGCGTGGAGGAGGAGTGGGGCGCAGAGCTAGGGTGGGGTCGGACCCTGAAGGGGCCTCGGGAGCCCTTGTAGGGCCTATAGGGCGTCTGCGGGAAACCATCGCTGGCTGCTGAGCAGAGTGCGTGATCTGCCTTTGACCTGAAGCTCCAGCTGGATGCTGTGCACGGGGCGGGCTGTCGCTGTCACTGTGCGGGTCGAGGCTCGGCCCCAGGGCAGCAGTGGAGTGGTGAGTTGCTGTCACTCTGGACAGGAGAGCCTTTAAGGACACCTCTGGGGGTTTTGTCCTGAGTAAACTGCGGGGGCAGTGCTGCCATCAGCTGAGATGGCAGAGGTTTATGACGAGGCAGGCTCTGCTGGCCAAAGAGCAGTTCAGTTTGGGGTGCGTTTTGAGAAGTCTTAGCAGACTTTCTAGTGGAATTGTCAAGAAGCAGCTGAATTTGTTAGTCTGGACTTGAGAAGCCTGGGCTGGAGCTACAAATTTGAGTCTCCAGCATTTAGAAAGCTCTGAAATTGGATGAGAAGCCCGAGCGAGGGGTGGGGGAGGAGAGAGGAGAAGAGGACGAATGATCAGGTGTCGGGGCAGGGAGCTGGGGAGGAGAGGAACCAGCAGAGGAAACGACGCAGGGCGCGAGGGGAGCGGTGAGGGAGTGGTGCAGTGTGTCAGGGCGAGGATGCGGAGAGGCGGAGTGAGAACCCAGCGCTGGCCGTGGCCGCGTGGAGGTCATCCGTGACCTGGATCGGAGCGTGTGTGGGAGAGGATGAGAGAGATGAGTTGGAAGCAAGTGTGGGCGACCGTCTTGAGATGTGCTGCACAGGGGAGCCAAGAAATGGGGCAGTGGGGAAAGTGGCCTGAGCTGCTGTTAATGGGAGAAATGGCCCATGGGTGTCAGCCGGGGAGAGTGACACGCTGATGGGGGTGGCCGGGGGGGGGGATTGCTGGAGCCCTGCTTCAGTGGGCAGGGGGATGGGAGCCCTGCGTCACGGGAGGGCTAATTTTAGAGTGACTTTGGTGTGGAGAGCTCGTCTCTGGCTGATGGCTCGGGGCAGGCAGACTTGGGGGCTGCACGCGCATGTGGCAGTGGGGGCCCTGGGCTCTTTGCTGACAGTGCTCTTCTCAGTGGAAAAGGAAGTAGGGTCCTCGGCTGAGAGGCAGCGTGGGGGCGACTGATGGAGGCCCTAGGAGAGAGGGATGTGGTTTCTTTTTTGTGTCTGGAGCCTGTCTCGGTCGAGGCGGGCGGGACACATGGCTAACGCTTAGCTGGAACCGAGAGAGGTCATCGCGTATATGATGTTTCTCCTTGCTGGTTTCTGTCCTTGGGTTCCAGGGATGTGAACACCACCATCATGGAGCTCCTCATCATGGTGTACGCGTGTAAGACCTCCTGTGCCACAAGCATCATCGGCGTGATCCCCTACTTTCCTTACAGCAAACAGTGCAAGATGAGAAAGAGAGGCTCCATCGTTTCCAAACTGCTAGCTTCCATGATGTGCAAAGCTGGTAAGAAAGGCAGATATTTGATGGTTTATTGGGGGTCTGGGAGTTTTATTTTTACCTGAGAAATTGTAACGCGTTGTCTTAACTAAATTAGAATGTTGAACAGAGTAGAAATAGTGATACAGCTTTAAGATGGCTGATTTGTAATGAGACAGCAGTGCTGAGAGTTCTCTCCTGTTCCCAACTCCCTAAACACAAAGCTGATGAGAACAACTTAGTTTTTTCTAAATTCTGTGTTTAAAAAATTAATATTGAAATGACAAGTTACAATCACATTTAGGTTGTTTTTAACGGGGAAGAGGCATTTGGAATCAACAACTCTAATAACACAGCAACTGTTTTTATTTTCGCCTCTTCCCTTTCCCAGTATACACTGGCATACTTTGCAGACCATACATATTATTTTGTGTTGTGCATTTTTAGGTAACATCCTAAGTGTCTCCTCCTTGTTTCTAAATAATCTTCAGAGTTGTTACTCTGTGTGTGTGTGTGTGTGTGTGTGCGTGCGCGCGCGCACGTCTGCGCCCACGTGCACGGGTGTGCCTGTGTATGTGTGTATGATTATAGAAGGCACATATCACAGAGCGTTTGCACAGAGAGAGAAGAATAAAAAGTCCCCATATCACTACAGTTTAACACAGACACTTACTGCAGAATAAATTTTCTACTGTAGCATTTCAAAGAAGGCAAAACCAAAACAGAAAATGGATAAACCTGAACCCCAGCAACCTGAAGAGCATACCCAGTTGAGAACTCTTCTGGAGGGAGCAGGCCTGCCCTTCCCTCCTAGGCTTGCTCCTGGGGGGCCACCAGGCTCGCTTTCCTGTTCATTTGGGCAAGTTTTGCTTTAAAAAATTTTTCCAGTTGAATTATATGTATGTTTATATATATATATTTCCATTTCAAATATCCTTTAAGGAGCCAATGGGATGAAGAGTCTTCATTTTTTTGAATTACAGACAGGCCTGTGCAGTTTGTCTTAATATGTTAAGACAAATATTTGTCTTAATATGGCTTTGTCATGCCTATTGACAAAACTTCAGGGAGATGAAATCCACTCTCATAGAATTATCAGAGACATTTCTTCATTGCTATGATCTTGGCTGTTTAAAGACTTTAAATTGATTTGCAAACCATGCATCTCTGTGTAAGAAAAGCCACCCAGTCTTTCCCTTCTGAGGGGGGAAACCCAGTTCCCCACCTCCTCTGAGTTTCCTTTACTCCTCGCAGGGAACACTTCACCTCTGTCACCAAATGTGTAGGCGTTTTCGCTACACCTTGCAATTCTCCAGGGCGCCAGCTGGGTGTCGTGCAATTTCACTCTGACGCTGTGTACCTGGAGATGGCGACAGATCCCACGGGTTAAGGGCTCAGCCCCACGTGCCTGCTCCCCTGACCCCCCCAGACGCTCACTGCAAGTCCAGGTTGTCACCCGTGCTGACCAGTTGGCTATAAATCAGAGGTTCCCACGAGCTCCTCTTGGGTTCGATTAATTGACTAGAACTCCTCGCAGAACTCGGGAACACTGTTCTCTTACTGTCAGCGGTTTATTATAAAAGGACATGGAAAAGGGTGCAGGTGGACACCCGGGTGGAAGAGGTGCGTGGGGCAGGGTATGGGGAGGGGCTTGTGCCGGTTTTCACCCGCCTGGAAGCTCCCCGAAGCCCGCGCCGTTGGGACTTTATGGAGGTGTCCTCACAAGGGCGTGATCGTTCCTTAGCTCCATTTCCAGCCCGTCCCCCCTCTCGAGAGTGGGGGTGGGGAGCCTGAAAATCGTGGTGGCCGGCCCCCATCCCGGAGCCCATCCTGGGTCGCCTCATTAGAACCAAAGATACTCTTGGTACTCTTAGAACTAAGGAATTCATAAGGCTTTCAGGAGCTCTTGTCAGAGGTGGTGTCAAAGACCAAATATTAGAATAAGAGATGCTCTCGGGGCTCTTAGCACTGAGGGAATGGCAAGGGTTTTAGGAGCTCTGTGCTGGGAACCAGGGACAGAGACCAATATTTGTATTTTCTTTTATCTCATAATCTCATTGTACTAAAAAAGAATCTGAGAAATAAAGACGCTGAGTTTTTGATGAGAGCAGTTTTTAATAGTAATTTATTATATACGGTATCTGGTTTTATGTAGTACTTATTCATACAGTGCAACTGGTTATGAAACTCTTTGTGTGTTTGTGTCTGCTTTATTTTCAAAGGTCTGACTCATCTTATTACTATGGATTTACACCAGAAGGAAATTCAGGGCTTCTTCAATATTCCTGTTGATAATTTAAGAGCATCTCCCTTCTTATTACAGTATATTCAAGAAGAGGTGAGCTAGCTCAAACTTTTTAACATTCTGTTTAAGGTTGAAAGATGCATTTCAATTTCCTTGGGCTGTCCATGAAGGATTAAAACTTGATGTATTCTGCTTAAAGTACTATTTACTTTATAAATGTAATTCAGTGTTGTTGTTGTTTTTTTTCAGTCTGAAATTCTTTTCCCATTTAGATTATTACAGAATACTGAGCAGAGTGACCTGTGCTATACAGTAGGTCCTTGTTGGTTATCTGTTTTAAATACAGTAGCGTGTATATGTCAATCCCAAGCTCCCAATTAAAGAATTTGAAAAAGAATAGATACTTGTATATGCATAACTGAATCACCCTGCCGTACACCTGAAACTAACACACCATTGTTTTTTTTCTAACATCTTTATTGTAGTATAATCGCTTTACAATGGTGTGCTAGTTTCTGCCTTACAACAAAGTGAATCAGCTATACGTATACGTACATCCCCATATCTATCCCCGTATCTCCTCCCTCTTGCGTCTCCCTTCCACCCTCCCTATCCCACCCCTCTAGGTGGTCACAAAGCGCTGAATTCGGTGTATTTTAAAATTCTTAATCTGCAATTTATTTCTTTTGCTAAGCTGTTAAAATTGCTTTTTTTTCTTTTGGATCTCAGGTACCTAGAATCACCTAGTCGTGATTGTGACAAATAACTCACTGTCATCATTGATCCTGGGTGGTCCTGGGCCTCTTTTATGTGTCCCTCTACCTGCTTTATCTCTGTCCATCCGTCTGTAGTTGTCGGCATCTGTGATCCTACCACCCAACAAGAAAACTAGCATCATAATAACTTACGTCCACACATGTGGTCCTTTTGTGTCCCATCCCCCTGCCGCCTTCCACCCAAGGGAACCACTATCCTGAATCTTTTTTTTTTTGCGGTACGCGGGCCTCTCACTGTTGTGGCCTCTCCCGTTGTGGAGCACAGGCTCCGGACGCGCAGGCCCAGCGGCCATGGCTCACGGGCCCAGCCGCTCCGCGGCATGTGGGATCCTCCCGG
>NC_041227.1:82084281-82209549 GCF_002837175.3 Physeter macrocephalus
ATCTTTTTTTTTTTGCGGTACGCGGGCCTCTCACTGTTGTGGCCTCTCCCGTTGTGGAGCACAGGCTCCGGACGCGCAGGCCCAGCGGCCATGGCTCACGGGCCCAGCCGCTCCGCGGCATGTGGGATCCTCCCGGACCGGGGCACGCACCCGCGTCCCCTGCATCGGCAGGTGGACTCCCAATCACTGCGCCACCAGGGAAGCCCTATCCTGAATCTTGTTTCATCTTTCTCTCAATTTCCTTGGTTAAATTTATTCCCAGGTATTTTATTTTTTGGCTTTATTGTAAATGGAGTTGTTCCTTTTGGACCGTTCACTGCTGGTGAATAGAAACGAAACTGACTTTTGTGTGTTGATCCTGCACCTTTGCTGAACTCATTTATTAGCTCTAATAGTGTTTTGTGTTGTATGTGGATTCTCTAGGGTTTTCTACATGTAAGATCATATCATCTGTGAATGGACACAGTTTGACCTCTCCCTTTCTAACTTGGGTACCTATTTTTCTTGTCTGATAGCTGTGGCTAGAGCTTCCAGTACAGTGTTGAGTAGCAGTGTTGAATGTGGGCATCTGTGTTTTGTTCCTGCTCCTAGGTGGAAAGCTTTCAGCCTTTCACTGTCAAGTCTGATGTGAGCTGTAGGTTTTTCATTAATGCCTTTTATTATGTTGAGGAAGTTCCCTACCATTCTATTCCTAGTTTTCTGAGTGTTTTTATCATGAAAGGGTGTTGTATTTGTCAGATGCTTTTTCTGCATCCTTTGAGATGATCATGTGGATTCTTTTCCTTCATTTTATTAATGTGATATATTACAGTGATTGATTTTTCTCATTTTGAATCACTCGTGTTCCTGGGACAAATCAGACATATGTAATTTTAATATAGTTACATTTGTTATTCTTGGATGTAATAGCACTTTCATGACTCATTATTTAAGAAGCCTTTTTAAATGTTAACTTATAATGCACTTAGCTATTTTGCTTTTTTAGGAACTCTTTTCCTCACGTGAATTATTTGTCTCTTTAATAACTTTTCCAGAGAACTCTTTTAATAGTATTTGAAAGAGAGCAGTTTGTAGATTTCTGAGCAGTTTCTTCTGTCAAGAGTACAGGCCTTCCCCGTCCTCCAGAAACTAACATAGGCCCTCAGTAGTGAAAATGGATTGAAGTATTTTTGAAAGGGAACACTAGAAAATATTCTACTTGTTTTTTTAAAGTTATGCACAAGAAACATACAAACTCTAATACATTCAAAAAACAATATGAATGTAATTTACCTGAATGTGATTCTCAGTTGAGAGAGCAAGGGTGCGAGAGCGCAGCTCCTGTCCTCACAGGAGGAAAAGGGTCCAGGCAGAGGGAGGAGCGTGAGGGCAAGGCTGGGGTTCACAGAACATGGTCCCGGGAAGAGCCATCTCAGTGATGCCTCTCGTTTTGGAAGAAATAGAGCAGTCGGTGTACACTTTAAAAAAAAAATTTATTTATGTTGTCAATTTATTTTTTTGGTTGCATTGGGTCTTCCTTGCTGCACGCGGGCTTTTTCTAGTTGCAGCGAGCGGGGGCTACTCTTCATTGCGGTGCGCGGGCTTCTCATTGCGGTGGCTTCCCTTGTTGCAGAGTACGGGCTCTAGGCGCGTGGGCTTCAGTAGTTGCAGTACGTGGGCTTCAGTAGTTGCAGCACACAGGCTCAGTAGTTGTGGCTCGCCGGCTCTTGAGCACGGGCTCAGTAGTTGGGGCGTACGGGCTTAGTTGCTCTGCAGCATGTGGGATCTTCCCGGACCAGGGTTCGAACCCGTGTCCCCTGCATTGGCAGGCAGATTCTTAACCACTGCGCCACCAGGGAAGCCCTCGGTGTACACTTTTGTAGGCTAATGTTCATCTTTTGGTCTGGGGGATGTTTCCTCTCAAGAAGCACCAGGAGTGCTGTGTGCTGACATCTAGAGGCGTACATGGCAAGAGCGCCTCTTGAGAGGCCCCTGTGGGCCCGGTGAGTCAAGGCCACAGCACCCTTGGCGCTGATCCAGAGGTCAGGCCAAGGTCATTGCCCTTCATGTGGGCGTCTGCCTCAGTGCAAGGCTGCCTGCCACTTGAAGAATCCCGTCTTAGGTTTCATTGTTGAAAAGAAGTCGGGCCTGAACCCTCTTAAACTGCTCATGGTTCAGCAGATTAGGGAAGTGGGGTCCTTGTTTCTGATGGTGCGCTAACAGCGGTAACCTCACCGTGTCCCCTGCATTGGCAGGCAGATTCTTAACCACTGCGCCACCAGGGAAGCCCTCGGTGTACACTTTTGTAGGCTAATGTTCATCTTTTGGTCTGGGGGATGTTTCCTCTCAAGAAGCACCAGGAGTGCTGTGTGCTGACATCTAGAGGCGTACATGGCAAGAGCGCCTCTTGAGAGGCCCCTGTGGGCCCGGTGAGTCAAGGCCACAGCACCCTTGGCGCTGATCCAGAGGTCAGGCCAAGGTCATTGCCCTTCATGTGGGCGTCTGCCTCAGTGCAAGGCTGCCTGCCACTTGAAGAATCCCGTCTTAGGTTTCATTGTTGAAAAGAAGTCGGGCCTGAACCCTCTTAAACTGCTCATGGTTCAGCAGATTAGGGAAGTGGGGTCCTTGTTTCTGATGGTGCGCTAACAGCGGTAACCTCAAATGTTTTAGTTTTAAGGTCTCTGTTCTTCATTCATAGAGATAAATTAAAACAGCCTATAGAAAATGAAATACTGTATGGGAGCTCACTGTTTACTTTTTTATAGTGTATGTACTTGCTTTATGCCTTTTGTTTTCATGCATTAGAGTTTCTCCGGCAGGGGGTAGATTCACCATATTTTACTGAATCTAAGTTGCCGTCAGTTAAGGTTTGTGTTACTCGTGTCCTCAAGAAAGAGGGAAGCACTGCCAGTCCTGCTGTGGTGCATTGCCTTCGTGTCACCTAGTGGCTCTACTCTGCAAGCTTCGACACTGATAGCACCCTGTTTGACAGCTCACCCTTGGCTTTTCTTGGGTTGTCAAGGGAATTCGAGCACTTTCCGCCCAAAGTGGGCGTTCAGCTGATGGATGCTCGCCGCCTGGGGACTGTCCTCCAGCCTTGGCTGTGTCGCTGTGCGTGCGTTAAGCATCCTTTTCAGATTTAGTCCTTCCACGGCTTCACCTCCTGGCAGGGAGTCTTCCTTTCGTAGGTCCCAGAAGGCATTTGATTGTTGCCTTGCAGGAAAATATGGAGTTGTGGTCATTCCTCCAGTGATGACCCTTTGGTTCGTGAATATGAAAGTTACATCGCGCTGCCCTCTTCCTGTGTCTTTTCTGCGTGCACGGTCACTTGTCATTTTAATGCTGAATCGTAGTGAGCTCTTTCTGGTGACATTTTAAATGGCAGTTAAGCCCAGCCCGGAGAGAACCCACAGTGCCTGTGATTCATGTGAATGGAGGACATAGGAACACCGTGGCCACCTTCATGCATGCGAAGGGGTGAAAGCACACAGTGCGGCTGCTGTTGCGCTGACAGCGGCTGTAAGGCAGCACGGAGTGTAAGACATCCAGGTGGTAGACATAATGAAATATAACCCAAAAGAGGTTTGGGTATTGATTAAGTATAGTGCTTGTTTTTAAAAAAATGACTAAGTATTATAGTGATAGTACTAGTAATCATTGGTCTGCACCAGGGTTGTTTAAGGAGATTATGAAGAGGGGAGGCTACCAAGTGTACTTTTGTGGTGTTCCGAGAGATCCCATCCCATCCGTTTTTAACTTAGGAACTTATAAAGTGATCCTGTTTCTGCTTCTTGAGTTGCTTTTTCTCCCCTGTGTTCTTCTTAGTGTCTTTATACCAGCTCACTCTCACTGTCAGAGAAATGAGATCTGGCAAGAAATGGAAAACCAGGGACACAGGTAGGGGTGTAGCAAAGGAGTGTGGGTGTCAGGCGGGTTGATTCTGTGGTCCCAAAGTGGCCCTGGTGATGTTCTCCCTTCATGGTTCCGGGGAAGTTACTACAGGGTTTGGAAGTCAGACTGGCGTGACATGTGGTGTGTTTTCCCCTCCACTTGATAAGATTAATAAAACTAATCTTCTAAAATGTGAAAAATGAAAACTTACGTTTACAGTGGCAGTTAGGGAAATTCTAACAGAAGTGACGAAACAATCATCTTCCCTGGACCACCAGCCTGGGCCCAGGCCCTCTGCAGGGCTCACCCTGGTTACCAGCCTGCGTAGTGCCCTGAATCCTCTCAGACCTTTGCCTCTGATTTACCTCCCATTTCTCTACACCTAGTTACAGAAATTGATTGGTGGGGGCTTTTTGGAAAAAAAACCAAAAAACACAAAAAAACACATTGATATATTGTTGGTGTTGTTCTGTAACGTTCTTTCCTTTCCTGTGCTGGTGTCTGGAGATCTTTCCGTGTTCAGCTCTACAGGATTGCTTCCTTCTTCATGATTGCTGCAGAGTACATCATCACCATGCTGTGGTGGTGTGTAAATGTTCTCTCTGCTGTCAGAATGGCAGCCACACTACCTGTTGAGGCCTTGAAATATGCCTGCTGTGACTGGAAAATGGAATCCTTCATTTTATTTAAGTTTAATTAATTTAAATTTAAAAGCTACCTGTTTAGATGCTTAAAGCACAAGTTTAAATGAGCCACAGTTTTTTCAGCCATTTCCCTCTTGCTTGGATATTAGGTTGTTTTAATTTTTCACTCTTTTAAGTGAAATATTTTATTTTCAAAATGTATTTAAGTCATGTTGCATTGAAAATTCTTGTACCTGCCCTTCTGAGTACTTACGCAAGTGTTTTTCTGAGCTATATTAGGAAGTAGAATTGCTTAATTGAAAAGTATCTACATTTTTCATATTTTAATAGATATTACAAAAATTGCAATTGTCTGAAGGGGCTGTATTCATTTACACTTGGACAGAATTCCCCATGTAAAACAGTGTTTTATCTTTTTGCTGTGGTTTTGAAATTTCAGCACAGTGTGTCCAGGTGGATCTTTTTTCCGTTCACCTCACTAGATGCTCAGTGGGTCCCTTTCATTCTCTATGAATTTTGTTTGCTATAGTTTGAGTATCTCATCCCTTCTATTTTTTCATTCCTTTCTTTGGGAACTGTTAGAAGTTGAAAATCTTGGATCTGGTCTGTATATTGTTTAACTTTTTTTTTTTTTTTTTTTTTTTTTTTCAAGTTTTGCATTCTTACATGCTGCCTGGTGGGAAAATTCCGTGGCTTAATCTCACCCAGGGTTTTTTTTCAGCTGTGTCCCTCCTGCCCTTCAGCCAGCTGAGTTTCTTATTTGGACCATAATAACTTCCACCGTCTAGATTTCTTTTTGGTTCATTTTCATAACAACTTGTTCTTTCTTTATGCGTACGATTTCCTGTTTTGACTCCTGAGGAGAAAATAGACCTGTTTTTATTAAAGAGTCCTTTCTTTGAAAGTTTCCTTTTCTTCGCTCTATTAACTGTTTCTTCATTTGTTATTTTTTCTCTTGGCTGGGTTTGGTGCTGTTTGGTGATGTTTGATGAGGCAAAGAAGTGCATAAAGCAGTTTAGAAAGACTTCCAGCAAAAGTAAGGAAAACGCCTAAATGAAAATATTTTTTGCTACCTTACTCCCTGATAATGTTGGATAAGTTAGGCTTTTTATGTGTATAGATGGATCAGATGTAGAGATTTCTTATCCATGTGGATATATCTATAATAGAGCCTTGTTCAAACTAATCAGTTTTTTTGTTTACTAAGTATTGATTATTTAGTGCTTCCCATGTGCTAGGTATTGTACAAGGTGCTAGACGTTATTAAGTGCTTATATTAAAATTCATTGATCTAGCGTAATTGTGAGAAATCAGTGGGGATATATTTGAATGAAATAGTATAATTTAATGAAATGATTAGATTTTAAGAACATAATTTGAAAATATTGCCAAGATGAAATCAGAAACAACAAACTGCTGCTCAGCTTAAAAGTAGTTCTGTCTTCTAAACTCTCAGAAGTTGGTAATGGGTATATCTGCAACTGTAATTATCCTAGTACAGATCACTTGAAATGTTTAAAGGACTCCAAAGTAGACTGATATTTTGCTTATTTTCTTAAGGGCTCTTAATATCTTTATGAAACGGTGCTAGGCGGGCTGATTCCTTTAACAAATTGGTTTCTTCATTATGCTGTGACAGAGACACATTAAATAGTTATTTGTTTGGACTGCACTTATTTGGAATTCAACAGGTGCCTTGAATTCAGGTTCGATGAATATCATCCTTGCCCTGTGAAATTACATGTAACTGGGATTCATGAGAGGACTTCCTGCTGACTTTGTAAAAACATCTTTGCTGCCACATAGATATGAGCTAATTACTGATTCACCCTACTTTTTTCTTAAAATAAGTCTGTGAGAGTCATGCCTTGATAATATTTTTTTTTATTCCTCGGTAGGCGTTTCTTCATCTTCTAAAGAGGAAATTTACTTTGAACTTTTTGTCTTTTTGGAAAACTTTGAAGTGACCAGATGACATTTTTGAGTCTGTTGGAATGTTCATTTTTATCAGTTATCGGGTGTTGGTGTGAATAGCCTTGTGGAAACATGGCAGTAATCCCCAGCCTCTCCTCTGTCACAGATCCCGGATTACAGAAATGCAGTGATCGTGGCCAAGTCTCCAGCCTCGGCTAAGAGGTAGGTGGGAGCTCACGACCGCTCCTCCGAGCCACAGCCGGGGTCCCAGCCCCGTCGAATCCCGGGTGTCCTGGATTCTATCTCAGCGGTTCCCACTGTGCCTCTTGTTTTTTATCCTGTGAACTGGTAGTTTATAAGATTGTCTGCTGACTCCATGTATTAAGTGATGATTTATTTTCCTCCCTTTTTTCCAGTCCCAGTCTGTGACTGCCATCACATTTCTTAACAGAAGCTGTGCAGGACTGGGGAATCCCAGCCCAGTGCTTAGGCGGCTGCTTGTTGTTCATCTTCAGATCTGCCATTTAAAATACCAGTGAACGTATTTTGAGGTTGTTTACTGCCTTTTATTCAGAGAACTCAGTAATTTATTAACAGAATTGTATCCAGCCAAGAGGCTGGATTGGTATGTGTTAAAAGGTGACATTTTACAAAAGTTACAAACACTACAAGGTGTGCACATGGGGCAGTGCTGAGAGTTAATGTAACCTGGAGTAACCGTTGAGTCAGGGATACAGAACCTAAAGTTGTGTTTGAATTGAAAGGGTTTCACACACAGACATGCCTTGGAGGTAGTGTGTTGGGTTCCACACCTCTGCCAAAGCCGATATCACAGTAAAGTGAGTCACATGGATTTTTGGTTTCCCACTGCATATAAAAGTTATGTTTACACTATAGTCTGTTAAGTGTGCAATAGTATTATGTATTAAAAAACATTGTATAGGGGCTTCCCTGGTGGCGCACTGGTTGAGGGTCCGCCTGCCGACGCAGGGGACGCGGGTTCGTGCCCCGGTCCGGGAGGATCCCACGTGCCGCGGAGCGGCTGGGCCCGTGAGCCACGGCCGCCGAGCCTGCGCGTCCGGAGCCTGTGCTCCGCAATGGGAGAGGCCACAGCAGTGAGAGGCCCGCGTACCGCAAAACAAAAACAAAAAAACCCCCAAACATTGTACATACCTTAATTTAAAAATACTTTATTGCTAATAAATGCTAACCATCACCTGAGCCTTCAGCAAGTTGTAATCTTTTTGCATGAAAGATCAGTGATCACAGATCACCATAAAAAATATAATAATAATGAAAAAGTTTGAAATACTTTCAGAATTACCAAAACGTGACACAGAGACATGAAGTGAGCAGATGCTGTTGGCAAAAATGGCACGGGTAGACTTGCTGGACGGAGGGCTGCCCCAGACCTTCAACTTGTGACAGGTGCGGTGTCTGTGCGGCGCAGTAAATCGAGGTCTGCCTGTGCCAGTGTTCCCTGGGGAAGCCGCTCCACTGGGGGGTGGGGGGGAGAGCAAAATCAAACGCAGGAGTGAAGGCTTTTCCTTAAAAAAGCTCTTTTAAAATAACTCCCCACAACTGAATACCTTTGCCCCCTGGATCACTGTGGAGCCCACGGAGTGAGAGAGCGGAGGGGCCTCCATCCTGTACCCACCGTTGTTAACGTGGAAGGATGGAGGACAGCTTGCACGTCGTAAGCTGTCGACTTCACAGCTGTTACAGATAAGTGGTTTTCCATTACAAAGTAAGAATAGAAGTTAGTGTGTTAAGTGAAACTGGCATTTGTTATGAAGCCATGGAGTTGCCATGTTCATGGGACCAGCCTCCCAGCCAGCCAGGGCTGTGCCCACACAGGCTTCCTTCGAGAAGCTCCGTCATGGAGCCTCATAGTGTCCATTTGACTAAGTCAGGTAAACCGGGACTCATGCTGGAACATAAACTTTTCAGACAGCCTTTCCAGAGATTTGTGCAGAGGCTGGATCAATGCTAATTTAGTCATTTCTTTTTCTCTGATACACATGCTTTTTTAAATTAAGTTGAAAATCACACAACATACATTTAACTTTTTTAAAGTGTGTAATTCACTGGCATGTAGTGCATTCACAGTGTTGTACCACCACCACTTCTCTCTAGTTTCAGAACTTGCTCTTATCCCAGAAGACCACCCCGTACTCACTGGGTGATCATTCTCGGGTCCCTTCTCCCCCATCCCTTGCAGCTGCTAACCTGCTTACTGTCTCTGTAGATTTACCTATTCTAGATATTTCTTATAAATGGGATCATATAATATGTGGCCTTTGTGTCTGGTTTCTTTCACTGAGCATAATATTTTCAGGTTCATCTGCATTGTAGCATATATCAGTAATTCATTCCTCTCTATGGCTGAATACTGTTCCATTGTAGGGATGTACTACACTTGGTTTATCCGTTCATCTGTTGACGGGCAGTTGGGTTGTTCCCACCTCTTGGCTGTTAGGAATAGCAGTGCTGTGAACATTTTTGTACGGATGTCTGTGTCAGCATGTTTTCATTTCTCGTGGATATATATCTAGGATTGAAATTGCTGGGTCATACAGTAATTCTGTGTTTCCATTTTTGAGGTACCACTAAACCTAACATACCCCAAACTGAACTGCTCTTTGCCCCCAAAAGCCTGTGGAGTTTGGCTGGAGTAGCTCAGTTTTTGTCTTAAAGTTTCCTGGCTTGTGAGGCTGCCCCTTTCTTGGTCTGGCTTTTGTTTGGGCACAGCTGTGAGCCTGGGGTAGTGAGGCAGAAAGACAGACAGGAGGACCCATCATTGCGTGTTCCCTCTCACAGGCGAGGAGACACATCAGGGAGGTGAGGAAACGGATCCAAGGTGATTCTGCTGTGTTGTTTACAGGAAGGTAGCAGCACAACTAATGACTGCTTTTTTTTCTTTTTTCTTTTTTCTTTTTATTTTTGGCTGCGTTGGGTCTTCGTTGCTGTGCGCAGACT
The DNA here is from genome assembly GCF_002837175.3 of Physeter macrocephalus. NCBI lineage: Eukaryota > Metazoa > Chordata > Mammalia > Artiodactyla > Physeteridae > Physeter > Physeter macrocephalus. The sequence goes on from NC_041227.1 coordinate 82,093,689, forward strand.
TTCTCTGGTTGCAGCGAGCGGGGGCTACTCTTTGTTACGGTTCGCGGGCTTCTCATTGCCGTGGCTTCTCTTGTGGCGGGGCGCGGGCTCTAGGCGCGAGGGCTCAGTAGTTGTGGCTCACGGGCTCTAGAGCACAGGCTCAGTAGTTGTGGTGTACAGGCTTAGTTGCTCCGCGGCACGTGGGATCTCCCCAGACCAGGGCTCGAACCCATGTCCCCTGCATTGGCAGGCAGATTCTTAACCACTGCACCACCAGGGAAGCCCCAGCTAATGACTTCTTAGAGTGTCTTCCCCACCAGTGATTCTGGGATTTGGGCGTGGGCCGAATAGGCTTGAGGTTGGCTCGCCCATTCAGTCCGTCTTCGCTCGGTACGTGCGTGCTGTGCCAGCCGTTTTCTAAGGGGTGAGCAGTAGAGCCCGCCCCTCCCCTCCGGGGCTCGCAGATCACCCCGTGTGCTGTTTGGCCAGTAGGTTGTTAGGTAGGTTGGGATGAAGGATCCAGCCTCTTTTTCCCGCCTTCTGTAATGGAGTCCACGTAGGTTACACTGCATTCAGTAAATGTTTTAGGACGGAGATGGTTGCTCCCAAGGGGATGAGGCTATAAAATAGCGTAGTTATGGCTTTTGCACTCCGCATCAAAGGTCGGTGGCACCTGCCGTGGCGTCTCCCACAGCGCTGGGCGGTGGTTTCCTCTCATTGTGGCACCCTGATTTGCATACTCACCCAGAGTTAGGGCTCCAGATGGCATTTCCAGCTCAGCAACACGCCAGTTTCGACCTGATCGTTTCCGGCTTCCTCCTCCAGGTTTTTTATTTGGCGCCTCACCTTAGAAAACTGTTACAGTTCATTTAAGGCAGCAGGAAGATAGTAAGGCAACTAGGAGTCAGGAGACGCCGGCTTCCAGCTGGTGCCTACCCAGTCTGTGTGAGAGAGCTGAGAACCACGGTCCAGGCTCTCTGCAGGCCTCCATTTCCTCGTCGGCAGTGGAGGGTGACGCCTGCACCGCTTGTCTTACAGAGCGGTGTGCGCTGAGGAGGGCGGAGAGGCTCCACAGGTTGAGCGGAGCACCGCGCGCCCTGCGGTTCTGCAGTTGTCGGGGGAGTTGGGGGCAGAGCTCTGCCTGTGCAGCCCTTTGGCGGTGAGCTGCTGTCTTGAATAAAAGAAGTCATCTGCGAACGCAGTGTTGCTTTAACAAGAAACAGAACTTGCTTTAATGAGCAAGTTGTTTGGAATTGTTTTCCTAGAATAATTGAGTGAATAGAAAAAAAAAAAGTCCGAGACCCTGTGTTTTGTTCTGACCCACGATGTACATTTACCCTCATCATTGTACACCCAGGAGCGAGACTGAGTTGCTGTGGAATCCCTCTGTGACCGTCAGTGTCTAAAGCAGTATGACCTCCTGGAACCATCCCGATTCCTCTTTGGAATCAGGTGGGAACCCAGGTTACGTTACTGTTACGTGAAGTATCAGAAACTAACATCATTGTGCAGGTAATGGTTTTATTTATCTTGAAAGTATTGTGGTTTATAGTTAGTAGTGTTATAGTAGGTTAGTAGTGTTGAAACAGCAATTTTCTAGGAATTGGCAAACCTCTACGAATTCCTGATGGAAAAAGACTTCCTTAGAGGATAACTGAGAGCTCAGGACTTTTGACAGTGATCTTGTTTGGGAAGCCAATCTTGGATTTGAAGGAGCACTTAATCTCTGTGGTGCTGTCTCCGTGAGGTTAGCGTGGGACGGAAGCCAGTGAAGGCTCTGCCATGGTCTTCGTCTGAACATATTTTTTTCTGAGGACTTCTTTAAAAACTGTTTTGAATTTTTTTAAAGGGTGAATTTAAAGTTATGCAAACACTACATCTTAACTGTTAGGGTCTTTAGCAATTTTTATTAAAAATATTCTCCCCCTGGGACTCTCCCTCTTTTCCTTAAGTAAAAATATTTACACACACACACACACACACACACACACACAAAGATACACTTTTCTGGATCAGGTTATGCAGTACAGCTCTGCTCCTGTGAAGTCTGTTGTCTTTTCCTTGGAAACATAAATTAGATTCATTGTAGGAAGGGCCAGACCAACAGAGGTTTCTTTATGTGCATTTGACATTTTTTCAAAACCACAGAAGACCTCACTGCACGTGCTGCGTAATGACATCTTCTGCTGAGGGAGGAAAGTGTAACTTCGTAAGAAAGTAATTTGCAATGGATGTAGCATCAATTTAAATTTCTTGAACTGATTGCAAACACTGTGACAAACCTCTCCTTGGTCGTGGAGTGCAGACGGAAACCTGGCGCAGGGGAGATTCTGTTCCGCCGGGGAGCGCAGTCATGCCTTTAAGCGCCTCCCTGTGGCCTGGCGATGCCTTGGCTGTGTCGAGTGCAGGTAGTGCTGATGATGGGGTTCTGTTGAGGCCCTAATTTGTGACCACAGCCCTTGTTTTTGCTTCTTTTTAGCTGTTCTTGTGGGCTGTAAGGAACTTGTTTTGAATTTTTGATGTTTGAAAACCAAGGTTGGGAGAACTTGTTGGACCTTTCAGCACTTGAACATGTTTTTGTGCACTAGGTGCTGAAGATGGAAAAAGGAGTAAGACCTCAATGGTGAATTCTACCAGACACTTAAGGGGGAAATAATGCTAACCGCACATAAACTCTTCCAGAAAATTGAAGAACTAGTACTTCCCAGCTCACTTTATGAGGCATTCATTACCCTGACAGCAAAGCCAGACACAGACTTTACAAGAAAAGAAAAGCAGATCAATATTCCTCATGAACCTAGGTATAAAAATTCTAAGCAACATTTTAGCAGATTTAATCTAACAATATATAAAAAGGATAATATATCATGACCATTTAGGAATAAACTAAAAAAGAAAAACCGTATGATTATCTCCGTAGGTGCAAAAAGCATTTGATAAAATTCAGTTTCTCTTCCTGATAATAACTTTAAGCAAACTAGGAATAGAAGAGGACTTCCTCATCTGGTAAATGGTATCTATGAAAAACCTACAGCTAACATCACACTTACTGTGAAAGACTGATTGCTTTCCCCTAAGATCAGGAGCAAGAAGAGGATGTCTGCTTTCCCTACTTCTACTCAACATTGTATACTGGAGCTCCTGGCTAGTGCAATTTAAAAAAAAAGAAAGAAAAGAAAAGGTATCCAGTGTGAAAAAGAAGCAGCAAAACAATCCTAATTTGCAAGTGGCATGATTATTTATGTAGAAAAATCTGATGAAATCTATAAAGATGCTGTTAGTAGTAATAAGTCAGTTTAGCAAAGTTGCAGGATAGATCATCACTGTCCAAAAATCAGTTGTCTTTCTGTATACTAGCAATGAATTGGAAACTGAAATGAAAAATAAAACCAAATAGCATCAAACTAAGTGAAACACTTAGGGATAAACCTAAGGTGTTCAAGACTTGCACACTGAAAAATATAAAACATTGCCTAGAGAAATTAAAGACCTAAATGAATGGAGAAATACACTGTGTTTGTGGCTTGAAAGACTCAATATTGTTAAGATAGCGTATCTCCTCCCTACATTGGTCTGTAGAATTGACACCATCCCAGTCAAAATGTCAGGCTTTTTTTAATAGAATTTGACAAGCTGATTCCAAAATTCTTTTTTTTTTTTTTTTTTTTTGCGGTACGCGGGCCTCTCACTGTTGTGGCCTCTCCCGTTGCGGAGCACAGGCTCCGGACGCGCAGGCTCGGCGGCCATGGCTCACGGGCCCAGCCGTTCTGCGGCATGTGGGATCTTCCCGGACCGGGGCACGAACCCGTGTCCCCTGCATCGGCAGGCAGACTCTAAACCACTGCGCCACCAGGGAAGCCCCCAAAATTCTTATGGACATGCAACGAAACTAGAATAATGCCCCCCCGAAAAAAAAAAAAACTTTGAAAAAGGAGAACAAAGTTCGGAGATCTAACACTACCTGAATTCAAGACCTATTATAAGCTAAAGCAATCATGATTGTGTGGTATTGGAATAAAGATAGAAAAATAGATCACTGGAACAGAATAGAGTCCAAAAATAGACCCACAGGTGTCTGGAAGACTGATTTTCAGCAGATGTGCAAAGGCAATTTAATGGGGAAAGGCTAGTCTTTTCAACAAATGAAAAGTGTTGGAATAATCGGATGTTTGTTTGCAAAATAATAAATTTTGAGCCATATCTCACATCATTTTAAAAAATCAACTTCAAATGAATCATATACCTAAATGTAAAACCTGAAAGTATAAAACTTCTAGAGGAAAACAGAGGAGAAAAAATCTTTGTGACCTTGGTTTAGATAAAGATTTCTTAAATATGACACTAAAAGCCCAACTGATAGGAAAAAATTGTTAAATTGGATGTCATGAAAATTAAAACTGCTCTTCAGAAGACAGCATTAAGAGAATAACAGGAGAAAGCGCAGATTGGGAGAGAATATTTGTGAAGCATATGTCTGATGAAGGACTTAAATTCAGAATATATAAAGAATTCTCCAGACTTACTAAGAGAACTAACAACCCAACTAAAAAATTGGCAAAAGAGAAACAGACCCTTTACCAAAGCCTATATATAGGTGGCAGATAAGCGCCATTTGTCATGAGGGTTCAATGCAAACTGAAACCACAGTGACCCACTGCATACCGCTGGGATGGGTACATTGAAACGGCTGACAGCGGCCCGTGCTGGCGAGGACGTGGAAGAGCCGAGTGCCCACACATGGCTTGTGGGAGTGTGACAGCCACTTTGGGAAACGGTAACGTGTGATCCAGTCACACCAAGGGAAAAGGAAACGTGAGTCCAGACAGATTTGTACACGAGTGTTCACACGGTTTGGTAACATCTCGTGACTGGACACAACTCAAAAGTCTATCCAGGGGGCTTCCCTGGTGGCGCAGTGGTTGAGAGTCCGCCTGCCGATGCAGGGGACACGGGTTCGTGCCCCGGTCCGGGAAGGTCCCACATGCCGCGGAGCGGCTGGGCACGTGAGCCATGGCCGCTGAGCCTGCGCGTCCGGAGCCTGTGCTCCGCAACGGGAGAGGCCACGACAGTGAGAGGCCCACGTACCACACAAAAAAAAAAAAAAAAAAAATCTATCCAGGGACTTCCCTGGTGGCGCAGTGGTTAAGAACCCGCCTGCCAATGCAGGGGACACAGATTCGAGCCCTGGTCAGATCCCACATGCCGTGGGGCAACTAAGCCCATGTGCTACAACTGCTAAGCTCAGTGAGAGAGCCCATGTGCCGCAAACTACAGAGCTCACGCCCTCTGGAGCCCGCGCACCACAACTAGAGAAAGAAAACCCACACGCCACTACTAGAGAGAAGCCCATGCCCTGCAAAGAAAGATCCCGCATGCCTCAGTGAAGATCCCGCATTCTGCAACTAAGACCCGATGCAGCCAAAAAATAAATGAAATAAACAATAAATCTTTAAAAAAAAAAAAAAGGTCCATCCACAAGTAAATGGACAAATAGTGATAGACCCACACCATGGACTGTTACTCAGCGATGTAAGGGATGCTGTCTTTTTTTTTTTTTTTTTTTTTTTTTTTCTGTACGCAGGCCTCTTATGTTGGGGCCTCTCCCCTTGCCGGGACCTGGCCTACGTGGGATCCTCCCGGACCGGGGCACGAACCCGCGTCCCCTGCGTCGGCAGGCGGACTCCCAACCACTGCGCCACCAGGGGGGGCCCCAGGGATGCTGTCTTGATGAATGTGTGATGTGGGTGAATCTCCAAACTGTTACGCCGAGTGAACAAAGTAAGACGAAAAAGGAGTACAGACTCCGATTCCACTTACGACATTCTACAAAAGGTAAAACTATGGTGATAGAAAGCAGCCCACTGGTAGCTGATGCTGGAAGGAGAAATTGCAGAGGGGCACAGGTGACGTTTGGCAGGGGTAGATACTTTCAGTGACTTGGTTGTGCTGACAGTTGTACGGGTATAGAAATACATCTGAGCTTACGAAATCATATGGTTTAAGTGTGTACAGTGTCTCGTATCTCAGTTACACAACAAAACCTTGATGCTTCATACTCTGATGAGTAGTTAGTGCACTTTGTATCATGTGGTTGGTTCTCACTGTTAACTAGGTAGATAGGTAGAATTAAATAGCAATTCCAAGGGAGGAAACGGAGGCTTAGAGGAGGTGAACTAACTTACAACTTACACGGGCTCACTTGCTGGCCGAGTGCACACCAGGCCCAGCTGCCAGGGAGATGTGTGGTCACGTGGCGTCTCCGCACTTGGTCTTGGATTCTGGGAGTCTAAGAGTATTCATTCTCCTTTTTCCTTAACCCTTCTGGAAACCACCTGTTTAAAGTTCCCGTGATGTTTCTCCGTAGCTGTTATCAGAAACCAGCTTTGCGTGATGGTGAACGGGTCTCCTGCTCTCCCCCAGGGCACAGTCTTTTGCTGAGCGCCTGCGCCTGGGCATCGCGGTGATTCACGGAGAAGCGCAGGACGCCGAGTCCGACCTGGTGGACGGGCGGCACTCCCCGCCCGCGGTCAGGAGCGCCGCCGCCATCCACCCCAGCCTGGACATCCCCAGTAAGGGTGCCGCCCCCGGCTCGCTTTCCTCTTTGATTTTAGGGCTGCCTTAATTTTTTTTTCGAATGTGAAGTGCTGCTTCTCTTTTTGTTTTTTAAATTGGCAAAAACTGATCCCTTTTGTGGCCTGGCTGCGACAGGTGAACTTCTGGTGGCCTCTTAGAAGCAGTCTGTCTGGTCATAGCAAGACCCGTGCACATGCTCAGTTTAGAGCCATCTGTGGCACGTCAGGGATTTCACTTGTTCGTTCAGTAACGTGCCCTAGAGTAGAGTTTAACACAAGCAGAAGGCTTTTGGTGCACAAGTTATTCACTGTCGTGTTATTTCTAACGCAAAATATTGGAAAAGTCTAAATGGTTCACCGGGGGGCTGGGCTTGGTGAAGAATGTCGTATCAGCACAACTCACTATGCAGCCCTTTGAAATCATTAAGACTCTGGAAACAAGAGAAAAGTCTGTGGAATGTATGTGAAAAAGGCAGAATGCAAGAGTGTAGGCCTCTCTTTTCCCAGGGCCAGGAGGGAATATGAAGGATGAACGTGGTTGTGTCTGGGTGGTAGAGTTATGCATGAATTTGTTTTTGTTTTTAAGAAACTTCCCTCAAGCTTTAATAACATCTTTTCAGTTAAAAAAAAATCCTGCTTTTGTTTGAGTCTGCTGGGAAGAGAAGACGTTTCCTCTACCCTCTGTAGCTTCAGTGCTCAGGAGGCTGCAAATAAAACTGACAAAAGACAGATCAGGAAGAGAAGAGATAGATTTTAAGAGGAGGTTGGAATTCGGGGCTTGTATATGGTCTTCGTAGGGGAAGGGGAGCGGAGGAAGGGCTCTGATGGGAGGGCCAGTGGCTCGTAGGGAGGGTGGGTGGGAGACAGGCTGGCGTGTGACAGTGTCTGTGTAGGAGTGGTGCCGACTTCTGGTCTGGGTGATGAGAGTCAGTCTTCCTGCGGTTGTTGCTGGGAAGGGGTTTAGGACAACTGAATTCTTTTGAGTTCTTTTGGGGAGCTCTGCTTTTAGGCAGATAAGGGACTTCAGGAATTCAAACGCCTTCAGCTTAAAATAATTTTCATGCCACTGTGGTGTATCCTGGACCCCTTCGGGTTCTCACTTTGCCTAGGAGTTTGCTCATTTATAAACAAAAAACCTCGTAGAAGGAAAAACGGTCCTGGGGTGGCCATGAAGGAGCGAGATTGCAGCTGGGCCTTGGGGATCCTGGTTAGCTGAGGTGGACGTTGAAGGCATTCAGGCATGGGTTCAGCTGGGGACAGGATGGCAGAGGCAGGGCTGGGCTTTGTGTGTGGCCGCGGGTGGCCAGGAAGGACGCCACCCTGACCACTGAAGCTCCCTGGAGGGAAGACATGGGGATAAGGTGGCGGCAGAACGCTCCTGAGGGCAGTGAGTCCCTCACGTTGTTTTTGCTCTTTGGGGTCCTTTGCACTTTAGGGTCAGTTTATTTCTGCAGAAAAAGAGGTTGGGATTCTGGCGGGGTGCATTGAGTCTCTAGATCACTTGGGGGGCATTACCGTCTTAACAGTTCTAAGTCTTCCTGTCCGATCTGGATGCCTTTTATTTCTTTTTCTTGCCTGACTGCCCTGGCTAGCACTTCCGGTGCTCTGTTGAATAGCAGTGGTGAAAGTGGGCACCCTTGTCTTGTCCCTGATCTTAGGGGAAAGGTCTTTCATCACATATGACGTTTCCATAGTTGCCCTTTATCGGGTGGGGGAAGCTCCCTTCTGTTGCTGGTCTCTTGGGCCTCTGTCATGAGACAGTAACTTGCTAAGGCCTCGGCTTGGCTCTTAACCGAGAAACGTGTGTGCGTGTTTTGTCCTGGGCAGTGCTGATCCCCAAGGAGAAGCCCCCGATCACAGTGGTCGGTGACGTGGGAGGAAGGACCGCCGTCATTGTGGTACGCAGGCCTCTCTTCCTGTCACTCTGTCGCGCTTGCCGCTGGTGCTTTGCTGACTGGCTTGCCGGTCATGCTGGGGACGGTGCCAGGTAGGTCTCACGGGCGCCTTGTGCTGAATGTCTGCTTTGGTCCGAAAACTGAGACTCGCCAGGTGACCCACAGCTTCTGTCCGGCTTGCCTACGTATCCGAGGCTGCCAAGACCCCTCTGGACTGGAGCAGCTCGCAGAACTCAGCGAGACGCTTAGGCTCACCGGGTCGTGAAAGGATGTGACAGAGGACACAGATGAGCAGCCAGATAGAGGCACGGGGCAAGGCTGGGGAGGGTCCCCGTGGAGTTGGGGTGCATCACCCACTCGGTGTGGAATGTTCACCCACCTGGTTTGCTCCCCGAACCCCGTGCTACTGGGATGTTATGGGGGCTTCTTCCTGGAGGCCTGATGGATCAGTAACCCCCTTTCCAGCCCCCTCCCCTCTCTGGAGGAGTTGGGGCTGGCCGCGCGGGTGCTTCGGATTCCAAGCTTCCCTGGTCTTTCTGGTGACCCGTCCCCATCCAGGAGCCCACCCGGCGTCATCTCATCAGGACAGGAGGTTCCTCTAGTGCCCTTCCCGCTAAAACATGTAAAAGGGCTTTAGAAGAGACCAATGTATATATCTTCTATTATCTCATACTGGGAGTCTGTGAGATTAGAAACCACTGGACTGAGTATTGTGTTAAAATAATAATAATTATTATTTTTCCCGTTATAAAAATATATGGAAAAAACACATTTCCCATCCACCCAGTGCAGAAAATTTAGGAAATAAGGAAAAGTAGCAAGAAAAGAGGAAAGAACCACCTAGAGTCAAAAGCATCTTCTAACAGGTGCTTTACTATGCATTAAAAAAAATCTAGGGTGAGTATTTCTGGAGCACCTGCCTGGTGGGAGGTAGCTCTAGACGGTAGGGATAGAGAACTGTAGGCCCAGGGCGCCTGTCCTGCACTGTGGGAGGCCTGGAGGGAATGCAGCGGGAGCCCGGTGACCTCGCTGTCTGGACACGTCAACGTGGACAGCAGGTGTGTCACAGTAGAATTAGTCCAGCCTTTTCCCCCGTGGTCTAGACCCACCTTTACAAAAGTGTTCATGTCTTTTGCTGCATCTGTAATGCCAGGACGACATTATTGATGATGTGGACAGCTTCCTCGCTGCGGCAGAGACCCTGAAGGAAAGGGGTGCGTATAAGATCTTCGTGATGGCGACTCACGGCTTGTTATCCTCCGACGCCCCTCGACTGATCGAGGAATCTGCCATCGATGAGGTAACAGAGCCGGGCTGAGTGTGGGCACAGCTGCCTGGTGCCCGTGCCCGTCCCAACCTGTGGTCACGGGAGCAGGTGGAGAGTGAGCTGCTCTGTAGTTAAGAGTGGGTTCTGTTTGCGTGTCACTGCCTGCAGCCTTTGTGTTCTGCCCGTGGCAGTGGGTGATAGTTTTAGTGACTCTCGTAAGTGGAGCCCCTGGCCCTGACGGCACAGCCTAATGCTGGGCACATGCCGTCCCTGAGCTCCGGCACAGCCCTGCAGGGAGAGTGAGAAATTGTGCACCAGAAAAGTTCAGTGACTTCTTAAGGTCAGGCAGCTACGAGCCCAAGCTCGTAGGGTTCAGACCCTAGTTTACCCGATGCTAAAGCCCAGCTCCCTCCCTGGTACAGACGCCCGTGGCATGACGTCGGGGAGAGGAAGGCACACGGGGCCACCTTCCTAAACTGCCTGCAGCTCCCAGGGTGGCTAAAGTGAGGCCAGCCAGGTTTCCTCACCCTCCTTTGTCCACCCCTCATTCCAGGGGCCAGCTAGCTGTGGGGGTTGATTGTGTGAATCACGTTTTTATTATCTTTTAAGAAGCAGAAATGCTGTCTCCTGTATATTCCTGGGTATTGCATCTTAAATTAGTCGGACTTCTTTTCCGTTTCTGAGGCCCACACTTCCTCTTCAGCAGTCACTCTCCCTGAGCCTGGCCCGTGCTCATCATCTCCGCTGGGTTCAGGGTGCTTTAGCACGGAGAGAAAGCCAGGCTCGCACGGCTTAGCTCGATCCGGCCTCCTTTCTCTGCTGCACGGAACACACGTCAAGCGGGAAGACTTCAGGCCCACGGCAGTGCTCACGGGTCTGTCCGCGTGGCGCTAGGTGGGGTTCTCGCGGGTGCTGTGCACGGGCAGGTTAGCGAGAGCGTGCGGGGGGCTGCTGCAGCCAGGCCCTCGGAACAGAGTGGACTTTGGAGAGGACGCGTGAAGCCCCGGACGTGGAGGTCGCACGTCCTAGGCCAGCAGGGGGGCTCTGCAGGGGCCATGGGGGCTCAGTCACTGACACCCATACCGGGGAGTCGGGTCGGTAACTGATGGATAAGCTGGGTTCCATATAAACCTGTAGACAAAGCACGGTTGCCCAGTAGATGATAAAGCTATGCACAATGTAAAAGTAACAGCAGGGTCGACAGGGTGGGGGGTGGGAGAAGTGGAGAGAGGCTGATCTCCCTGTCTTCCAGAAGAGGAGCCAGTAAGGAGGGCTTGGAGTTGATAAATCAGGATTTGAAGTGTTTTTCTTGTTGTTTTTTTAGTTAAAAGTAGTTAAATGAAACGTCCAGAATAGGCCTCTATAAAGTCAATAGATTGGTGGTTGCCAGGATTTGAGGAAGGGTGAAATGAGGAGTGGCCACAGGGGGTACGGCGTTTCTTTTGGGAGAGATACTAATCACAACTCTTGAGTATCCCGAAAGTCATTGAGTTGTATGCTTTAAATGGGCAAATTGTATAGTATGTGAATTATATCACCATAAAGCTGTTGTTTTTAAAAGTGGTTAGAATACATTTGGAAAATTCATTCCCGACTGAGGGTGGTTATCTAGTGAGAAAACTGACCCTCCAAGGTGACCAGGTGGTACAGTCCCTCCTGGGGGCACTGTCCCCGAGGCATTGTGCTCAGAGCAGGTGCAGCCCTGCCTGGGGTCGCCCTTCACACTGATGCCGTGTGGATGGGGCAGAAGATTCTGTGTTTGATACCAGTGGGTAGGTGTTTTTCCTTTGGGAACTGTTCTTTTACAGGTCATGAGACTTACATGACCCTTCACGTTCCCGTGTTTGCCTTAGTTACCAGGAAGGTCAAACAGAAAAGGAGTCACACAGTAATAACGATGGGCTAGGTTTTCATGGCCCTGCTGCTGGTTCTGAATGATTCCTGATCGTCCGTCTGTTTCAGCAATCTCATGGTGTATGTACGTTTTTTATTATAAGCTGTCTTGAGGCTTATTTTGGAAGTAGGGAGTATGTATTATAAATAATAACTTTAAAAATATTCCCATCTGTTTTTTTAAGAAGGCTGAGTATTTTTTTTTCCATTTGTAGCTGTTGAAAAATGATTGTTTCTCCTTTTTTGATTTTCAGCAAATCTTTTTAAAATAGCAGCTTTATTGACATTATACAGTAGTCCCCCCTTATCCACAGGGGATACCTTCCAAGGCCCCCCAGTGGATGCCTGAAACCATGCAAGGATAGTACTAAACCCTATGTATAGTCTGTTTTTTTCCTGTACATACATATCTATGATAAAGTTTAACTTATTAATTAAGCACAGTAAGAAATTAACAGTAATAACTAATAATAAAACAGAATAATTATGGCAGTATACCTTCTTGTGCAAATTTAATGCCGTTTTCATCTTAACTAAGCACTTTCACACACTGTGTCCGCAACTTTTGCAATTTGATATGTGACAGCAAAACTAGCATGAATTTCTGTTTCCTTCTTCACAAGTTTACGGATGGACGATTCATTCTTACCATAGATCTTAGCAATCTCAGCACCCAGTTTTCCTTCCTTAAGTCAAGAACTTTTGCCTTTTCGCTTAAAGGAAGCACTTCACAGCTTCTCTTTAGAGTATCTGAATTGCCAGCCTCACTACTTTTGGAAAATTAAGTAAAATAAGTATCACTTGGACACAAGCACTGTGGTCTGATACCCGAGATGGCTGCTGAGTGACTAACGGGCGGGATCTCCTGGACAAAGGGACGATTCACATCCCGGACGGAGTGAGATGGCCCAAGAGTTCGTCACACTACTCAGAACAGCGCACAATTTTAAACGTATAAATTATTTCTGCAATTTTCCATGTAGTATTTTCAGAGTGAGGTTGACCGTGGGTAACTGAAACTGTGGAAAGTGAAACCTCGCATGGGGGCTGTGGGGGATGTCTGTAATTCACATGCCATATGATTCACACGTTTAAAGTGTATGCTTCGGTAGTTTTTAGTATATTCACAGAATTGTGTGACCGTTACCACAATCACTTTTAGAACATTTTCATCCCCCCTCAAAGAAACTCCCTACCCATCATCAGTCACTCCCCATTTCTTCTCAATCCACTCAGCTTTAGGCAACCACTAATCTGCTTTCTATCTCTGCCATAGGTTTATCTAATCTGGCCGTGTTATATAAATGGAATCATATACTGTGTGGCCTTTGATCTCTGGCTTCTTTCACTTAGCGTAATGTTTCCTGAAAGTTCATCCATGTCGTAGCAGGTGTCAGTACTTCATTCCTTTTTATTGCCATGTAGTATTTTACTGCATGCCTGTAATTTTTTTGCTCTCTGTTCATAATTTGGGTTGTTTCCACTCTGACTGTTGTGAGTAATGCTGTCATGAGCACTCAGGTACATGTTTTCAAATGGAGATGTTTTCGTTTCTCTTGGGTGTCTACCTAGGAGGAGAATTGCTGGGTCACACGGTAACTCTATGTTTAACCTTTTGAGGAACCTCCAGACTGTTTTCCAATGCAGCCGAACCAGTTTGCATTTCCACCAGCAGTGAATGAGGGTTCCAGTTTCTCCATGTCCTTGCCAGCACTTGCTGTTATCTGTCTTTTTGCCTGTAGCTGTCATAGTGGGTGTAAGGTTTTCAAACCTTAACCTAAGATACAGGTAGTATTCACACTGACTGAAAACATTGCTGAAGGCACAGTAGACCCACTTCAGAGATGTGAGAATATATCAGATTTTCAGGTCAAGCCAGGAAGCTACTTGGTTTTATGATCTCTTGTTTTTCTCTTGATTTGCAGGTGGTGGTTACCAATACAATTCCACATGAAATCCAGAAGCTCCAGTGCCCCAAAATTAAAACTGTGGATATAAGCATGATCCTTTCAGAAGCCATCCGTCGGATTCACAATGGGGAGTCCATGTCCTACCTTTTCAGAAACATAGGTTTAGATGACTGAGCAGCTTTCCTTTCTTAAAACTCTCGAGGGCCAAACTGGAATAGTAAGAATAAGCACTGTGAGGTGCATGCCTGGCTGACGGATTTCACAGGGACCGTCTGTGTCTTGTTCCTTCCTTTTGTTAATTCCTATGAAGATAGCCCGACTTTTTAAGTCCATTTGGGTGTTTGTGAGTTTATGGGGGCAATTTTTATAAAAGAAAAACTATATTCTCCTCTTAAATAAGACTTGGTTGTGTTCAGTTTACCTGTTGAAAAAAATAACTTGGAAAAAAGATTTTAAGCTCACAAACAACCTTTTCCCAAAGTTGCTGGAGCCCAGGTGCTTTAAAAAGTTAATAAAATAAAATGATATACTGTATGATACTGCAGGTGAAAAGCCAAAAAGATTATGCTGTTAATTCCAGTAAATTAACATTTTTAGAAATGCTTTTATAGACACGCATATGGAATATGTGACCGTTATTTATTTTCTGCAACAAAAGAAGGAATAAAAACTGTATTTGTGTGTGTTTTTTTTTTAACTTTGTGTTTTGGCAATTGTTTTATAACCAAAATAAAATGAGAGCTGAGTATACACGCTGTGGATGTTGAAATGTTCATCAGCTTGTTGAGATTTCTGCAGCTTTGGGGTGATACAGTAGTCTCTTCGGGATGTAATGTTCCCTGTTCTGTTTGTCCAGGACCCTGCACGTTCTCGACGCGTAGTCACTTGACTGCAGCAGGAGAGGAATTGGAACACCAGCTGTGAGCCACTGGGGCAGGTCAGGAGTTGGCATGAGCAGCCATTTGCATCTTGGCGTGGCTCCTTGGCGTGGCATCTTTGTTCTGCTCCTTGTTTAAACAAAATGCAGCACTGCATGCTCTGGAAAATGAGATGCTGGCAGGGAGGGGGTTACGGAGGGCAAGTGATGTGACCCTTGTCAGTGTCAAGCATCTAGCATTGTCTGTCAGAGTTCAGAACTCAGAACTCTACCTTAGAGTTTATCAGGTTGGGAGACACTGGGGTCCCATGAGTTATGCCACTAAGGTCATGTAATGGCAGTCCCCTCCAATTCATGCAGGAAAGAATTAAGACTTCCTTAAAAAGAAAAAGATTACTCTTTCTTCCAAAAAACCTTAAACCTTTGCTTTCTGAGTGCATGCTCAGAAAAGACCTGGGAAAGCCTTTAAGCTCGCTCCTCTGGCTGCCCTTGAGGTTCTGTGTAAGCAAGAAGTGAGGGCCAAGGCAGGGTTGTAAATTTTCTGGCTAAGTGTTGAAGGCATGCCCCAGGACACACAGCCCATCTACGGACTAGGAGAGGTGTTCTCTCTCTCTCTCTCTTTTTTTTTTTTTTTTTTTGGTTTCAGGGTTTTACGGAAGTGTGTGATGACTCACTAGCTGACTGTCCAGAGATTTCAGTTGCCACAAACAACAAAGAACACAGACTTTACAAAATCAGTTTTGAAAAGCCACTATGCAAACAAACCCTGTGGAGGGAGGAGAATCTGATTTCCAGACTTTCACATTATAATATTTAAAATAGCAGTTTTCAACAACAAGAAAAAATTCCGAGGCATGTAAAGAAACAAGGTTGGGCCCATACATGGGGTCTTCCTTGAGGAAGCCCAGACTTTGGACCAACTAGACAAAGACTAAGTCAACTATTTTAAACATGCTCAAGAGCAAAAGGAAATCATGGGAATTTTGTCTCACCAAATGGAGAATATCAATAAGGAGAGAGAAATAATAAAAATGAACCATGCAGAGAGGATTTGAGGAAGATGGTAGAGTAGGAAGCACCAGGAATCTGTCTCTCCACCTAGACAGTTGCAGTGGCAAATACATCTGATGATTTTGGAATTCTGGAGTCTATTGAAGGTTTGCAGTTTCCAGGGGAAGTGTTGGACGGTAGATTATAGCTAATTTTGGTCAAAACCAGCTCTTAGTACAGTTGGAGATACCTGGCCCCCGCTCCCAGCCCTGTGGCAGGCAGCTCTGCACACGTTCCTGGAGTAGTCTGCACCAGCTTGTGGGAGCCAGGATAGGCAAAAAGGCCCCCTCCTCCAGATAGCAGGGATTTGTGCTCTGATAGCTGATATCAGCTTCTGATCACAGAAGTGCAAAGAGGCTGGTAGCTGTTGTTACTTCACCTCCCCCATTGTTGCAAGCTCCTCCTCCTCCAGTTGAAGAAGGAATAGTGCCTAACTCATGCTATGAGGCCAGCATTACCCTACTACAAAAAACAAAGACATTACAAGAAAAATAAAGCAAAGTCCAGTATCTCAAGAACAGGTGCAGAGATCCTCAACAAAATATTAGCAGAACAATTCCAACAATGTATAAAAAGAATTATGCATAACCAAGTGGGTTTATCCCAGATATGCAAGGCTGTCTCAACATTTGAAAATCAACTCGTGTAATCCATCACATCAGCAGACTAAAAAAAGAAAAATTAAATGATTATATCAATTGATGCAGAAAAATCATCTGACAAAATCCAACATCCATTCATGATAAAAACTGACATAGAAGTAGAGAGGGAATTTCCTCATCTTGTTAAAAGATATCTTCAAACAACCTACAGTGAACATCATACTTAGTGGTGAGAAACGAGAAGCTTTCCCACTAAGATCAGAAATAAGGCAAGGATGTCTCCTCTCATCACTCTTTTTAAACATTGTACTGGAAAGCCAAGCTAATGCAATAAGACAAGGATTTAAAAGGTACACAAATTGGGAAGGAAGAAATAAAACTGCTTTGTTCTCAGATAATCATCAATGTAGAAAATCTGAAAGAGTAAAAATGCCTCCACCCCAACTCGGAACTCATAAGTGATTATAGTTAGATTGCAGGATACAAAGTCAATCGGTTTTCTATATTACCAGCAATGAACAAGTGGAATTTGAAAATAAAAATACAATACCATCTACATTAGCACCAAAAATATGACATACTTAGGTATAAATCTAACAAAACGATGTATATGATCTATATAAGGAAAACTGCAAAACTGATGAAAAATCAAAGAACTAAATAAATGGAGAGATAGTCCATATTCATTGAGAGGAAGACTAATTGTCAAGATGTCAGCTCTTTCGAACTTGATCTAAAGATTCAGTGCAATCCCAGGGACTTCCTGGTGGTGCAGTGGTTAAGAACCCAACTGCCAGTACAGGGGACATGGGTTCAAGCCCTGGTCTAGGAAGATCCCACATGCCGCAGAGCAACTAAGCCCATGCACCACGCTTACTGAGCCTGCGCTCTAGAGCCCACGAGCTACAACTACTGAAGCCCGCGCACCTAGAGCCCGTGCTCTGCAACAGAGAGAAGCCACCGCAATGAGAAGTCCACGCACCGCAACGAAGAGTAGCCCCCGCTCGCCACAACTAGAGAAAGCCCGTACGCGGCAACAAAGACCCAGTGCAGCCAAAAGTAAATAAATAAATAAATAAAAAGATTCAGTGCAATTCCAATCAAAATCCCACCAAGTTATTTTGTGGATTTTGACAAACGGATCCTAAAGTTTACGTGGAGAGATAGAAGACTCAGGATCACCAATACAATATTGAAGGAGAAGAGCAAGGTTGGAGTATTCACACTACCCCACTTCAAGACAACTCTAAAACTACCATAATCACAAGTGTGGTATTGTTGAAAGGAAAGACATATAGACCAATTGAACAGAGCACCCAGAAATAGACCCACACATATATAGTCAACCAGTCTTTGACAAAGGAGCAAAGGCAACATAGCGGACCAAAAATAATCTTTTCAACAAGTAGTACTTGAATAGCTGGATATTCACATGGAAAAAAAATGAATGTAGACTTAAGTGTAAAAGTCAAAAACATAAAACTCCTAGAAGAAAACCTAGATGACCTTGGTATGGCAGTGACTTTTTAGATATGACACCAAAGGGATGGTCCATGAAAGAGGTAATTGATAAACTGGAATTAACTAAAATTAAAAACCTTTGCTCTGTGAATTGCACTGTTAAGAGAGTGAAAGACAAGCCACAGACAGAAAAATCTTTGGAAAACGCTTATCTGATAAAAGACTGGAAAAAAGAACAGTTAAATCTCAATAATAAGAAAACAATAACCCGATTAAAAATTGGGCTGAAGACCTTACAGACACCACCAAAGAAAATATACAGATGGCAAATAAGCGTATGAAAAGATGCTCTCTATCGTATGTCTTCAAGGAACTAAAAATTAAAACGAGATACACTACACACTTATTAGAACGACCAAAATCTGGAACACTGACAACGCCAAATGCCGACAAGGATGTGGAGCAACAGGAACTCCGTCATTGCTAGTGGGGACGCCAAGTAACCACTTTGGCAGAAAACTAAACACACTTTTACCATGTTATCCAGCAGTCATGCTCCTTGGTATTTACCCAAAGGAATCAAAAACATGTCCACATAAAAACCCGCACATGGAATTTTATAGCAGTTTTATTCATAATTGCCAAAACTTGGAAGCAATCAAAATGTCTTTCAGTAAGTGAGTGGATAAATAAACTGTGGCACTTCCAGACAGTGGAATATTATTCAAGCAGCAAAAAGAAATGAGTTCTCCATGAAATGATGTGGAGGAAACGAAAATGAATCTTATTAGACAATCTGAAAAAGCTATAATACTGTATGACTCCAACTATATGACAGTCTCTATGGAGACTAACAAGATCAGTGGTTGCCAGGGGTTGGTGGGGGGATGGAGGGAGGACTAGAGAGAGCACAGAAGATTTTCGTGGCGGTGAAAAATACTCTGTATGATACTATAATGATGGATATATGTCATTATACATATGTCTAAACCCATAGAATGTACAACACCAAGAGTAAACCCTAATGTAAACTGTGGACTTCGGGTGGTGGTGATGTGTCCATGTATGTTCACCAATTGTGACAAATGTACCACTCTGGTGGGGTTGCTGATAATGGAGAGATTGTGCATGTTGGGGGCTGGAGCCATGTGGGAAATCTCTGTACCTACTGCTCAGTATTGCTGTGAACTTAAAACTGCTCTAAAAAAATAAAGTCTTTAAAAAACAAAAAAACCTAGAGTGGTTTGACAAAAAACTGGGTACCATAGCCTAGCCAAGCTGACTAGTAAAATTAAACATCGTATTAGGATATTGATTGTAATCCCCAGGGCAACCACTAAGAAAATAAGTTAAAAATACATAGTAAAAGAAAGGAGAAGGGGGCCAAAATGGTAGACTAGAAAATATCTCTGCGACACCAAAAAGGGAGTGGTGGAGGAATTGAGGACTAAAAAAGATACAACATATAGAAAACAAATAGCAAACTGGCAGAAGTGTTTCCTTATCAGTAATTACATTAATGTCAATGAATAGAACTTTTGCAATCAAAAGGCAGACATTGGCAGGATGGATTTTTAAAAAGTGATCCAACTGGGAGTTCTCTGGGGATCCAGTGGTTAGGACTCGGTGCTTTCACTGCTAGGGCCCAGGTTCGATCCCTGGTCAGGGGACTAAGATCCCACAAGCCATGCAGTGTGGCCAAACAAACAAAACTTACACAATGTTAAAAAAATTAAAAATTAAAAAAAAATGATCCAACTATATACTGTGTGCAGAAGAATTGTCTCCAGAGACACAAATAAGGTTGAAAGTGAAAAGATGGAAAGATATTTGATACAAAGAGTAACCAAAAGAGGGACTTCCCTGGTGGTCCAGTGGTAAAGAATCCACCTTCCAATTCAGGGGATGCAGGTTCTGTCCCTGGTCAGGGAATTAAGATCCCGCATGCCACAGGGCAACTAAGTCTGCGTGCCACAACTGCTGAGCCTGTGCGCCTCAACTAGGGAACCTGCATGCTCTGGAGCCTGTGTGCCACAACTAGAGAGAAGCCCGCGTGCGGCAAAGAAGAGCCCGCGTGCTGTAACGAAAGATCCCGTGTGCTGCAACTAGGACCCAATGCAGCCAAAAAAAATAAGGATAAATAAATATTTTTTTAAAAAAAGAGTAACCAGAAGAGAATTGGGGTGGCTATACAAATATCAGAAAAAGTAGACTTTAACACAAAAATTCCTGCAAGAGACAGAGAAGGACATTATATGATCATAGTGTCAGTTCATTAAGATGATATAAAAATTATATATGCACCTAACGACAGAGCCCCCAATAAATGTGAAGGAAAAACTGACAGAATTGAAGGGACAATAGGCAATTTAATAATAATAGTTGGAGACTTAAGCGCCCCCTGAAGATAATGGATAGAACTAGATAAATGATCAATAGGGAAACAGAGGATTTGAACAACAGTATAAACCAATTCGACTTGATGGACATGTACAGAAAAAAAGCAAAATACACCCAACAAGAGCAAAACACACATTCTTCTCAAGTGCACATAGAACATTCTCCAGGATAGACCACATGATAAACCACAAAATAAGTCTCAATAAATTTAAAATGATTGAAATCATACAAAGTGTCTTCTCTGACCACAAGGTAATGAAATAGAAATCAGTAATAGAAAGAAATCAGGAAAATTCACAAATGCATGGAAATTAGAAAACATTTTTTAAAAACCAGTGGGATAAAAGAAGAAATCAGAAGGTGAATTAGAAAATACTTTGAGGGACTTCCCTGGTGGTCCAGTGATTAAGACTCTGTGCTCCCAATGCAGGGGGCCCAAGTTCCATCCCTGGTCAGGGAACTAGATCCTGCATGCCGCAACTAAGAGCCTACATGCTGCAGCTAAGACCCAGTGCAGCCAAATAAATAAATAAATATTTTTTAAAAAGAAAATGTTTTTTTCCATTCCATTGGATTCACCTTGGTTTGTAGCATGTAACATAACTAGTATGTTATATATATGTGTGTATACTAATTGAAATTTTTAACAGATTTGTACTTTTAAAAAAATAAATTTATTTATATTTTCTTTTTGGCTGCGTTGGGTCTTCATTGCTGCACACGGTCTTTTTTCTAGTTGCAGTGAGCAAGAGCTACTCTTCGTCGTGGTGCACGCTTCTCATTGCAGTGGCTTCTCTTGTTGTGGAGCACGGGCTCTAGGCACGCAGGCTTCAGTAGTTGTGGCTCGTGGGCTGTAGAGCGCGGGCTCAGTAGTTGTGGCGCACAGGCTTAGTTGCTCCGTGGCCTGTGGGATCTTCCCGGACCAGGGAATGAACCTGTGTCCCCTGCATTGGCAGACGGATTCTTAACCACTGTGCCGCCAGGGAAGTCCTGTACATTTTTTTAATGAAAGTTCCTGGTTCTGCTTGACCAAATAGTGCAATCATTATTTTTTTAAATATTGTAGCTGATTTCAGAGGGAAATTATTCACTAATAAATGTATGACGTATATCAAGTATTGCCCCCCCAAAAAATATAACATCCAAAAGAATGAAATACTTGGAGTATTGCCATTTTAACAGTATTAAATCTTCCAATCCATGAACATGGGGTGTGTTTCCATTTTATTTAGGTCTTTAATTTCTTTCAGCAATGTTTTGAAATTTTCATTTTGTGATATCTCATTGTTTTGATTTGCATTTCCCTAACAACTAGTGATGTTGAGCATCTTTTCATGTACCTGTTGGCCATTCATATATCATTTTTTGAAAAATGTCTATTCAGGCCTTTTGCCCATTTTTAAATCAGATTTTAAAATTTTATTTATTTATTTATTTATTTTGCTATTGAGTTGTATGAGTTCTTTATATTTTTTTTGGATATTAACCCCTTGTCAGATACAGGTTTGCAAATATTTTCTCCCATTTCTATAGGTTGTCTTTTCAGTTTGTTGATTTTTTCCCTTGATATGCAGAAATCTTTTAGTTTGATATAGTTCCACTTGTTTTTTTATTTTATTGCTTGTGCTTTAGGTGTCATATCCAAAAAATCATTGCCAAGACCCATGTCAAGGAGCTTTCTTTACTATATTTACTTCTAGGAGTTTTTCATAGTTTCAGGTCTTACATTTAAGTCTTTAATTCATTTCAAGTTAATTTTTGTAAGTGGTGTAAGATAGGGGTCTAGTGTCATTCTTTTACATGTGAATTTCCAATTTTCCCAGCACCATTTATTAAAGAGCCTGTCTTTTCTCATTGAGTATTCTCGGATCCCTTGTCAAATATTAGTTGACTGTACATGCTTGGGTTTGTTTCTGGGCTCTCAGTTCTGTTCCATGGGTCTATTTGTCTGTTTTTATGCCAGAAGCAGACTGTTTTGATTACTATAGTTTTATAATATAGCTTAAAATCAGGAAGTGTGATGCCTCCGGCTTTGTTCTTCTTTCTCAGGATTTGGCTATTTGGGGTCTTTTGTGTTTCCATGTAAATTTTAGGATTTTTTTTTCTATTTCTCTAAAAAACACCATTGGAATCTCGATAGGAATTACATTGACTCTGTAGATGGCTTTTGGCAGTATTGACATTTTAACAATATTAATTCTTCCAATCTGTGAACACAAGATACCTTTCCATTTATTTGCATCTTCTTCAATTTCATCAGTGTCTTATTGTTTTCAGAGTAGAGCTCTTTCATCTCCTTGGTTAAGTTTATTCCCAAGCATTTTATTGGTTTTGATGCTATTGTAAATGGGATCATTTTCTTTATTTCCTTTTCAGGTAATTTGTTGTTAGTGTATAGTAATGCTACTGACTTTTGTATGTTAACTTTGTATTCTGAAACTTTACTGAATTTGTTGACTAGATTTAACAGGGTTTTTTTGTTTGTTTTTGTTTTGTTTTGTTTTGGTAGAGTCTTTAGGATTTTTTTTTTTTTTTTTTTTTTTTTTGTGGCACGCGGGCCTCTCACTGTTGTGGCCTCTCTCATTGTGGAGCACAGGCTCCAGATGCACAGGCTCAGTGGCCATGGCTCACGGGCCCAGCCGCTCCGCGGCATGTGGGATCCTTCCGGACTGGGGCACGAACCCGCGTCCCCTGCATCAGCAGGCGGACTTTCAACCACTGCGCCACCAGGGAAGCAGGATTTTTTATACATATAATGTCATCTTCAGATAGAGACAATTTTACTTCTTCCTTTCCAATTCTGAGGCCTGTTGTTTCTGTTTCTTGTCTGACTGCCCTGGCAAGGACTTCCAGTGCTGTGTTGGATAGGAGTGGGGAGAGGGAACACTCTTGTCTTGTTCCTGATCTTGGAGAAAATGTTTTTAGCCTTTCACCACTGAGTATGATGTTAGCTGTGGGCTTTTCATACATGGCCTTTATTATGTTGAGGAACTTCCTTCCGTACCTAATTTGTTAAGAGTTTTTATCATGAATGGATGTTGAATTTTGTCAAATGCTTATTATTCTGCCTCTCTTGAGGGATCATATGATTTTTTTTCTTTCTTTCTATTAATGTGATTTATCACATTGATTGATTTCCATATGTTGAACTATCCTTGCATCCCAGTATAAATCTCACTTAATCATGGTGAATGATCCTTTTAATATGCTGCCGAGTTTGGTTTGCTAGTATTTTATTGAGAATTTTTGCATCTAAATTCATCAGGGATATTGGTTCTTTACTTGTAGTGTCCTTTTCTGGCTTTGGCATCAGGGTAATGCTAACCTTGTCATATGACCTTGAGAGTGTTCAAGCTCCTCTTTGATGTTTTTGGGAAGATGTTGAGAAGGATTGGCATTAATTCTCTAGTGTTTGGCAGAACTCACCAGTGAAGCCATCGGGTCCTGGGCTTTTCTTCATTTGGAAACTTATGATTACTGACTCAATCTCATTACCAGTAATTGGTCTGTTCAGACTTTCTGTCTCTTCCTCATTCAATCTTGGTAGTTCGTATGTTTCTAAGAATTTTTCCATTTATTGTAGGTTGTTCAGTTGGTTGGCATATAGTTGTTCATAGTAGCCTCTTGTCATCCTTTGTATTCCTGTTGTATCGGTTGTAATGTCTCCTTTTTCATTTAAAGTTCTGTTGATATGTGTCCTCTCTCTTTTTTCCTTGGTTAGTCTAGCTAAAGGTTTGTCAATTTTTTAATCTTTTTAGAGAACCAGCTCTTAGTTTGGTTAATCTTTTTTATTGTTTTCCTGTTCTCTATTTCATTTATTTCTACTCTAGTCTTTGTTATTCCCTTCCTTCTGCTAACTTTGGGCTCCATTTGTTTTTTTCCTAGTTCCTTGAGTCATAGTATTAGGTTATTTTGGGGGGATCTTTCTTGCTTCTTAATTGAGGCATTTATTACTATATAATTCCCTCTTGGAACTACTTTTGCTGCAACCTATAAGTTTTGGTATGTTGTGTTTCCATTTTTATCTGTCTCAAGAAACTTTTTTATTTCCCCTATAATTTCTTCTTTGATCCATTGGTTATTCAGGAGAGTGTTGCTTAATTTCCATGTATTTGTGAATTTTCCAGTTTTCTCCTTGTTATTGGTTTCTAGTTTCATACCTCTGTGGTCAGAGAAGATACTTGGTATGATTTCATTCTTCTTGCATTTGCTATGACCTGTTTTGTGGCCCAACATATAGTCTGTTCTAGAAAATGTTCCATATGCACTTGAGAATAATGTATTCTGCTGTCATTAGATAGAATGTTCTGCATAGGTCTGTTAGGTCTGTTGCTTTGTAGTGTTGTTCAAATCCACCGTATCCTTATGCTTCTCTGTCTGGATGATCTATCCATTGTTAGAGTGAGGCATTAAAGTCCCCTACTATTACTGTATTGCTGTTTATTTGAAGAAAATCTTAATAGGTGCAGGGTTCTACCTTGGTTCAGTACATCTCTGCAGGAGGCCAAGACCTCTAAAGCCTTTTAAATTCCAGAAGCCTATTTATTTTCGTCTCAAGGTAAAATGCACATAACATAAAATTCACCACTTAAACTATTTTAAAGTATACAATCCAGTGGCCCCTAGAGAGCTTCAGGATGGGGGCTGGACACCAGAAAGACCAAGGCGTGATTAGAGGATGGGAACTTTCAGTCTTGCGCTAAGTATTAGTGCCAATGATTTAATCCATCATGCCTAGGTGATAACACCTCCATAAAAACCCCACACGATGAAGGGAACACACTGTCCCAGGTTGGTGAACACACTGGTGCTAGGACTCTTCTGGTCTTCACTCAATGGACCTCTTCATCTGAATCCTTTATAAATATCCTTTATAATAATCGTAAGTAATCGAGTGTTTCCCTGAGTTCTGTGAGCCATCCTAGCAAATTATCAAACCTGAAGAAGGAGTATGGGAGCTCCCAATTTACAGACGGTCAGCAGAAGTACGGGAGGCCCAGGACTTGCACCTGGCATCTGAAGTGGGAGCGGTTTTGCCGGACTGAGCCCTTAGCCTGTGGGGTCTGCGCTAACTCGCAGATAATGCCAGAATTGAGTTGAGTCACGGGACACCCAGTTGGTGTCCAGAAGGATGGAGAATTGGTCGGAGTGGAGAAAACCCACACACATTTGGTGTCAGAAGTGGTGTTTGTAAACGGGACATAAAGGCTTCCTTCATTTCCTCCACTGCCACCCTCTCCCTGTCCGCATCCATCAGCTCTTCTTGGCCTCCTTTCCCCAGGCCTTTTGATCAGAAGGTGGAAGGGGTGGCAGGGTCGTCTCTAAGTGGTTTATTTCCTTCCGAGACTCAGGCTGAGGAGCGGGGACCAAATACTGTTCTTTCAGCTACTGCATCTTTAGGAGACCAGTTTAATAAATCTGGACGTTATCCCGTTGTGTCCTTCTGACCAGTACAGAGTGATCTTTTGATTCACGATACATTTCTAGCAATGGCTTGGGAAGTAAAACCACCTGAGGCTAGTTTGTTGAAGGTGAGGGTAGTTGGGGAGGGGCGGTCTGAGCCTGCCTGACTTCACTGTAAGCAGTGACTTACTTTTTCTTCCCTGTCTAGTCCTGCTTGTGAGGGGATTAACCTTTAAACCCTCCGCCTCGGTTACCGAGTGACAGGCACAGTTGGTTTTGCAGGCCAGTGTGTTCCTAGAGTGCCAGCCGTTCACTCATTAACACTCCTGGAGGGGCCGCGCGTCCCGGTTAAACTCCAAATGTCACACACTGAGACCCACCCGGCTGTACACACTGATTTAATGAGTGAGCAAGCATCTGAGCAGGAAGGACCCAGTGGAACCAGAGACATCGTTGCCACCAACAGGGAGCATCTGGGGCCAGATGTGGAGCTGAAGCCCAGCTCTGGCCCTCAAGTGGTCATGCAGGGACAGGTGGCCAGCCTCCTGCCTTCTTTCCTTGACTGTGACCCATACCACCTACTCTGAGCGCAAAAGGGGACAGTGTGCAGAAAAGCTAAGCATGGTGGCTCTCAGCCCCTGGCAGACGCTTGCTAGATACTGGGACCCAGTATCTGTGGTCCTGGGGACCCAAGAGGATGGTCAGGATGGGACGGTTAGGCCCGATCACTGGTCTAGAAAAGGGAGCAGGAAATTTGGTGACAGGCCTTTATTGTCCAACGAAGGACGTTCTAGGACCAGGACTGCCGTGGCTGGAAGTGAACCGCGTGACACAAGTCACTATCCGAAGACCCTCTCGGTCCACTCACGGCCTGCTGGCTGCAGGAGGATGTGGCTGCCATCATGGCAGTGTCCCCAGAAGTGGGGCATCTGTCCCCAACCCTCGGTGCTTCTTATCTGAATTACGTACAGGTTCAGCCACCCATGCAGTAACGACCCCTTTCTGGGACTATTCTGGTTGCCCTTGGGTCCACTAGGCTCCCTTTACATTTCCCAAGCCTCCCCCGAGCGCTCCGCACTCCCTCCCCACCGGGGGTGGAGGAGACGTAGCTGCTCTTGGAAGCAGCTTCCCTGCACGCGGCCACACCGTGGGCGGGAGATGGCCCCGTCGGCTCGGTTTAATCATCAATTTATTTCCTGCCGGGAAGCCCTTTCTGCCCTGCTCTGGCCTCAGTCCCTCTCGCTCGAGCTGGCCCTGCTGCAGGATGGCTGCGGACAACTCCACCGGCGGTCCGCACGGCCCCGGGCAGCAGCTGAGTGCAGTCGACATCACCGTCATAACCGTGTATTTTGCCCTGAACGTGGCCGTGGGCATACGGGTGAGAGGACGGTGGTGGTACCAGCTGGGGTGGGTGGTGGGGTGCGGGAACCGGCCGGCAAGACCCTGGGCGTTGCATCCTCTCCCTGGAGGCCTGGTGCCTGCGGGGTCCTCCCCCCAGCCCCGGGGGAGATTTGTCGGAGACCTTGACCAAGCCCCTTTCGCTCTTTGGCAGCAGCTTCTCAGTCTCTCAAGTGAGGAAGAGGAAGTCTCTCTAAGGGCAGGCCGAGTGGGAGGCTCGGGGCCTTCCGTGCGGCTGACAAGCTGGGGGCCCGGGCACAGCATGCCGTCTTCCTGGCCTCGCCTCCGATGTCCGATGGACTCACTGGGCGAACAACGCCCTGAACGATAGAATCACAGGGGTTCTCGGCTGCGCCCACGCCAGCTGGGCCAGGATCCAGAGGCGGGGAGGGGCGCGCAGGACCTGGGGGGGGTCTCTGTTTTGACAACTCCGTGTCCACCAGCCTAGCCTAGTTCACAAGCCAGTTTCTCCCACCTTTGATAGGAGAGAAGTGATTCAGGTCCTCACAGGCAGCAGCGGGGCCCCTTCTGTGCAGGCACTGTGCACATCACTCTAACCCTGCCACAGCCCCGGGCCAGAGGCCAGCCCCGTTTACAGGCGAACCCCGGGGCTTCGGGGGACAGACGCTTGCCCGGTGAACCCCAGGACCCTGCACAGAGGGGAGGGCCTCCTCCTGGCCACTCCTAACGCCATCAGCTGATGAGCATCTGGGCTGATTCCACCCTTTGGCTGTTGGGAATAACACCGCTGTGGACATTCGAGTACAGGTTTCGCTCGAGCACCTGTTTTCAGTTCTCTGTATCCTGGGAGTGGATTTGCTGGGTCCCGGGATGATCCGCGTGTCTAACTCTTTGGGGAGCCGGCGGACTGTTTCCGCAGCAGCAGCACGAGCCACGCGAGGGCTCCATTTCCACCTCTGTCCTTGCAGTCCTCGTGCAGGGCCGGCAGGAACACGGTGGGCGGCTACTTCCTGGCGGGCCGGGACATGACGTGGGGGCCGGTGAGTGCGCCCTGACTCCTCCCGCCCCTCCTTCCGGTGGGGCCGCATCTGACCTCTAGGTCAGCCCGCCTCTGCATCCCTGCTAGGGTCACTAGGTGTGTCCTCCTCACCCAATGTCACCCCCCCAGGCCAGCCCAAGCAGGCAGCGATGGGGCAGGCTGAGACTGGCAGGGGGTCCCCAAGCTGGGGTGCCGGAAAACGTGGAAAGGGTGGGGCTCGGAGTCGGGGTGGGCCCCTTGCTAGATCCTTTTCCTCTCTCTCCTCCAGATGGGAGCCTCCCTCTTTGCCAGCAGCGAGGGCTCGGGCCTCTTCATCGGACTGGCGGGTTCGGGCGCAGCTGGGGGCCTGGCGGTGGCAGGCTTCGAGTGGCATGTGAGCTCCTGGAAGGCGGGCCCAGGCTGTGGGGGGCCGTGGGAGGAAGCACAGCAACCTTGAGAGACGCTGGATGGGGCTGCATCAGAGCCTACCCCTCCGTGGCCAGAGGGGCAGCTCCCAGCAACTGGGGTGGCCAGCGTCCAGGCAGGCGGTGCTCCTGGGGAAGGTGGGTCTTCAGAATGCTGAAGAGCAGCAGGAAGCCGTGAGCCTTTGCCTGGCCATCTGTTTATAGGGCTGCGGGGGGGGGGCGGGGAGGAAGGGGCGGGGGGGGCGGGGCCGCCCCAGGTCCTCATGGCAACTCAGGCCTCCAGACCCCTGGTATCTGCTGTCCTTACTCTGCCTCTGTCCCCCTCAGGCCACGTACGTGCTGCTGGCCCTGGCGTGGGTGTTCGTGCCCATCTACATCTCCTCGGAGGTGAGTGTGCTCCTGGGGCCTCAGGACAGCCTCGCCTGCGTCCGGGCCTTGGTTGGAGTGGGTGGTGGTGATGGGCAGGACCCCTGGCTTCACTCACAAGGTGAGTGAACCCACAACTCTCAGTTCTGGGTTTATTGTTAGTCCAACTGACATTCCCACCAGCCCACGAAGACAGGCCCCCTCGGACCTCAGCCCACGGGCCTCGTCTGTTGGTTTCTACTGTACCTGCGTGTTGCACCTGGGGGATGATGCATCTACCCGAGCACACAGGCTGCACACCTGGGCTGTGCACTGGGCTACACACCTGGGTGAGACACCTGGGCTGCACACCTGGGTGAGACACCTGGGCTGCACACCTGGGCGGCACACCCAGGAGACACCGTCCTTGACTCCGCCACTCCTTCAGCCCCAGCTGGGCTGTCACTAAGTCCAGGGGATCCCACTTCCTGGATGTCTCAGTGTGGCACAGCCAGCTTCCCCAACCAGCCGAAGCTCATCTGGATTTGTCACCACGGCCTCCAAACTCACCCCTGTGCCCCCAGGCACAGTCCCCTGAATCCATTCCTCCTGTCTCAGCCTGACACGCCCCGGCCTGAGCCCCTCAGGATGTGATCAGAACGCTTAGCCTGGAATTCCAGGCCTGGTGTTGGGACTCTGAGAAGCTCCCGGTCCTGAACACTGGCCGTGGTCTCGCAGCATGCTTAACCCCTGCCCCTGCGCCCCCGCCAGATTGTCACCATGCCTGAATACATCCAGAAGCGCTATGGAGGCCAACGGATACGCATGTACCTGTCTGTCCTGTCGCTGCTGCTGTCTGTCTTCACCAAGATATCGGTGAGCTGCCCCACCCCCAGCTTCTGGCTGGAACATCCCTGCTCTGGGGCCCTCGAAGGGACCTGACATCCCTTGATCTGTCTCTGCCTTGTCTAACAGCTGGGGAAACTGAGGCCCAGAGAGGCACACTGACTTGCCCAGGGTCACACAGCTGGCCCCGCACCCTGGGGCTGGGCTCAGCAGCCGGCGAATTTGGGGGCAGAACGCAGGCCCTGTGACTCCTGCTTTGCCCAGGTCCTGGATACCGGGTGTCAGGGGTTACGGTTCAGGGCCGGCACCGGGTGAGCCGGGACCGCCCACTAGGGGGCGCCCAGAGCCCGAGGTCTCTGGCCCGTGATGCCGGGTGGTGGTTAGTCCAGCGCTAGGCTGACCCCGCGGCGCCCCCTTTCCCTTGGGGGCCTGGCCCCGCTGGAGGGCCAGCGCGGGGCGCGTCCTGTCCACACCCTGGGTTTCACAGGTAGGGAGACGGAGGCCGGGAGGGCGGGGAGCTGGTCCCCAGCGCGCGGGAACTCCGCGGCAGCACCAGGCCTCGGGTTCTCCCTCCCGAGGCCTCGGTGCCTGCCGGTCCCCCGAGGCCGTCCAGCCGCTCCAGCTCCGGCCCCTGCGAGGGCTCAGAGGTGGACGGCGGGTCCTGGGCGGCCTGCTTCCGGCCGAGCGAGCCCGCCCAGCCCCGAGCCCGGCGCCTCCCCCGTGAGGCCTGGCGCTTCTGCGGGCGTGGCCGGGGCTTCCTCCTCCGCGGCCCCTGCAGCCCCGGGAGCCTCGGCCGGCCGGGCCTCCACCGGAGCTGCACGGCTCCTTCTGGGTGGGTTTCGGGGTGTTTAGAGAGCAGGCGCCGCCTTCTTCCCTGGACGGGTCCTAAGAGTTCTCCCCTGGGGCTTCCCTCTACTGACCGGGAAGGCGCCGCTGCTCTCCAGGCCCGGCTCCCACGCGGCCTCCTCCGCCCCCGCCACCCCGTGCCGGCCGCCTCCCTGGCAGCAGGGCCTCAGTACGGGGGAACGCAGGTGTGTCACGGTGGTGTCACGGTGGGCGGGGGACAGTGCGGACCCAGAAGAGGGGTTGGCGGCGCCTGCTGGGGTGGCGTTGGTTGGGGTCTAGTAGAGAAGCGGGTACGGACGGCACGGGGGGTGCAAACGCCCAGGAGAGCGGTGCGCGGCGTAGGGCGCGTCTGGGGTGGTCCTGTCGGAGGCCCAGACTGCAGGGGTCAGGCGCCCCGGGAGCAGAGGAGGAGCTGGGAGGGAGGGGACCGGGAGCGGTGGCGGCTGAGGCGGACCAGCCATCACACGAGCCAGACCTGAGGGCCACAGCTGGCTCTTGGGTGGCAGTTCCTGCCCTGGCCCAGGGGGCTCCGTCAGAGATGCGTGAGGAGTGCCCAGGGGGCCCTGGGGGCTTTGAGCAGAGGTGACACGGTCAGGTCTGTGTTAGTGCCACCGGCACCCCCAGAGGATGGACTGGAGGGGACAGGGGCGAGAGGTGGGGGGCCGGGGGCAGTCTGGCGAGGCCAACCCCTGGGCGTAGGGGTTTCTTCCCCGCCCACCCCCCGTTCGTCCTGCTGGTGGCTCTGAGGCAGAACTCACACCTCACACTCAGAGCTTGGGCAGGACGTCCAGAATGTCGGGGTTGGGGGGCAAAGTGGGGGGTCCTTAGGGGCCACCTCGTGCCCAGCCCTGTTTACAGACAAGACGATTGAGACCTAGGGAGCGGCCACCACTTGCTCAAGGTCACCGCTTGCTGAATCGGGCAGAGACAACCGTTAGAGCCCAGTGGGCCCGACCACCGCCCTGTGGTACTGAAGGAGCCAGGACGTGGCACTTCAAACTCCACTTTGTGATGGGGTGACTCAGTTTGCCCACCTATAAAATGGGGAACCTCAAGGCTGGGGCTTCAGTGCCGATGCTGGGGCTGCCTGGATGAAGCGGACAGGGAAGCAGGAGGAACGTGGATTGCTGGGCTGGGTCTGGGAGGGACTGGGGCCCCCCCAGCTAATGCTTTGGGCTGAAGCTGTTTGCAGTGTGTGTGCCCAGCCGGCCCCCAGAGGCCCTGACATCACTGGGTGGAGCCCCAAAAACGCCCCCACATGTCTGCACGCCCAGGACCCTCACCAGCTGCAGCCTGTCCAGAGACCACAGGGCCCGCCTGCCGCCAGCCCCCAGGTGGGGACAGTGGTCTGCAGAGAGAGCAAGCCATGGGTGGCAGGGGGCCTCACACGGGCTTGGGGGGAACCGAGCTCCATCACCGTGTGCTCTGGGAAATAGAGAAACCCGGCCTGACACCCCAGGCCACTCAGGGTAAAGGCCAACCGTGGCCGACAAGACCCTCACCTCTCCTGCTTCTCCCGACGCAAACATCACTCCAGCTACACCGAGCACACCCAAGGCATGACCCTGCCACAGGGCCTTTGCACCTGCTGTCCTCTGGCCGGAACCTCTTCCCCTGGATATCTGTGTGGCTCACGCCCCTGCCTCTCAGGTCTTTCACATCTCACCCTCTCAGCGAGGCCCTCGGCTGCCCCGCAGGTGCAGACCTGCGCCCCCTGTCTTTCACACACGTGCTACCTTCTTACGCCGAATGATTTCATTAGAATGGCCACGGTCCACTTCCCCCATTTTCTCTCTTTGTTCATTGGTGTATCCCCAGTGGTACTAGGTGCCCGGCACACCTCATGGGAGTGAATGGAATCATCTATGTCAGGCTCAGCTAGGTTTTCCGTGAGGGGCCAGATAGAAAGTATGCTCAGTTTTGCACGCCACTTACACACCACTCAAGTTTGCTGTTGGTGTTTGAAAGACACACCAGTGCGCCTGATGGGATCAAGCCTGTGGGCTGTAGTGTGCCAGCCCCTGGTCTATGCAAACGTGCCTGTTTATCGAGCACCTACTGTGTGCCAGGCCCTGGGTGGGCACCCGTGGTGAACCCATTTCTCGTTCTCAAGGACCCTTCCTTCCAGGCAGATGAGATAAGTAAACAGAGCAGTGCATCCACACTAAGTGGTACAAGGGTGATCAATGCAGCAAATGCCGGGCTGAAATCTGGACGGAAGAGAAGGAGCAAGGGACGGGCTTGCTTTGGAGAGGGTGGTCCAGCCGCTGAGGGAAGCCGATGGGGCTGGGGAGAGGGGGCGTGCAGGGCCTCTGGGCCGGGCCGTGCGTTTCTTTCTGCGTGAGTGGAGATGCAGAGACCTCGGAGCCCCCTCTGAGCAAGCCTAGCGCAGGAGGGACCCGCGAGGGGACTCCAA
Source organism: Physeter macrocephalus (assembly GCF_002837175.3). Taxonomy (NCBI): domain Eukaryota; kingdom Metazoa; phylum Chordata; class Mammalia; order Artiodactyla; family Physeteridae; genus Physeter; species Physeter macrocephalus. The sequence goes on from NC_041227.1 coordinate 82,126,253, forward strand.
AGGGATGGGGCCCAGGGTGGGGGCAGTGGAGGCGGGCAGGAGTACTTTGGGAATTAGCAGCCGTGGCTGGTGGGTTGGGTGCAGGGAGTGTGGCAGAGGTGAGACGTGGCTGGAACACAAGGGACAGCGATGGCCTCTGTGGAGATGGGCGAGGTTGGCGGTCGGGGACACAGGATGATTTAGGGTAAACTCGTGGTAGATGTCGGTGCAGGGACCTGCCCAGCTTCTCTGCTACCCACAAAGGGAGGGGGCAGTAGGGTCCCGTGCAGGAAGGTGGCCAGGGCAGGGCAGGGCCCAGCCTGGGGGCACGTGCCTGTGGGGAACTCGGGGTCCTGAGAAGCTGTGACGAGCCAGCGGATCAGCCGTAGCCTGCAGGTCAGCTCAGCCCAGCTCCCTCCCATGTCCGGGGCTCACGGCCCCCGCAAGCCTGTGGGACGGTGCAGGGAGGCGGGGGCCCACCCTCTCAGGGGCCCCGAGGGTCAGCTCTGCAGCCCGCGGCCCTGCTCACAACCGTGCAGCTTTGGGCCAGTTGCTTCGTGCCCCTGCGCCCGTGCCGCGCTCTGTGGAGGGGAGCGGCTCCCCCAGGGGTCCTGCCTGCGCCTCCCCGGCCTGCCCTGCGCAGGGCCTGCAGCGGCCAGCAGGGCCCGAGGGGGCCGAGCACAAGCGCCTGTGTTTCTCCACGCCTGCACCCGCACTTTACCCAGAGGCTCAGGAGGTAAGGCGACGTGCTCACCAGGGACACAGACCCAGGTCCGAGCGGGGCTCTTAGCTTCCAGCAGGCTGCAGCTCACGTGGGGCCCCGAGAGAGGGAGCTCCGTCGGCAGGAGGAGAGGTCAGGTCTGGCCGGGGGGCCGTCTGAGGCTCCTCGGGGGGCTGGGCGAGCCAAGGCCTGGAGGCAGCAAAGTGCCTGGCGTGGAATGTCGGCCAGTCTGGTGTGACCAGACTTACCTGGGCTTAAAGGGATGCGCGGCCAGAGCCTGAAGGCTGGGTGCACAGACCAGGGCTGTCCTCTGAGGCAGGTGGGGTCCCGGGAGTGGTCTTGAGCAGTGGCTGGAGGACAGCCAGGTGGGAGGAGGGGCTGCTACTTTCTAGAGCCCCCCTGCTCCGTGGCCTGCCCCCTCCATCCGTGATACCTGCCAGAGCCTCGCCTTGGGGAGGTCACTTGCCCGCCATGGGCCTCGGTTTGCCCCTGGCCTGATGGGGCAGGGGGCTTGGAGAGTCCTTCCTGCTCTGATATTTAGCAGCTCTGGGCTTCTTAGCTTGGGCTGGAGGTGGACACACACACTCACAGCCGGGGGGTGGGGGGGCCAGGTGAGGGGCCGCCGACTCCCGAGAACACCTTGTCTGAGTGCCCACGCTGGCAGGTGGTCTCTCCAGGAGAGGGGAGGGGAGGAGCCTGGGGGAAGCAGGGGCTCCACAGGCCTGACTCGGAGCGGGGCTGGTCAGCTCCTAGCTGGGCCGGCGCCCCAGGCCTCGGGCAGACCGTCCCCCGCTCGGCAAGCTCGGCTAACCCGCGGGCTTGCCCAGCTCTCTGAGGAGCCTCTTGGCCCCAAAGGCTGTATTTTGGGTTATCTCCCTGCCATTAAGCAAGCCCAGAATGGCAGTTTTTGAAACTTGGCGGGGGGAGGGACCCTGGCCCAGCCCCTAGGTCCCGCAGGATGGGGTCCTCCCTCCTTCCCCGGGCACCCACTGCGCAGTGGGGAGGGACGGGCAGTGTGGTCCGTAAGGCCCATTCCAGCGCTGAGGCTAGAAGACTCGTCCCAGGGCTTCAACTCCTGCCCCTGTGCTGCCCCAGGGCCTGGGATGGCAGGACTGTGTCCAGTTCAGCCCTAGGAAGCAGCCTCGGCCTGAGACGTGGTCCTGGCTTCAGTGTCAGCCCCATGGGGGGGTCAATAAGCAAGACGGCCCCTCTGTTTCCCCAGCCCACCCCTGGCACACATCTGGTTTCTTCTTGGGGTGCCCTGCTTAACTGGGAGCAGAGAACAGGGACCCAGAGACCCAGACAGACGTGGGTCTGGAGATGGAGGCTCACTCGTCTTCTTGGGCCCCCCACCTCCAGGAAGCCCTCCCGGACTCCCCCTTTTCCATCCCCAGGCAGGAGCCAGACTGAACAGCAACACTGCTCCCCGGTGGGCAGAGGCCACTCAGGACTTTATTAACGTCAGCAGCGTCCCCTGCACACTGCTTGTCCACAGCCAGGACTTCCTCCCCTTCAGGACAGTCCCTGGCAGGTGGGGGGGGGTCTCCCCTTCTTCCTGTGGGGCACCAAGGCCACACGTGGGGTGTGCGGCGCTCCGGGTCCTGCGGCTACCTCGGGCCCCTGCACACACCCCTTTCCCGTCCCCAGATCGACCTGTACGCGGGGGCCCTCTTCGTGCACATCTGCCTGGGCTGGAACTTCTACCTGTCCACCACCCTCATGCTCACCATCACGGCCCTGTACACCATCGCAGGTACGGCGCCTGCGGGTGGCAGGTGTGGCCTGTGGGGACACACGGGAACCCGAGCGGCCGGCGGGGGGCAGGGCGCCGCCCCCTCCCACAGCCTGGGACCTGGCCAGTTCGTGTCAGGCACCCGGGCTTCTGCAGCTGGCTCCGCTGGCCCGGCTGCTGCGTCCACAGCTCACCCACCCACGCAAGGGCAGGGGACGTCGGTGTGGAACAGCTGTCCCTCCCAGAGCTCTGGTCACCTCCCTGTCCCTCCCCCGTTGAGGCCAGGGCCCCTCCAGCTCTCTTGTCTCCACCCGCAGGGGGCCTGACTGCCGTGATCTACACAGACGCCCTGCAAACGCTCATCATGGTGGTGGGAGCCGTGATCCTGACCGTCAAAGGTGAGAGGCCGTGGGGGCTGTCACAGCAGCGAGCCCTTTGGGGTCTGGGTGCCGCCCTGTCGGGGCCCCGGTGTCCACACTGGGGGTGGGTGGCCTCACGAGGTCAAGCCACGAGGCAGTCAGCCCCCCGCCGGCCTCCCCTGGGTGACGGAGGCCTGCTCCCCGCCCCCCCACCCCCCGCTGCCCAGCAGCACTTCTGTCACCAGCTCCGGGCCGGCTGGCATCTGGCTGCGGACCTGACTCGGGGCAGGGCCGTCCGCACCCACGTGGGCTCGGGGCTCAACGGTAGCAGGGCTGCGGGTGGGTGTGCAGACACAGTTGGGAGACCACAGACCTGCCTGGACATCTGCCCCCGTTGTTTTAAAGCATGTCCAAGAGTTCAAGAAGCCAGCGGGACAAAGGCAAGGCGGAGAGAAGGGGGGTTTGGATCTCCTGGTCTGGGAACAGGGAGGAAGCTCGGGGTGGTGGGGGGGCTGCCCCAGAGGTAGTGAGATCCCCATCCCGGGAAGTATGCAAGCAGAGCCAGGAGGATCCCATAGAGGGCAAATGGTCTCTTCCAGACTCAGACTCTAGGACCCTGTGGCCGGTCAGTTTCCGAGCCGTGTCTAGTGTTCCGTCCGTTCGCTCGGAGCACTCACCCTGGCCTGGCCTGGGCTACAGGTGGCACTGATGCCGGGAGCCCAGAGTCTGGGCAGCGGGCTGCCTGCTGGGGGAGGCGGGGGAGTGGGACCTGTGGCTGCCCAGCCTTCTGGGTACCAGCCTCCTCACAGACCAGGGGCCTGTGTCCCCGGAGCCCACTGCGGGAGAGGCACCCAGGCAGCCAGGCCTGGTCTGGATGGGGGCGGGGGAGTGACCACAGACAAAGCAAAAGCCACAGGTGGGCCCAGACCCCGAGGCAGACAGGAGCAGCGAGGGGGTGGACGTAGTCGGCTCACGCCGGCCGGCTGGCGGTGTAGCCTTGGTGGCGCCCCTGCCCCTCTGGGGACTCTGTCCCTTCTCGGTGCCACATCCCCCAGCCATTCTCAGCTCTGCCGAAGTCATGGTCCTTTGGAAGCCCCTGGGTCAGGACGTTAGCCCTTCAGATTCCTCAGGAAGGTCCTCGAATGCCAAGAAAAGACACGTTTGCTTCCTTGAGTCGACGGCCTGGCAGAGAGCTCCTCGCCTGAGGCTGGCGGGCATCCAGAGGCAGGACACTGGGGTGCCCTCGTGTGGAATGCTCATTTAATGTTATCATTTTAAATACAAATAAAATAGTCCTTTGAATTCATTCACCTTTTTAAAAACCCTCTACCTCCATACCTTTCCAGACACTGGAAAAGGTGAAGTGGGAAAAAGTCGAGTCCGATGCATCAGGAAGTTACTTGTGAGATGAGGCAGTGGGGCTGGGGGAGTCACGGCCACCAGCCACCAACCGTGCCTGTCCCGCCCGCGCCCTGCAGCTTTCGAGCAGATCGGCGGGTATGAGCGGCTGGCGCCAGCCTACGCCCAGGCCGTCCCGTCCAGGATCATCTCCAACACGACGTGCCACGTGCCGCGGGCGGACGCCATGCACATGTTCCGAGACCCCTACACGGGGGACCTCCCGTGGACCGGGATGACCTTCGGCCTGACCGTCATGGCCACCTGGTACTGGTGCACCGACCAGGTGAGGTCGCCGCCCTCCCTGCCTTCCGGCCTTCCAGGGGGGCTCTGGAGGTCAGGGCGTCCAGGGAACCCCTGCCCGGTGAGCCCGGGCCGGGGTGGGAGCCATGGATGGCGTGGCTTCGGGCCCGGGCACAAGGTGTTAGGGGTCCTTGCAGTCCCGGGGGCCCTGGGCCTGCCGTTTAGTTTCGGATGAAGCCCACTGGCCTCCGCCCATCCTGGCCTTCAGGTGCTTCGACTGGGACAGTCTGGAGTACGGGATCCCGAGGGGGCTGGGATGCTCCTTGGTGGCCCTGGCGTCGGCCCGGGGGCTGGCGTTTCGGGCCGGTCTTGGGGTCCCGGGGCCCGGCAGCTCCCAGGGCCCCGGGCCCCACTTGGCCTGCCAGTGCTGGGGACCTGCCGCGGCCGGGCCCACCTTCCCGCCGGAGCTCTGGGCGCCGTCGGCGGCGGGGCGGTCCTGCGGGGGTCCCGGGGTCCTTGACGGCTGCGGGAAGGCATCTTTATCCCTAGGGACTCGGTAGTTGTGGGACCGCCGGCCCTGGGAGAGAGAGAGCAGAGTAGGTGAGACCCGGGGGCCGCGGCGGCTCTGCCCCTTCCTGAGGGGCCCTTGCCAGGCCGCCTGCAGCCGGCACCCCTGGGTTTGCTTCCTGGCCCGGCCACTCACCACCTGGGGGCCCTAGACAAGGCTCTTCCCGTCCTCCGTGCCTCGGTTTCCCCATGTGTCCTAGGGGAGTGGTCCTGCCCACGTGGTCGCATTAAGGCCAGCGCCTACCCTTCCCCATAAGCCCCTGCCCTCCTCCTCCACATCCTCCGTAAGAGGGACGGATGGGGATGTCAGAGACAGTGCCTGCCCCCGGGCCCACGTGTCTGGTGAGTGTGGCGGCTAGGTCTTCCTCCGGAATCTGACTCTAGTCCTTGCCAAGTTGGGCGCCTACCAGATGGCACCAGGCGGCCCTGCTCCCTCTCTGGGCAGAAGCAGACAATGCCCCCGCCCTGCCTGCCTCGAGGGCCACGGGTAGCTCCAGGTGGCACTTGGGCGGGAAGGGGCCTCTCGAGCACCCGAGCCTCAGCGGGCACGGGCCCGATGACCGTCCTCGCCTCTGGACCCGCGGCCTCGAGGGCCCCACCCGGGAGTGAGGCAGCCAGCCCGAGAGCCGACCCAGCCGGTCACTGTGGGGTGAACGGGGGCAGCTTCCCTGCGAGGCAGGCCTGGCGGCCGCATCCACAGACCAGGACGCTGAGGCCCAGGGCGGGGCGCCTGCCCAGAGAGGGGCTCTCTGCAGCTCCTGAGCGCAGCTGTTCGGTGTGCCCGCGGGGAGACCCTGCCTGGGCCGTGACAGTGGGGGGCAACCTAGGTTGGGAGGGTCCAGAGACCCTGCGAGGCTGGGCCTCACTTTTCCCATCTGCGACATGGTGCCGGAGAGTCCCTTGGAGGCTGCGCCCACCACAGGTGTCTGCCTGGCACCCCTGGGAGGCCTGAGGGCCGCCGGCCTGGGTGAGCGAGGGGCTGGTTGAAAGGCCGGCGGTGGAGGGCGTGCAGGGGATGTCTGACTGCCCTGTGGGCCAGCCGGGGCCCCTCCCCCCCAGGGCACCCCTCGTTCCCTCCGCACTCAGCGTGGCCTGGCGTGGCACTGGCGTCTCTGGGTGGGACAGCATTCAGGAGACTTTCCCATGAAGGCCAGGTGAGTCAGTGCTCACATGAAGGCCAGGTGAGTGGCCTGGAGGCCAGGGCTGGACTGGGCTTGGCTCCTGGATACGAAGGTCACACAGGGAGGCAGCTGACCCCAAGGGGCTCCAGAGTGCCACCAGCATTGGGGGCCCATGCCTGGCCTCGGCCTTCCCTCCCCACCCTGCTCCTGCTCAGGCTGGGTCTGCCTGGGCGACTGCTGGGCCTTGGACCAGAACCCCCGCCACGCAGGTACCGACCCGCTGGGTCCTGGGGGCTTGGCAGGGCTCTCCTCAGCCCCCGGGACACCCACGGTGTGGTCAGCGGCAAGCGGCAGCTCTGTGTGCTGGGGCCGCGGGCGCTTTTCGTTTTCCTTAGACTTCTCAGTATCTCCCAGCTCAGCCACAGTGCGTAGGTGCCGATCAGGGCCCGACAAATCCAATAAAGCAGGAGGCAGAGGCCCGGTGGGCAGGGAGCTGCCACGCCCCTCCCCGAGCTCCGCCGCTCAGTCCATTCCCCCGGGAGGCACACAGACCAGAGGGTCCCTGGGGCCTGCCCACCCCCGTGCTGCCGTGCTCTTCTCGTCACCTGCCGCTGCTGCGGTTTCAGACGGGGCGACCGTGTGATTGGTGGGGGTAGGAAGCGAGTAGGGGACAAAAGTTAGAGATGCTGTCAGTTATTAATTAGGTCCTGGCCACCTGGGGCTAATTGTTAACAGCAGTCATCGTGCAGCCTCCTGAGTGGCTACTGGAGTTAACCGTCGGCCTTCCTGCACGGCTCTGAGAGCTGTTTGTTGTACATAACGGGGTGGCTTCCCGGGCAGGTCAGGGTTCTATTTTTTTCTTTCCCCTGGGCTGCATCACGGGGCTTGTGGGATCTTAGTTCCCCGACCAGGGACTGAACCCGCGCCCTCGGCAGGGAGAGCACAAGGTCCTGACCACTGGGCCGCCAGGCAAGTCCCAGAGTTCTATTTTTAGCCGCGGTGCAGCCAACATCCAAGTGCTGTTCAGCCTCTGTGGGACGACGGCCCTCCACAGTAAGTGTGAGTGAGCACGCCTCCAAGGACATGCCTCGCTTGTGGACCTTGAGGTGAATGTTACAAACAAACTGCACAGAAGCCTAAATTCTGCGGGATAATCACCTCTGATCCAGAGCTCCTTTACAGGAGTACAATTTTCATCTCATCTTCTCTGAGACGTTTAGATGGGCCTCAGAAGAAGCACATGACAGTTTCTCTTAAGGACCCTAAACACAAGTGAGCACGGAGGGGCCTCCGGGATGGACACTCGCGATTTGGGGCCTTTACAAAAGCCACTTTTGTGAAAGCGGAGGGAGTTCGAGTACAGTGGTGGAAACAGGTTCCTCCCAAAACAAAGGCTGTTTCCACTCCCACGCCTGACATGATGAGTCTGCATTTGTTCCGCCGGATGTTAACTGTTCCCTAGGCATCAGACATCAGATCAAGCACGGCCCACCAGCTCCACGACTATTAAGTACTGACTATCTTCAGCCAGATAAGACCTTGGGAAAAGATGGAAAAGATCACATAGTGAAAGCATCTGAGGTCCTCTGACGAAGAACAGGCTACTACTTCCCAGAATGCATGCCCTGGCAGCCCCTCTGCTTTGATGTCAACGCAGGTTATTTTCTCCCTTTAATGAAAAGGTGCTGGAGGATGAGCCGGGGAGGGTGGAGTCTCCCGGTGGACACCAAGGAATATTCTAGTGGATTCAATTGGCTGCACCCTGAGAGCTTTGAAAATGACTCCATCCCTGCCTGATCTACCAGAGAAACATCTGTTTTAGAGCTTGCCCTGCCCTGGCACCCTGTAATTAATGCTTCACCAAGAGCTGTGTCTAGAGGGAAATGCTAGGAGCTACCTGTCAAACTCACGTGTTTGGAAAATAAGTTAAAATCACAAAGAATTCCTACTTCTGAACTGCAGGAGGCGATTTAAACTGCAGAGCACCGAAGGAAAAATACTTGTATTTAAAAGTTATAGATTGCACAACTCTGTGAACATACCAAAAACCATGGAGGTGAACACTTCGTGTGGCTGAACTGTGTGCGAATCATGTCTCAGTAAAGCTGTTTAAAGTCCCACATTCTTTTTTTTGAAAAACTAGAACCATGGTGTCAGAACTGGGAGGGATCTCAGATGCCATCAGTTCCAACTGCCCCCCTCCCATTCTGCGGATCTGGAAGCTGAGGCCCAGGTAGGAGCTGCCTGAGGCTACGTGAGGAGTTGCCCTCATGCTGCAGCTTCTAGCTCCTTCCATTACTGAACCGCAAGCTTCCCCAAACCCAGGTCCTAAAGCTCCGGACTTCTGCCAGGGACACAACACAGTCGGAGCCAGCGTCTGCTCTTGGCGCGTGCATGAGCCGGCCAGCCTCTCGTGAGGGTGCAGGAGGTGGGGGGGTGTCCCTGATAGCGACCCACCCAGGGGCTCCTCCCGCCCTGACAACTGCCAGGGTGACGGGCTGGTCAGGACCAACACCTTCCCTCCTCGACCGACGGGGAGACTGAGTCCCCGGAGAGGACCCTAGCCCCAGGTGCTCAGACAGCTGGCAGGGCTGCTGTTGGGTGTCGGGGTGGGCGCGGTTGCCTCAGGGCTCACTCCCCCCCCCCCGCCCCCAGGTCATCGTGCAGCGGTCGCTGTCTGCCAGGGACCTGAACGGCTGCTGTTGGGTGTCGGGGTGGGCGCGGGTGCCCCAGGGCCCCCCCCCCCCCCCCCCGCCCCCAGGTCATCGTGCAGCGGTCGCTGTCTGCCAGGGACCTGAACCACGCCAAGGGGGGCTCCATCCTGGCCAGCTACCTCAAGATGCTGCCCATGGGCCTGATCATCATGCCGGGCATGATCAGCCGCGTGCTGTTTCCAGGTAGGACGGGGCCCTGGGGGCTGGGCCGGCTGCAGGGTGCAGAGGTCACCAGGAGGAGGGGTCAAGGACAGAGGCAAGCTGTTTCCCGGCCTGGGGGAGCGCGGAGGGGAGTGGTTCCCAGGGCCGCAGTCAGAGGGATCGACACGGAGGTGGCCTGACCTAAGGTCCGGGCAAAGACTGCCTACTGCTGTGTGATCTCGGGGTGTGAAGGAACGTCTCTGTGCCGCCGCCATCTCCTCACGCACAAACTAGGGAGCAGACCACCCGCGTGACACCACAGCCCCGAAGCCTCTGGGTGTGTTGAGTGTGTTTCCTTTCGGCTCCTGGTAGCTGGCTCAGGTTGCCTTTATGGGACGCTGGGTAGCGACCCGGGGAGGCGGCTGCCCAGCCGACGGCACCTTTGGGTGCTCAGACGTGGGGGAGGGACTCCCAGGACCCTGGCGCGCAGGGGCCCCGACCCACCTGTGCCTCCTTGTCTGCCGGGTGTGGGGCCTGCATCCTCAGAGCGCCTGCCTCTTCTCTCTCCTGACCCTGGGCCCACGAGGAGCCACCCAGGGGTCCACCAAAGGTCCCACGGGTCATGTGGGGAGCACCCAGCTGTCGGCAGGGGGGCTGGGCTGGCCCGTTGGCCACCTGCTCTGAGTGGCACCTCTGCAGGGTGGCCGAGCGCTCCGTCACCTCAAAACACTCATCTGACACGGACGAGGAGGCCACCAAGGGCCGCTGGGGGCCGGGGCCACGGCCGGAGCTGCCCGAGAGGCTGTCCTGCTCACTGAGGGTCACGTAGTCATCGTCGTCTTCCTCCTCCTCCCCCTCTAGCCCGTTGGGGACCGCCGGCCCCCCGCCGTCGGGGTCATCCTGGGTCACAGACAGCCGGCACTGAAGCGGGGCATGGCCTGGGCCTGCCGTCCTGGGGAGCCCGTCGTCCGTCCGGTTACGGGGTGCCTGCCCCTCTGGGGTTGCCAGGGCCCAGCCCACACCGCCGCCCCCCTGGGCAAGCGGGTCTGCCACCGGGACTGTCCGGGGCTTGGGCACAGGGGGCCGCGGCTCGGCGTCCCCCGGGGGGAGGCTGTTCTCGGCTGGGACCCCATCCTGGGGGGGTCCGGGCTGGGGGGCGGGGCTGGAGTCCTGGCTCTGCCTCCACAGCTGGGTCCCGGCCCGGGACGCGTCCCGGATCTTGATACGGTTCATCTGGCTGGGCTGGGGGTTCCAGATGTTGGGGTCGATGATGTTGATGTAGCCTAGGATGTCGCTGCCGGGCTCCGGGTCCGGCTCCACCCACGTGGGCAGGTACGCAAACATGTTGGCCCGTTCCAGGTTGAGCAGCCCCGGGTGGATAGGCAGGTGCGGCTCGGGGGGGTCTCCCGGCAGCTTGGCTAGGGCCACGTCCCGCACCCCCAGGGCCCTGGAGGCCTCCTGCTTCTCGGAGGACAACTTGGCGATCTCGTCAGCGCTCTTGGCCTTGACCAGCGCGTACTTGGGGTTGACGAGCTTCTTGGCCGTGGCGCCCGAGGGCGCCTGCGGGACCACAGAGTGCAGCACGACGGGCTCGGGCTCGGGCTCCTTCTCCATGGGGATGCCCTTGAGGCTGACGCCGCGTGACGTGAGGTACAGCTCCTGGAACTGCCGGTCGAACATCTCCACCACCTGGCCCGACAGCACGGAGATCACGTTCCTGTCCGTCCTTGCAGCCGACCACGTGAAGCTGCAACAAAGGGCGGCCGCCTGGTCAGGCGCGGGGGCCCCCGGCCCGGGAGGAGGGAGCAGGCCCCGCCCCGAGCCCCGCCCCGAGCCCCGCCCCCGTGCACGCACAGGCCAGCGTGCGTCAGACCGCGGGGGGCCCCCGGCCCGGGAGGAGGGAGCAGGCCCCGCCCCGAGCCCCGCCCCCGTGCACGCACAGGCCAGCGTGCGTCAGACCGCGGCCACGGAAGGGATTAAAGAGAAGCCGGCAGGGGCAGAGGACGGGGCCCGAGCCCCAGCGTCAGGCCTGGTGTGGGAGCTCAGGCAGCGCCCGTGCGGCGAGCTCCTCGTGGGTGTGCAGCCCGGACGGCGGGGGTCTTCGGCGCGGTGGCTTGCGCCCAGCCCGTGTGGCCGTGGATGGCCGCCGCCTTGCTGCCCCCTGCGTGGCAGGGCTGGCAGAGCTAGACGGCGCCGTCCGCGGCCTGGCCCCTCCCCGAGAGCAGCTCTCCGAGTGACCGCCCTGTGGGCCTGGGAGGACGCAGCCGGCTGGGCCCCACCCCGCCTCTGGCTGCTGGCACCTCGAGGCGGGAACAGCAGTCTCACGGAGAGGAGACTCCCTCTGCCTGCTTCCGAGACGGCTGGGCAGCGGGCAGGCATGCCCGGCCCCACTCACACCTCAGCGGTTTGGGGACCGGTGAACTGGAATAACCGGGCGTCACAAGGCAGGATTAAGGGCAGAAACCCGCTGGGAACCGGAGCCGCGCCTCCCCCGGCCCCCAGAAAGCCAGAGTCACCTGTAGGAGCCGCAGATGGCCCGGTCCCCATCCACGAACATGAACTTCTGGGCCAGGGCACCCTTGAACTTGGTGGCCGACCGCGTGAAGAATTCGGTCCCTCCGCCGCTCCGCACCCTGAGGTTCTGTGTCGGGGGACAGGGGGCGGAGTTACACGACCCAGCACTGACCACCCTGCCCGGGCTCAGGGACGCGCCGAGGGGGGAGGGGGTGGGAGGAGGGCGGGGGCTGCAGGGGAAGGGCCGCAGGATGGACTCGGTGTGGCCGGAAGGGGGTCCACAGGGCAGCCCAGCCGGACAGGCCCTGTGTGTGGGCCCGCTTGGAGAACGCTGCTGCAGGGTCCCGAGCAGGAGGGGGCTGCAGCCACATTTTAGGAAGGTCCCCCTGATGGCTGGGGGCTCTGCAGCTTGGGAAGGGGAGGGGGCTGCCCGGAGGGATTCTGGGTCTTGCACTTGGGCAGATCGGCGGCCTGGCCAGGACGGGTGACCAGCCGGGCCTTTCTCTGGGCATCAGGGCCCTCCCTCTCTGCACAGGGCTGTGGATGTGTGCGGGCCAGGGGCTGGCTCCCCTTTCATCAGGAGAGCTTCTCGTTCCAAGGGAGGGGCAGGTGGGAAAAGCCTGTGGTGGAGGGACCCCAGGATGGGCGGGGCAAGCCTGGCTGACCTCCAAGAGTCGAGGGGACGGCTGAGGGCACCCCAACGTAGACCCTCAGGGCAGGAAGCAGACTTGGGCTCAGGGGGTGCAAGCATCGCCCAGGCAGTGTGTTAGAAACGCAGGCTCGCAGCTGCCCCAGGTTCGACTCGGGGGGACTGGGGTCAGGAATTCCATTTTTAACACAAGCCCCAGTGAATCTGACACCTGCCCAGGACAGAAACCCCTTGTAGGCCCCAGTGACGGGAGCCTCACTCCCTCCGGAGGGGTGTGTGCCTACGGGGGGTGCTGGTCTGTTATATCTTCTGCAACATCCCCTAACCCTGACCCTCACCCCCTCACCGGCCCCAGCTTATTAACTCGTTCACTGACCCCTGCCGAGGTCCCCAGCACGGATCCCTCCCTCGCTGGAGGAGAAAGGGAAGCAGATAAGTAACGACCCCAGCTGTGGGGCGCCTCCCGGGAAGGCTGGCGTCTGGGCTGACGTGTGAAAGACAAGGAAGAGCAGGTCGGTGGGAAAAGGCCGCAGCACCCCAGACCCAGGACTACAGAGGCCTGATTCAGACAGGGGAGGACTTCGGGGGAGGGGGGCGGGCAAGGAGCCGGCAGAGCGGGCCCAGACAGATGCCCATGAAAGACCCTACGGCCGCTGAGGGGCCTGGTGGGGCCCGGGGGCAGCAGGGAGCCACAGAGGGCTTAGAGCAGGGAGTGAGGGGCCGGAGCCGTCCAGTTCCAGCGTCCAGCGGGGAATGTGCATGAAACGTGTGCAGGGAGCAGAGGAAGAGGACAGGGAGGGGCTTCTGCACCTGAGGGATGTGGGCCTGAGTCCGGGCAGGGGCAGAGGGGAGCAAAGAGAGAACTGGAGGCCATCTCCACTCCAGCCCACAGCCCTGGGTGCTCGTGCGCCCGTCCCGTCTGCGACAGGTCCCGGACCTTTCAGCGGGGGCAGCCTCAGGGCAGTACCCACAGAGGGTGAGGGGCAGGTCCCACGGACGCCCGCCTGACCGTGGGGCGCGGCCCAGAAGGCAGATAAGCCTCTGCTCCCAGGCTGGCTCCCCTGCCCGCCCCTCCCCTAGCTGTCTGTCTGCACACAGCCTGCACAGCAGGAAGCTGGCTGAGGCCCAGGACAATTAGTGTCTGTGACTGTACTGAGTGCGGAGCACGCTTGGGGGCCAGAAGTCTGAGCAAGGATCCTGTGAGGCCTTCCCCCGTCACCTGTGCCCGACCGCAGCCCAGCTCTGCAGCTTCTGTCTATTCCTGGGTGGCACCGCCCCGTGGGGCCTGGCCCAGATGAGGTAACGTCTCAGGAGCCGGGGCTCGGGCGAGCGGAGGATCCCACAAAGCCACGTTGTCTCTGAGCCTGGAACGCCCCTAAGCGGAGCACGTGGCAGGCAGGGGGAGGACGAGTGGGGTGCCCTGGGCGAGTCCCCAGACCCTCTGGAGCCTCATTTCCTCACATGTGAGGGGCGCGGTGATCGCCCCACGTCCGGGGAGGATGGCAGAGCTTCATCTGCCGCGAGGGTGCTTCTGCCCCAAGCGTGTACAGGGCAGGCCGTGGTGGGCACCAGGGCTGGCTTAGCCTCAGCACCACACCCCGCGCCTCCACGGGGCCTCCTGTGCTCACGCCGGGCTGGTGGGAGCCGGGGGGACAAGCCCAGGCCCCCACTGGAGCAGGTGGGCCGCTCTCGAGCTCTGGTCAAACACGGCTCCAGTCCTGGCACAAATGGATGCAACCTGGCCTCCCCACGCCTCGGGGTTCTCGTCTGTGAAATGGGCCTCCCCACCCCCGCTTCAGGGCTGCTGTGAAGACCCAGTGCGTCGGGGGAGGGGCCGGGAAGGGGCCCAGCGCTCAGCGGCTGCTCCCTAAACTAGAGGGGACGGGGTGTGTGATCCCTTCCTCTCGGGGGGCTGGTGGGGGACCAATGAGGGACCGACACTGAGGACAGGAGAACGTCTGGAGTGGTGTGGACTCAGGCCCGGGGAGGCCAGGACTGTCGGCCGTATGCAATGGTCAGGCGGCTCAGGGAGAGGAGTGACCTGCCCCAGGGCCTCCCAGTGGACAGGGTCTGGCCCCTTGGGACTGAGGACAGCCTGCAGCTGCACCCTGGTGGCTCTTTCACCCTCCAGGGGTCTGCTGGCACCTTCTGGGCCGGAGGAGGAGTGGGGAGGCCCAGAGGCCATCCTGAGCAGGCCTGAGCGGTGACAGCAAGATCAGGCCAGGTCAGGGACAGAGAGCCGTGTCTCCGTGTGCCAGCCAACCTCTGCCCTCTTCTAAAGGGCCTGTTTCACTCTCTGTAATGGGGTGGGGGGACCAATACTCACCCTGGCCTCCCCCGGGCTGTTGTGAAGCTGAGATGGGAAGCACCCCTGGGGACAGGGCAGGGCTGGGGGGCTCCTTGCTCGCCCCCTGGGCCAGGCCGCTTGGCTCTGTGACGTTCTGGGCCAGGTGGTTCTCTGTTAGCAGCTGTCCTGTGCATTGTAGGCTGTTGAACAGCATCCCTGGCCTGGCTGTAGGCACCCACCAGATGCCAGCAGTACCTTCGTAGTCACGGCCATTAAAGGCATCTCTGGACGTTGCCAGACGTTGAGAAGCAGTGCCCTGAGTCCATTACAGAGCCAGGCCAGGCTCAGAGAAGGCAGGTCGGGAGAGGAGGCGGCCCTGGCACCAGAGCGGAGCCCGTGCTGGCCTGGCCAGCATGAGCCGGAATCCTCCCCCGGCGCCTTCCCGTGGCCACACGGCCTGGGGGGTTCTTTCTTCATCAGAAATGGGTCCAGCCTTCGCCCAAGTGGCTGCTGGTTTTTCCAGTTCAGCTGCACAAAGCAGACTAGCTTTTCCGATCAGCCAGGCGCCTCACAGCTCCGGTCCCGTGCTAAGCCGTGAGCCTCGAGGCCTGGCTCCCACAGGCCCTGGGCCTCCCTCAGCACCCAGTGTCACCCCCACGTGTGGCTTGCCCTGGGCCCTGGGATGAGAGGGCGGGGTCGTCTTCTCAAGGCCCGTTCCCGTGTGTAGTACGGGCACTCGTTCCCACGTTCCCTGCCTGGGGGAGTCGGGACCCTCGGGACGGCTGGGAACCGCGCGCCAGGGAGGTGCTGGTGCCTGTCCTGCCGCCTCACCTGGAAACTGGGAAGGGACCTAAGCAATACTGCAGCTGTTTCCAGAACGTGTTGTGTGAGCTCAGGGGTTCAGGCTGGGGGGCTGCCCGGAGGGGGAGACTGGGGGGGCTCCCCAGCCAGACCACTGCTCAGAGAGGGAAGGGAAGGCCCCTGGCACTCAGACCAGAGCTGGGGGTTCACGGGAGGGGCCACAGCTGCCCCAGCTGCAGATAGGAAGGGAGTTCGTGGCCGAGTGCCCTGCCCCAATGCGGCCGCCTTCACTCTTCACGGCAGCCCCGCCAGATAAACGACGCTATTCCCATTTTTCAGACGAGAAGGCTGAGGCCCAGAAACCTCAGTGTCTCTGCCTAAGGTTACAGTGCAGGGGCAGAGCTGGGGCGGAGGCCTGGCTCCTGGTGCCCGGCACCCCCTCGGTCCCAAGTACGACCCCACCGGGCACAACGTACACCCTGGGCCCACACGACCCGAGGGCAGGTCACTGCAGAGCCGGGCAGGGGCAGTGGACGCCGAGGGCAGGCCCAAGGATTACCAGCAAAGGAAGTGCTCCCGAGACAGGTCTGGGCCCAGCCTGCCTGCAGGCAGGGAGGCAGGCTCTAGACAAGGTGACACTTGGCCAGGACTGGGCCCACAGGAGCCTCTGGCCACCTGCCCAGGCTGGGAGTGGGCGGGCTCGGAGGCGAGAATGAGGTGGCCAGGGTCACACGCGCCTTCCCCTGAAGACGCCTGGCCGTCCCACAGCGTCCGGCTCCTGGGCACGTCACCCTGCGGACCTGCCACCTTCCCCAGAGCAGGGAGGTGGTGAGAAGGGCAGGCTGGGCCAGAAACCCCCTCCATGCCCCGAGCTGTAGCCTCATTTCAAGCCCTCCGCCCTCCGCCCAGGGCGCGGGGTTTATAACTCTTGTTATTGCCGCAACTGTGTGCCTCTCCTTAGCTCAGAGCACTTTTACAGCCACTGTCTCCTCTGCTTTCATCCTCAAACAACCTGGTGAGGCGTCCTTATGGTCACAAAGGCCTGGAGGCTCAGACAGGTAGGCCCGGCGTCAGGGGGTTGGCATCCAGGAAGCCTGTGCGGGCAGCACCAGGGCGGCCCTGCTGTTAGATGCGGCCTCAGCCAAGGGCACTGGGCACCAAGGGTGTGTGGCCCCGTCTGTGCCAGCTTCCCATCACTGGCTTTTAGGTTCAGCCCCGACTTGGTGGAATGCCTCTGGGCAAGGCACAGGCTCCCTCAGGCCTCGGTTTTCCTGGGTATCCTGTGGAAACCTGGTCTGGATGGCCTGCCCCACCTGCCCCCCTTCCCGGGAGCTCCAGACCCTCCCAGGAGCCTGGCATCTGGGGTTTCCCCACTGAGAAGAGGCCTCTGGAGCGGCCACGCAGGGTTTGGATCCCTGCTCCGCACAGACAAGCCCCCTCCCTGCCTCTTCGTCCGCGTGCGGGGGGTGCCTGCGGGCAGGGGACGCGAGGTGTGCAGGGTCCCCACCGGGCATGGGGCAGGGGCTCAGGGGGAGTGGGCCCGTCAGCCTCTTCCTGAGCACGGCAGAGGGCTGGGTGGAGAGCCCGGAGTTTCTGTGATCTGCTGCCCACACGGCTGAGGCCCCTGCAGTCACCTTTGAAAAGACGCCTCTTCCACACCCTGGGCCTCCCGGCCTGAGCTGTCTGCCCTGGGAGTTGGCTCTCGGCGCTAGTTACGTGGCAGGCAGGGCAGCACAGCGGGCGAGCACGGGGCTGGGGGTCAACCCACCAGAGAGGCCACATAAAAATGTCCCAACAGCCGGAGACTCGCAGCCCAGAGAGCTCACACCCACTTGAAAGGTCTCAGCCGGGCTGGGCATCCCTTGACAATGCCGACAACTTACAGGCGCGGGAGCCCAGCCCCTCGTTAACCAGGCTGGCGCTGCCCCGAGGAACTCCGACCCGTGCTCAGCCAGAGGGCTCGGTGCTGGCCCCCACCCCCCTTATCCTTCGCTTACTAACGTTGAGTGACACCTGGCAAGTGCCTGCATCCCCGGATCTGTAAAGTGGAACAGCTGCCCCCTCCCACTGGCTGCCGTGAGGGTACCTGAGTGAACCATGTCACGTGCCTGGGACGGGAGCTGTGGAAGTATTAGCTGTCGTTACGCACAGCGATCTGTACTCTGGGGCGCGAGCTGCACACAGTAGGTAACAAGCAATGGCTGGGCGGAAGGAGGGCTCCCTCCACCCCCAAGCAAGGCGCCGAATGCCAGGGTGTCTGAGCAGAAGAGCCCAGTCACACGGGTCATTGGCCCCTCTGTTGGACCAATGAGATCCCGGAGTCCAGAGAGGGGAGGTGACGTGCTCTAGGACACACAGCAAAGCAATGCTGAGAACCCAGGCCCAACCTGACAACTCGACCTCTGTCCCCAGTGTCCCTCCCTGGAAGGCCTTTTCTAGTCTGCTCACTCCTCAAGTCCATCTCAACTCTGCGGCCACCAAAGAAACCCTCCCTGAACTCAGCCCAAGGGAGCTTCCTCTGTTGGAGCCGGATCCTAAAGCCCGTGCGTGGACACGATACAGAAACAGATTTTGGTTTAAAACCAAGAGAGGACTTCCTGGGCGTTGGAGCTGTCCAGCTGGGGCTTTTGCTGCCAGAGCCAGGGTGTCGAGCACGCTGTCACCGGAGGTGAGCGAGCAGAGACAGATAACCACTGCGGCACGGGCTGCCTGGAGACACCCGTGAAGGAGCACCTCCCGTGGGCTTCGGCACCTGGTCGCAGGTAGTGTCCCGTCCCCTGGGGCACCGAAGCAGAGGCCGCGTGACCCCTTGGCGGGCGGCTCTGGGACACCGAACTCTAGGTTCCCAGATCCGGACCGACAAGGCAGGCGCTCCAAGTGTCTGTCAACCGACTGAACGAGGAGCCGACTCACCTTGAGGTGCCCCAGGTGCATGTGCGCCCGCTCACACATGTGCAGGAAGTGCTTGACGTTACTCTCGTCCACGATGATGTACACGGCCACCTTCCTCTTGAAGCTGGCATCCAGCAGGTCCTTGAAGATGTCCACGTCGGTGAACGTGTCCATGACCACAGCGATCACCTGTGAGCAGGAAGGGAGACCGGGGCCGTCAGGGCACGCGGCCGGGGAGACAGGTGCCTCGCCAGGACGCCGGGCCCTCCCGCGCCCGACGCCCTCTTCGGGTGCCCACCCTGGCCCTGCTCCCTGCGGCCTCGGGACTGGGACCGGGACGTGCCGGCTCTCCTGGCCTCGAAGCTGCAGGCGTAGGATCGACGCTCAGGGTACGAGATGCCCAGGGGGTGGCGCGGGCTGGACTCTCCGGCAGCAGGGAGTGGAGCGGGGCACGGTTCGCGGGCCGCCGTTTCCCTAACACAAGACCGCAGAAAACAAAACCCAGGCGAGGAACGCGTAGGGGAAGCTGCGGCAGGACCGCGGGAGGAGTGGGGAGGAGTGGGGAGGGTGCGCGTCCTGAGGCTGGAGCGCCTGCCCCCACCCCCGGCCCCGGGGCAGCCCTCGCCTCTGCTGGGGCTCAGGGCTTGGCCAGGCACCCTGTTTCTATTGCTGGGCTGCATTCCCGAGCCGGGCAGGCCGCACCACGCCCTCCGCCCGCTACCCCAGGATGCTGAGATGCAGCGGATGTGCCCACGGCAGGGAGGAGGGAAGAAGCTGGGGCCGCCCACCGAGGTCACCCCTGGGTCCCTGGACAGGCTCCCTCGCTGCCACCTCTCCTTCTGGTTCGGACACACCCCAGGCCACCACATGTGCTCTTCTTGTCATCTGACCACACCTGGGCCACAACAGCTGCCCTCAGCCTGTGGACTGGTTCAGAGTGGGGCCCCAGAGGTCAGAGGACATCTACCCCGGCCCAGCCCAGCCACTGCCCGGCACGGGCGGTGATATGCCCAGGCCTGGCGGGCAAGGGCCCTGACCCGAGCCAAGGCACGAGGAGGGAGGGGCACACGTAGCACAGGACCAGGGAGTGGGGTAGCCAGCGGGCGCTGGGGCCTGGCAGGGCTCAGTGGCCGGCAGGCCCTGGCCCTCGGCTCGCTCCTCCCCTCCCCTCCCCGTCCCACTGGGCAGCAAAGGGGAACACGGCAGACCAGGGCCCAACGCTGCTGACCCAAACAGACGTCCAGCCCTCCCACCCGCCGAAGCCGGCGCCAGGGCCCCATCCTGGGTCTGAGAACCCCCTAGAGGAGCCTTACCCAGAGAGGCGGGTAGGGGTCATGCGCTGGGCCACACAGCAAGCTGGGGACGGGCTGGAACCCACCCAGGCCCGCCAGGGAGCCAGGGTTACCCCCACGTCTGCCAGGGATGTACCCGCACACTCCCGTGAGCTCACCCAGCTGGCCCCTGCAGGCCCCTCTGGGCTCCCCCTGGGCCCCGGGCCCCTGCTGACGCCGGTCACACATCTGGCACCAAAGCCGGTACTTCTGGGGGCTCCTCCCTGCCCTGCCCTCCACGGACGGGGTCTCTGTGTGACGCTGAGCAGACACCTAGCTTTTCCAGGCCCAACTTTCTCACGTGGGACCAGCCAGGGCTCCCCGGTGCCGAGGCCCAGGGTCTCCTCTGGCCCCTGGGGAGAAACGGCTCGCTGTGTGACTCTGAGGGACGTTTCAGGCCGTGCAGGGGGGACCGCAGGGAGGTGGACGGCAGCACCAGGGGAGGGGGCGCGCGCTCTGACCCCAGATCGGCCGGGTCTTGAGAGGAAGGGAGCTCCGTGTCCCAGGACACGTGCAAAGGCCAGAGCTTGCTTGAGGGGGTGGGCGAGAGGACAGATGAGACACGGTATCGCAGCTGGTGGGCTCGCAACGCCCTTGGGCTCCACCGGTTGAGGGTGACGGGACCCCGAGGTGGGGGAGGGGTGGCAGCAGGGACCCTCCTGTCTGGGCCTCACAGGCCCACAGCCACCCCAGCCCTCCTGCAGGCCACAGCCTCACGTGCCAGCCTGGAGACGGCTCAGCCGACACGCTTCTCCTGGGAGCAGGCCTGGCTCCAGGCTCTGCCCACCATGGCAGACGGGGACTTGCCCTGGGCCCGGGCTGGGGGATGTGCCCCAGCGAGACCCGCCCCACGTGAGCCTTCCCTGCGGCGCCCAGGCAGCCAGGGTGCCCAGCCCAGGCTGCCTGCTGTCGGGCTGGGTCTGCCAGGGCCTGCCCCCCACGGTGGAGCCCCACAGGGTCCCAGGCATTGGGCTCGGTGCTGAGGGTCAAAGGAGGGCTTGTACAGGTGCCGGCTGAGCTGGGGCAGGAGGGGGCTTGGTGCTCCCAGGGGGGGCCCCGCGGCTTGTCCACGGGGGGCACAGGGTCTCTCAGAGGCCTCGAGCCCTGCCTGCCCGTCCCTGGGGCCAGAGACTCCAGACTGGAGCCCAGGACCCTGCGCCCCGCCCGCAGAGCCTTCCGCCCGACAACAGCTGCTTCGTCCAGTCCTCAAAAACGCTGCGAGGCACCGGTTATTACTCCCATTTTACAGACGAGGAAACTGAGGCACGGAGGGATTTCACTCCCTTGCCTAATTACCTGTTTGGGTGGCCCGGCTCACCCGTGACTCCGCAAGGTCCCCACCCCGTGAGAGATGCAGACGCTGGCACAGAGAGGGGAGGGGGCCGGCCCCAGGAGATGGACGGCGAGGTGACGGACTCATGGCGATGCCCCGCCACGAGCGCCTCCATCACCCAGCTGCTTCCTGGGGGGCTCCAGCGCATGGGGCAGCACCCCCACCTGTGGCTGCCGCCCCCGCAGACACAGCCTGAAGCCCTGTAACACCTGCTGCCGGTGCTGGTGGAGGGGTCGGGGCGCTGGAATGGGTGCCCCCATCCTCCCCGGGGCCCAGGCAAGGACAGAGTGGGAGCTCCGGGGTCCAGGCTGGGGTCTGGCTTTGGATGAGCTGCATCCTCTCTGGGTCTCGGTTTCCTCTTCTGTGAAATGGGGAGGAACGTGGACGTGATACCCAAGGCTGTCCCTGCCAAGGGAGCCCCGAGTCCGTGTGCCCTGCCCGGGTGCCCCGCACAGCCTGTCTGGGCCGGCTGGAGCACCTGGCTCTGTCTAGGGGTCTGGGAGAGGCAGTTCTGACCACCACGCCCCACCTCCCTCTGCACCACCAACCCGGGGCTCCCGCCTCGCCAGGCTGACGCTCAGCCCTGAGGCTTCCGGCGCCCCCACAGCCGCTTTAGAGCCACCCCTCCCCCAAAACCATAGAATCCGTCTTGGAGCAGAGGCATATACTCACAGGACCAGTGGGCAGAGCAGGGCTGGGGGACGAGGCGGCCAGGGGTCTGCATGCGGCTGGAAGACCGCTGGCCACGGGCCTAGCATCTGCAGCAGCATCTCTCCCCGGTGGCCCTGACCCCACAGGGGCTCTGACCCTACGGCCCCTCCCTACACACCCCACACCCCACCTCAGCCACACACACAGTCCTCCTGGCCGGCACCTCCCTCTCCTCCTCCACGCCAGTAACTCCGTCCCATCCTCCAAACCCCGACTCAAATGCTGCCACGAGCAAGTGCCACGTCTGTGTTTCTGGAGAAACGGCAGCAACCCACCGAGTGGCACGCCGTCTCCCCAGGGCCCAGACCCTGAGACCCAGGTCGGCGTGGGCAGTTTCCCTCTGTAGCTGTCCTGCCTGCCCCGCCCTCCAAGGCCACGGAGGTGCCTGCAGGAGGCCCAGAGGGAGCCGGCCGGGGTCTCCCCCCTCACGGCGCCCCCCAGCGGAAGGGGAGAGAGACACACCCCACCCGCCCTGGAGCCCAGAGGTCACCGCAGACACAGTGCAAGCAGGCAAGTCCCCGGCACTCACTGGGCCACTTTCACCACCTGGAAAAGCAGGAAGTGGGTCCGCATCTCTGGGTCTGTCTGACCCTAAGGCTCAGATGGACACAGGACGGTGGCAGCATGGGAAGCCTGTCCTCCTGGGAAGCCACTCGGGACTGGGAGCCGCGCTCAGCAGACGGCAGCGGTGGCTTTCCTGCCTCCTCACTGACCCACAGTGCCCTCGGGGTGGACGGGCCGGGGGTCATCACCGCAGCATCTCCTGCTTCCCGGTGTGCCAGCTGGAGGGCAGTGACGCACAGGAACACGTAGGGCATGCTGCACGCTGTCCTAAGGTGGGGACAGTGCCTTCAAGACCTGGGATTCCACTTCCAGCCACGACGGAATAACGGAGCCTACACTTACCCACCTGCCTTAGCAATAAACAACAGGCAGGATCTATGAAGCCACGGCCAACAGGCAGCACAGCAAGTGCAATGACCCCTGGCAGAAGGGAGATGAGCGAGGTCAGCTGTAGGACTGCCCCACCCACCTCCAGGCCACGGCCGAGTCCAGTGGGCTCCCTGAGTTGAGGAGACGAAGTTTGCGCAGAGCCTGGCAGCCAGAATTTTCAGGACAGCGGAGAGGAAAGGGCCGCGCAGAGCAAAGGCCAGAGACCTACAGGGAGCTGCCTCCTGAGGCTTCAGCTGGAGACCAAGCAGCACGTGAACAGGAAGAAAGCACCGAGGCTGGGACAGGCCCGCTGGAAAGGAGCAGCTGAAACTACGGCCGGTGCTCACACAGGACCAGGAGTCGTTTACGTCCCCACAGCCAGAGCGCAGGCCCCTCTAACACTCAGGGCACACAGCAGGATCCTCAGAAGGATACGACCTACATGGTGGGCAAACAGGCCCTAGACCAGGGGCCAGTGAGCTTTTTCTCTAAAGGCCATATAGCAAATGTCTCAGGCTTTGCAGGCCACATGTCTCTGACACACCTCTCAACTCTGAAAACAGCCACAGACCGCTAATAAACAAATGTATACATCTCCATTCCATTATTTACAAAAGCAGGCATAGACGAGATTTGGTCCATAGTTTGCCAGCTCCTACCCTGGACCAAATATGCTTTGGTCCCACCTAATAAAGCTTAACAGCAAGCCTCAAAAGTGTTACATTGTTTCCAAGAACTGCATCCCAGAACAAAGCTCCAAAATGTTTAAAGGAAAAAACGAAACTGCCACAACATCAAATATTCATCACGTCTGGTATCTCATCAAAAATTACCAGGGCTTCCCTGGTGGCGCAGTGGTTGAGAGTCCGCCTGCCGATGCAGGGGACACGGGTTCGTGCCCCAGTCCGGGAAGATCCCACATGCCGCGGAGCGGCTGGGCCCGTGAGCCATGGCCGCTGAGCCTGCGTGTCCCGAGCCTGTGCTCCGCCATGGGAGAGGCCACAGTGGTGAGAGGCCCGCGTACCGCAAAAAATAAATAAATAAATAAATAAATAAAATAACCAGACACACAAAGGAACAAGAAAACAATGATCCACGTGAGGAAAAAAGTCTACCAAAGGGGACCCAGAATGGATACAGATGTTAGAACTGGCAGACAAAGAAGGGTAAACAGTTACAACTGTATTCTGTATGTCCAAAAAGTTACTTAGGGACATGGAAGATTTTTTTAAACAAACACCAGATTGAAACTCAAGAAGTGAAACAATTCAGCATTTCAGATGACAAATACATTGGATGAGATTAATAGCAGATTCGACACTACAGAAGTAAAGATTAGTGAACCTGAAGACGTATCAGTAGAAATGATCCAAAATGACACACAGAGAAAAAAAGACTGAACAACCAAGACCAGAGCATCAGTGAACTTGGGTCAACTTCACAGGTCTTGAGTATGTGTAACTGGAGTCTCAGAAGGTCCCGAGGCAGAGGGTGGAGGAGAGGGGACAGAAAAGCATTTGAAAAAAATGGCCGTAACATTTACACATTTGATGGAAACTATTCGTCCCCAAGTCCAGGACGTTCGCTGAATTCCAAGCAGAGGAGACATGAAGAAAACAGGCCACGGCACATCATAATCACATCACTTAAAATCAGTGACAAAGAGAAAAATCTTAAAAGCAGCCAGAAGGGAAAAGATCATCGAATACTGAGTAACAAAGATAAGCAGACGTCTCAGAATCAACACAAGCCAGAGGACACCGGAGCAACTCAACGGAGAAACGATTAACCCAGAATTCCCCACCCAGTGAAAATAGCTTGCAAAACCAAAGACGAAAATAAGGACTTCCTCAGGGACACGAGTGCTGAGAGAATTTACACAGGCCGACCTGGCGGTGTCACCATCCCTGCACAGACAGAGGGGCCGAGGCCCCAGGGGCTGCACGTGCCCCCGGGTGCGGCGAGCCTCAGGCTGCCCCTCGCTCACTGGGGCGTGGAGCGGAGACGGGGAGAGCACCCCTCCTGCCCCCAGCCCCCTCCTTCAGCAGCAGGGCTGGGCGGACCTGGCTGCCGTGCCTCAGTTTCCCGCTTTGAGACATGGCCCCAACTCCCCACCCCACCCTGGTGCTAGCAGGACCTGAAAGGCCCGGGGAGGAGGCCTCCTGGGAGCCCCAGCCTCCCGGGCAGACGGGGAGGGAGTCCGTGTCCGTGGTAACAATGCCGACCCAAGCCAGAACCAGCTTGCTGACGCTGGTACAGCTGTCCCTTTTCCAGGGGGGCAGTCACCGTCCCAGAGCCACACAATCCGCCGGTGGCAGAGGCTTCCGGTTCCTGGGCTCCTCTCTCGGCGGGGGGTTCTAGCTGTGACTCCACCCACCACCTCCCAGAGCCCATCCTGGGTTCTGAAACTAAGCCCTGGCCATCAGTACTGCCCCACCTTACGGGCGGCGCGGGGTCTGTGGCAAAGCCCCTCCCTTCTCAGTCACGGGGAAGTTAGATTGGAAGACCTGTAGCCCCACCCCTCTGACGGTTATCAGCTCCGGCACCTTCCCTCTGCACTAAGACAGAAGCCTCATTAAGGCCAATCAAAGGAGCTGCAGCGGAAGGGGGTCAAGAAGCGGAAGGGGGTCAAGAAGCGCAAGCGGGACCCACCCAGCCCAGTGGCGCTGGCCCTGCCCGGAGTCTCTGGCCTTCCCCAGATACACGTCAGCCTCCTCACCACAGCTCAGGAATGCTGCAGAGACCAGAGGCCGCAGAGCATGGGGTCAGCTGACCAGGGGAGAAGCCCCTCCCTCTTCCTGCCAGCCCCCAGGGGCCTCGGAGTCCTCCAAGCTTCCAGGTGCAGGATCCAGAACACCCCACAGTCTCAGAGGATGGCACAGGCCCAGGATTTTCAAACTGGAAAATCGTAGAATCACAAATTCGAAAATGTTTAAAACCTCAGCTTCTCCAGGATCCAAGAGCAACAGACGCTGGAGGGTCATAGAGCATCCTAAACCCCCAGGGACTGGCCTGGAGAGGACTTGCCTGAGGTCACAGAGCCAGCCCAGCAGGGCAGAGGCTCCTGGGTCATTGGAGCCCCAGGAGCTCTCTGCTGCGTTCTCCCGAGCTCCTGCTTGAACCCCTCCAGGATGGGGGGCTCACCACTTCTCCAGCCAGACTACTCCCAGGGAGAGGCTGTCAGGACGGGGCCATGGATGGGGACAGAGGGAAGAGAACTGAATCCGTGCCAGACGCCACGCTTTTTTTCCATGTAAATCTCGCCGCAACTTTGGGGCAGGTGTTGGCATCACGTAGCACTGAGGAGGAAGGACGGAGGGTCAGAGAGGTGGAGTGGCTAACGTGGGCAACGTGGCTGGGGCTCAGGCCGGGGTCCTGTGATACGAAAGACTGTCTTCCCACCACCGCCGCACGTGGAATTTAATCTGGGAAGGACCTCCCGCAGAAGGCTGGTACGGCCCACCAGCTGGGCCTGCCTGGACGTGGGGCGTGGTCCCGATAGGGCGCAGTCCTGTCCCGCGCTGTTACTGCCTTAGTTAAGACAAGTGCCCAATCCCCATTTTACAAATGAAGAACGTGAGTCCCAAGGTCACGCAGCAGGGGGCCGGGTGAACCAGGGGCCTCTGAGAGGACCGCCCGCCTCTGCTGGTCCAGGGGGAGGACCCTCGGCGGCAGGGCGAGCCTGCCGGACCAAGGAGACCAGGAGCACAGTCTAGACCTGCCCCCCAAGACTCTGGTGTGACCTTCAGCAGGCCCTGGCCCACTGTGAACCTCGGTATCATCGTCTGTGACATGAGTGTGACGACAGGCCCTGCCTCCCGGGGTTGTGGGAGGGAGGGCAGTGCTGGCCGGGGTGGGGCTACTGCCCGGGCGCCCCAGGAGCCTGGCGTGCACCCAGCCCAGAGGTGCCAGCCCTCCTTGCTGGCAGAGCCGCTCCTGACTCCCCAGACTCAATGAAGACGCAAACACCGCTGGCAGGAAGGCTTTGGAGAGGACGGGGGCCGACCCCTGGGATTATGTTATCAGATGGTTCGCCACCTGGCAGGGGGGGCCCCGGGCTGGGAAGTGCTCCCCAGACCCACTGCATGGGGCTGGGCGGGCGCTGCCCCTCTGGGCCCCAGTGTGTCCCTGGGAACAGCCCACTGGGCCGCCCCTGGGGCCTCTCAGGGCGTCGAGGCTCCGCTGGTACCGCCTGCTTGGGGACAGCAAGAGCCCCCCTCCTGGTCCCAGGGGCCCTGGCTCCCCATCACCCTGTGCTCACCAGGCCTTGGTGTGGTCAGACTTCTGCCCCTGCCGGAGCCCAGAGTCTAGGAGCCTCGTAAAAACGCTTTTACAGCCCTGAGTCAAGCTGGGGGCCCGCAGCAAGGCTCCACGGCTCCCAAGAGGGGCAGGGCTCAGAAAGAACATCCAAGACGCTGCTCCTCCAGAGAAAAGGGGGCTCAGAGACCTCAGAGCTGGGCTCTGGGCCAGCTCCTCCAGTGATCGGCTCGGTGACAGGTTATGTGCCCTCTGTGAGCCCGTCTAAGCCTCAGTTTCCTCATCTGCACGGAAGGGACAATACCTACACCATGGAGCTGGGAGGATCCAGGCAGATAAAGTGCCCGCTCAGCACCTGATGTATAGCTGGTGTTTCATAAATGCCTCATTAGGCTCTTTTATTCTCCTGGGGCCAAGCCGTGAGCCAGGACTGCAGCGTGGGAAGGCAGGGGCCTGACAGCAGAGACGTGGGGTCAGTCGGGCATTGTGGAACCTGGTTCCAGCCCCTTCCTGCTGTGTGGCCCTGGGCAAGAAACTTAATGCCCCTGGCCTGGCAGGCACGAGATCCGGGTTCTGGTCCAGCCCTTACCACTCACTCTCCTTCGGGCTCCCCCAGTTTCCTCACGCGCACGCAATCCACCCCTGCCCCTGGGGTCCCCGGTGAAGGGGTCCTGGTGGGGGGGGTTGCTTAGCATCTCCTGGATGAACAACTTGCTAGAGCATCTACCCCCTTTTCTGGCCGAGGCAGGCCCTCCCCAGTCCCGGCCCAACCCAGTCCAGCCTCACCCCTCTCTTGCAGAGGCTGCAGCAGCCTAGGCGTGATGCTACAGGCCCGGCCTCTGGTATGCAGTTGGAACCCCACGGCAGGTTTTTCCCCGGATAAATCACTGGCTCCCGGGGGCTGGGGGAGGGGCAAGCAGATGACCTTCCATCTCTGGGGCCTGCTCAGGGCCACCCAGCCGGTGGAGTTAGACCCTGGACCCACGGTCTTTGTCCCAGAGGAGTCCAGAAGGACAGGGCAGCAGGGTGTCAGAGCTGAAGGAATCCTTAAGAGGCTTCGATGCCTATACCCATTTTACAGATGGGATGACTGGGGCTTGTGCCAGGTCACACAGCGGTGGAGGCAGAGCAGGGTCCTGACCCCAGCAACCCTGGCTCCTGGCGCTGTGGCCCATTAGTTCCATTCTAATCTCCTAGGAAATGGGGGGACTCGGTGTTAGCCTTGATGGGAACACAGCTGCTCCCGGCGGGACGGGCTGAACGTGTGCTGTGTCACTTCCCTGCCCCAGGGTCGGCCCGCTGTGCTGACGACAGGCCAGGCTGAGGAGGCGGTGGGCTGGGCCGCCCTGACTCAGCACCACCAGTCCCAGCCCAGGCGCCCCGGTGGGCAGGGGGCCAGCATCTTGTCCAGGCAGCTGGACAGCGGGATCCCCATCCCGGTCGGGGAGAGGGGACAGTGGCCCCTCTGCATGGGTACTGGGGGTGAGAGGAGGATGCGGGGGTGAGGGGAAAAGAGGTGATTCACGGGGAGAGATAAGGTAGGGAGAGCTCCCGGCAGACAGGCGGGCAGCCCAGGCAAAGCACCCTGTCAGCATCCGTCAGCGTCACAGCCCGGCTCCTGTGAGCCTGGGAAGCAGCAGAGCAGGGGAGGTGGGAGGGTTGCAGGTAGCTTGGATGAGCTGCCCCTCCCTGCCCTGCCTCTCCCTGCGTCCTGCCAAGGTCAGGGCAGGACAGGCAGGGGACCTGTCCTAGAGTCTGAGGACAACACAGGTCTGGTCCCTTCCCCACCCCTCCACCCGAGAGCTAACCAGGTGACCTTGGCAGGGGTTAACCAGTGTGGCCTCAGTTACTACATCTTAAAAATGGAACAGGTGACACAACACGAGATTATATAGTGCCTGGCACTCAGTAAAGAGCACCCCACGCACACACACACACACCCCGCACGGGCCCTAGGCCCCAGGAGGGACATGGCGGGGAAGGTGCAGGCTGGAGAGCAGGGGGCTGGCTCCCCACGGTGCTGCGAGGTGTGAACAAATCCCCGTCCTCTGCCCTTGGTGTCCCCGTCTGAGAGGAGGCACTTGGCCTCTGAGGCCCCTCCTGTTGGGCCTGTGGCTCCCTGCTGTCTGAGCGTGGGCAGGGGTGGCATCAGTGAGCCTCCCTCTAGGAGGAATGAAAGCAGGGGGCAATGCCCACCTGTCCCACCTGTTGGGGGCTGCAGGATAGCACCAACTGGGACCACACAGACCGGGGTTCAGACCTGGGATGGACCTCCTCCTGGCTGTCACCTTACACAGGTGATGCCGATAATCTTGGGGGGCTTTCGTGGGGAGCATATTAAGTTATGGGGGGGCATGGGACTGCATGGGGTGGCTGGGTCTCAGCTCCGGCCATAGAGATGAGAGACGTGCCCAGCCTGGCCCCAGGCTCCCCTATCCGGCCCCATCACTGGGCCAGGCCGTCTGTCTTTCTGTCTGGGGGAGATTAGACTCTCCAGCTGTTCCCGTGCAGTCTGGGATCTGGGGTCTGCCTCTGTCCTACTCCTGGTGGGGAGCAGGGCCATGGGGGGGGCGGGGAGGAGCCCGGGCACAGCAGGTCAAGTCCCCACCCAGGGCCTCAATTTCCCCAGTTTTAAAAAGGGAGAGGAGCGGCCTCCCTGGTGGCGCAGTGGTCGAGAGTCCGTCCGCCTGCCGATGCAGGGGACACGGGTTCGTGCCCCGGTCCGGGAAGATCCCACGTGCCGCGGAGCGGTTGGGCCCGTGAACCATGGCCGCTGAGCCTGCGCGTCCGGAGCCTGTGCTCCGCAACGGGAGAGGCCACGGCGGTGAGAGGCCCGCGTACCGCAAAAAAAAAAAAAAAAAAAAAAAAAAAAAAGGGAGCTGGGTAATGGGATCCCAACAGGCCCTCCCGGGGGACTGGGTCCCGTGACCTCCAGCGAGGCGCCCACGTCAGCAGCACCCTCCTACCCCACAGCAGGAGTGGTGTGGGCTATTCAGCCTGAAAACTGTGACGGCCCCTCCCCCTCTTCCTCCACCTCCTCCTCACTCAGTCACCGGACTCCATCGTCACAGCTTTCATCCTCACCACCTCCATCTTACAGACCAGAAACCCGAAGCTCCAAAGCCGCCTGGGACCAGGCCAAGGGCCAGGCTCCCCGACACAGGCTATCCGACCCGGCCAGCCCCCTCGGGGGACAGGGACTCCACCTTTTTGGAAACTTAAGCCATGGCCACCTTGTCAGCTCCCACCCACTTCTGTTCTCTGTGCCCCAAAGCTCCCCTGGCCCCTGTCTGTCCGCCAGGACGGTCCCCAAAGCCACCGTTCGGGTCTTGAGCGGACCCAGAAGAGTGAAAGGGTTAGACTCTGCTAGAAATACCTCGTCCCACAAGCCAAGGCCAGGACAGACCTGCTGAGCAGTGACTGCTCTCTCCTGAGCCCAGACCTGGCTTCAGAATCCTCCTCAACACAGCTCACGAGGCAGGCCTTATCAGTCATCTCAGAATGTGCTTTGAAACCATGGAAGCGTGAAGAAGCACCCGCTCACCAGTCAAGGCCTGGCTGTCTGCCACTGGCGAGACCCCTTCTCCGAATGCGTGCCCGTGTGCCAGCTGAATGGCTACCCACGCCGGCACACTGCACAGCTCGGCAGGGGTCCCTCCAGGGGAGGTCCGGACAACACTTGAGGTTCCTCCAGTCCAGGCAAACGACCCTCATCCGGACTTGCTCCTCTCCCACCCCTGAGGACCGCACCATCGCCATATCCCTCACATCCCAGCCTGGAAAGGTTCTGCCATTTCAAAGCCCACCAAGAGGCTCAGGGAGGGTCACCCAGCGCGGCCAGGAAGCAGGCACGCTTGAACTTGGATCTCCAAGCCAGCCTCAGACGGACTCAGGCTACCTCTCAGTCTCCGTGCCTACCTCCCGCCCCAGCCTCTCTCCGCCACCCCACAAAAGCATCGCCAGAAAGCTCCCGGCATGTGGGTGTGCGTGCCTGGGACCCTCCTGCTTCTCAGGTGTGAATCAGAGCCATCCCGAGGGGCAGTGAGAGAAGGCCGCGTGATCCTCCCCGCCCCACCCCATCGCAGCACCTTCTTCTGGGGAACCTGCTCGTCAGGTCTGGGGAAGTCAGCAACGCCCCCCAACAATGCCGAAAGGCCCCTTGAGATGGGGCAGCTGCTGTCACCTGCCAGAGGACCCAGGGGCCCTACCCCTCTGCAAAGAAACCAAGGAGCCCCGTGAAGGCAGGAGGGGAGGCAGCCAAGAGACCAGGCTGGGCTCTGAGTGAGAGTGTGTTCGGCGCCGGAGAGGTCGGGGCGGGTCAGGCCCGTCGGGGCGGGTCAGGCCCGTCGGGCCGGGTCAGGCCCGTCGGGCCGGGCCACTTCCTCTCCGGGGCCTCACGCCGGCTCACCTTCTGGGCCTGGCTGATCATCTTGCGCACCACCTCCTTGATGTGGGCCTGCCCGTCGATGGGGGGCTGCATGTAGACGCTGGCCCGGGTCACACCCCGGTAGGCGCTGGTGTCCGGCCAGCCCAGGTCCAGCTGCGGGATGGAGCGGTCAGACTTCTGGGGCCAGTACTCCAGCGAGGGCGGCGGTTCGGCCTCGGTGCGGGCCCCCCCTTCCCCGCTGCCCTCCTCGCCGTCACCGACCCCGCCGTCCTCGGGCCCGCGGGGCTGGCCGCTGGCCCGGGCGTCCTCGGAGCCGGGGTCATACACCTCAATGGCCTCCACGATGCGCCTGAGCTCCAGCTCCGAGAGGAAGTCGCGGATGTTCTCCCGCTTCAGCACCTCATAGAAGGCGTCGGGGCCGCGGGCCACCAGGGCCTCCAGCGCCAGCCGCTGCTCCTCGCTGTAGAAGAACTCGGGTTTGGCCTCGCTGGAGCGCCAGTTGACGTGGCTGTCGTCCAAGCACTGCACCTGGGAGAAGGCCATGGCGGGCGCCTCTGCCGCGGGCTGGACGCGCGCTCAGCAGCTCGGGAGCCCGGTCGCCGGCCTGGCGCAGCGCGCTCTGGGGCCGCCCGCCGCCGCCGCCGCCGCAGATCCTCTGCCCCCGGGAGCCTGCGGGAGGGGCGCGCCGCGGGGCCGGGTCAGAGCGCGGGCGGGGCCGGGGAGGGGCGGCCGCGCGGAGGAGGGGCCGGCGCGCCTCCCGCCCCGGGTGCCGGTACCTGCAGGGGCCTGGGGCCGGCCTCCCAGAGCATTTCTGGAGCTGCCCGAGGTCCTGGGCGGCCCCTGGGGGGAGCTAGGCCAGGCAGGGCACTTCCCAGAAGTCTCCCAGAGGGGCAGGCCGGAGTCCGCTCTCCGACGACCTCGGGCCCTGCTCGGCGGCGCCCCGCGTCCCGAGGGCTTCCGGCATGGGAGGGGGGCTCGAAAGCCCCCGGCGCCGCGATCGGCAGCCCGAGGGGCCTGCGCGGAGGAGGCCCGGGGCAGCGCGCGGGCGGGCGGGTCGCCGGGGGTCCCGGGGTCGGGGGCGCGGGCCAGGTCTCGCTTACCGGGCGGCGCGGGCGGAGCGGGTGCACAGGCGGCCAGTGACTCAGGGCCGCCTCGCCCACCCCGCTGCCGCCACCTGCGGTGACGTGGACCGGGGGCGGAGCCGGAAACCGATTCACCCCTACCCGCGACGGACACAGACGTCGGGCGGTGTGTGTCTGTCTCCTCCGCTGCCACCAGCCCCAGGTAGCCGAATTCTGAACGGCTCAGGGACCGAAGTCCAAGAGCTCCTGGAACATGGCAGCCCAGAGAGGGGCAGTGTTCTTCCTGAGGACACACAGCAAGTCAACAGCCTTAGCACACCCCGCCCCCAGCCTGTTGGTAACCCTGGTCCCACCCTAACTGTGTCCAGTTTCCCAGGTGGGACGGAAGTCCGTGCAGATGCTCAGCTGTCCAGTTGTGGAAGTAGGGTCGGGACCGGGCTGGGAGCCACCAAGGCAGGGGTGGGGCAGGTCTGACCCGACCTCAGGAGCCTGCAAAGAGCCTGGTGTGGATAGAGCAGGTACCCAGTTCTAGGTCCCAGCCCCGCTTCCTTCTGGGAGCCCCGCCCACCCAGCACTGGTCCTGCATGATGAGCCCGGGGGCAGGGAGGGCCTCAGAGGGCGGCTGTGGGCTGGGGTCAGGCCCAGCCCTCTGCCCTGCGTCCTGGGGCTTGGGACCCCGGTTCTGGGGGCGTGTGGGGACCACATCTGAAAGCAGGCTGCCAGGGTGGGGAAAGCAAAGCCCACGAAACCTGGCCTGACAACGGCCCGCATCCCGCTGCATGCCACAGGCAGTCAGCCAGGCACCTGGCCCAGCCCTGCCACCACCATCCCCTCTCCTGCCCTGCACGGAGCTGCTTTGTGCTCGGCTGGGATTGGGGCCCCGGGGACACTGCTCTTGCTGCTGAGGGCCAGCTGTTGATGTCACTGGGCCTGGGCCCATGAACCCCCCTCCCCCAGGACCCTGACCACCATCCATCTGTGCCTGTCAGCGTCTTCCCTGGGTCTGCTGCCCCGGGCAGTGATGTGGTGTCCCAGCCCCAGCATGCCTGTGGTCCCCATCGCTGACCCCTCTAGTCCTGCAGTCCACCCTGGCCTGGGGGCTTCACACTGTGTCTGAACATAGTGCCCCTTCAAGTGCCCCCAGCCCCTCCCAGGTACGTGCACACACACCTGCATCCCCCCGCCCCCGCCCTGCACATGGTCAGAAGGGGGAGGAAGGTGGTCCCAGGGCCGAGCACTGCCCTGGGAGTCCTGAAGCCTGACTTACAGCCTCTGCCACTGGGGATCCAGACAAGACCTTCTCTGGCCTCAGCTTCTCCTTTTTTTCTTCCCCTGCACAGAGGCCCTGGGGCTCATGAAGGGAGTCCTGGCTCTCAGGGCCGAAGGGCCTCCAGCCCTCCAGCTACCTGCCCATAATTATAGATTCACAGGAAGCTGTTTAAAAAAAAACAACAACAGAGGGCTTCCCTGGTGGCGCAGTGGTTGGGAGTCCGCCTGCCGATGCAGGGGACACGGGTTCGTGCCCCGGTCCGGGAGGATCCCACGTGCCGCGGAGCGGCTGGGCCCGTGAGCCATGGCCGCTGCGCCTGCGCGTCCGGAGCCTGTGCCTGAGCCTGCGCGTCCGGAGCCTGTGCTCCGCGACGGGAGAGGCCGCAGCAGTGAGAGGCCCGCGTACCACAACAACAACAACAACAAAGAAACACCAACAGAAAGCTTGCATGCACCCTTCACCCAGTTTCCCCCAATGGTGTCATCTTGCATAACCATAGTGTAGTAATACCACAGCCAGAAACCTCGTTCAGATTTCACCAGTTTACGTGTGCTCGTTTATGTGCGTGTGTGTAAATGTGTGCAACCTTATCACATGTGTACGTTTGTGTAACCACTATCACAATCAAGATGCAGAGCTGTCCCTCTACAGCCTAACCCACACCTCCATCCCTAACCCTGGCCACCACCCATCTGTTCTATGGTAATTCATCCAGGTTGGTGTGTATGGCTGTGTTCCTTTCTGTTGCTGCCTGGTACTCCATGGTATTCTAGTGTCTGTTTCTATGAGTTTGGCATTTTTAGCTTCCACATATAAGGGATATCATACAGTATTTATCTTTCTCTGACTTATTTCACTTAGCATAACACCCTCGAGGTCCATCCACGCTGTTGCAAATGGCAGGATGTCTTTCCTTCTCATGGCTGAATAATATTTTCTTATATGTATAAATGTCACAGTTTCTTTATCCGTTTATTATAAGTACTGAAGGACACTTAGATTGTTTCCATACCTTGGCTATAGTGAATAATGCTGCAGTGAACAGGAGTGCAGATGTCTCTTTGAGGTGGTGATTTCTTTTCCTTAAAATATGTAACCTAGATGCGGGATTGCTGGATCATATGGTAGTTCTATTTATAATTTTTTAAGGAACCTCCATGCTGTTTTCCATAGTAGCTGCACCCATTTACACTCCCACCAACAATGTACAAGTGTTCCCTTTTCTTCACATCCTGGCCAACTCTTGTTATCTCTTGTCTTTTTGATAATAGCCATTCTTGCAGGTGTGATGATTTCCCTGATGATTAGCGACGTTGTACAAGTATTTTTCACGCACCTGTTGGCCATTTGTACGTCTCCTTTGGAAAAATGTCTGTTCAGTTCCTCTGCCCATCTTTAAATCAGATTTCTGGGGTCTGTTTGTGGATTTTTGTTTTTGCTATTGAATTGTATGAGTTCTTTACATATTCTGGATATTAACCTTTTATCAGATACACAATTCGCAAATATTTTCTCCCATTCTGTATGTTGCCTTTTCGTTCTGTTGATTGTTTCGTTTGATGTTCAGAAGCTTTTTAGTTTGATGAAGTCCCACTTGTTTTTTACTTGTTTGTTTTTGGGGTTTTTTGTTTGTTTTTGGCTTTCTTTGCATTTGCTTTTAGTGTCAAATCCAAAAGAATCATTGCCAAGACTGATGTCAAGGAGCTACCACCTATGTTTTCTTTTAGGTGTTTCACAGTTCCTGGTCTTTTTTCAAATCTTTAAGCCGTTTAGAGTTGATTTCTGCATGTGATGTGAGATAGGGGTCCAGTTTCATTCTTTTGCTTGTGGCTGTCCAGTTTTCCCAACACCCATTTATTGCAGAGACTGTCTTTTCCCCATTGTATATTCTTGGCTCCTTTGTCGTAAATCAGTTGACCATATATGCGAGGGGTTTATTTCTATTCTGTTCCGTTGATCTGTGTGTCTGTTTTTGTGCCAATACCACACTATTTTGATTACTATAGCTTTGTGATTTGGTTTGAAATCAGGGAGTGTGATGCCTCCAGCTTTGTTTTTCTTTCTTAAGGTTCCAGATCTTTTATGGCTACTCAGAATCTTTTATGGCTCCATACAAATATTTTAGGATGGGTATTTTGATAGCAATTGCGCTGAATCTGTAGATCACTTTAGACGTTTTAACAATATTAATTCTGCTAATCCATGAGCATGGAATATCTTTCCTTTTTTGTGTGTCTTCTTCAATTTCTTTCAGTGTCTTACAGTTTTCAGTGTACAGACCTTTCACCTCTTTGGGTCAAATTTTTTCCTAGGTATTTTATTCTTTTTTATGCTACTGTAAATGAGATTGTTTTCTTAATTCCTTTTTCTGATAGTTCATTGTTAGTGTATAGAAACACAACTGGTTTTATGTATGGATCTTGTTTCCTGTGACTTTACTGAATTTGTTTCTGCAGCTTTTCTTTTCATCCTTCCCACAGGTGTTTTATGCAGAGCAAAAGCTTTAGTTGTTTTTTTAAAAATATTTATTTATTTATTTATAGTTTGGCTGTGCTGGGTCTTAGTTGTGGCACACGGGATCTTTTAGTTGAAGCATGCAGACTTCTCAGTTGCAGTGTGTGAACTCTTAGTTGCGGCATGCGTGGGGGATCTAGGTCCCCGACCAGGGATTGAACCCTGGCCCCCTGCATTGGGGGTGTGGAGTCTTACCCACTGGACCACCAGGGAAGTCCCAAAGCTTTAGTTTTGGTGAGCTCTATTTTATCAAGTTCTCATTTAAGGGATTATGCTTTTGATGTTAAGTCTAAAAACTCTTCACCTTGCCCTAGGTTCCAAAGATATTCTCCTACTTTTTTCCTAGAAGTCTGATAGTTTTACATTTAAATCTGTGATCTATTTTGAGTTAATTTTTTTGTGTAAGGTATGAAATTTAGATTGAAGTTGATTTGCTGGCCTATGGATGTCCCCAGAAGGGTTTTACAGAGAAAGAAATAGCCCCAGAGAATAAATACCCTGGATCACATAGTAAGGGATTGGGAGAACTGGACTCAGAGCCAGGTCTGTGTGCTCCCTCCTGTGATATCAGCATCTGAACTGGCTCCCAGGGATAAGCCAGGCTTGCTTGGGAGTGGGGAGCACCTTGATTACCCCTCGGGGTGGTGTGTCCAATGACCAGCTTGGAAGAGGATCATTTAGTCAGTCAACAAACACAGGCAGAACCTGCCACCCACTGGCTTGCGCTGTGCGCTGTTGGAGTCCGGGCTCCTCCACGGGCCTCATGGTCACAGTCTGTCAAGAGGCAGGAAGGACACAAGTCACAGAGTTATTGGTGTGCCGTGGAGGGTGTTTCCTCAAAGCCTGTAGAGCCCGGACATCCACAACGAGCTGGGAGGAATCAGTATGAGCTTCCTGGGTTTGAGAAGGGTGTTCCAGGGAGAGGGTACAGCAAACACAGAGGCCTGGAATTGAGGGTGAAATTTTGGCGGTGGTCAGGGTGGCCAAGTGGGCAGAGGCTGTAGTGCACAGAGTCCCATGATCCCTTCTGCAGGGGATGGAGGCCACAGGAGGCTGTGAGCAGGGAGGATAGTGGGCAGAGTCACGGTTTTAGGGGAGGTGGGTTAGAGGGGAGAGGTGGTGCAGCTCCCCTGGTCCCCAAGCCCGGTGGCTGGACTTGGCATTGGCCACAGGGAGGGAGGACGTGGGGGGCAAGGAGAGAGGCAGCCCTCAGACTTCTGGCTTGGGCCCCGGCTGGGTAGGGGTGCTGTTGTCAAGGTGGAGCCCAGCGGGGAGCTCCCAGGCCCGTAGAATCCGGTACTCAGGCAAGGCCAGGCCCCTTGCCCAGTCCCCTGGTCCCCCTGGCCTGGGGCTGCTCACTCCTGAGTTGGCACAAATGGGGGACTTTGTTTAGGTGGCAGCACCTCTGCTGCTGTCACAAAGGAGAGGTGGTTCTTGCCTGCTGCTTAGGCAGGCAAGCGCGAGGTGCCCAGAGGCGAGGCCCCATCCTGGCAGCCTGGAATGGGCTGCAACAGGCCAAATAAACTCAGCCAGAATCTCCTGACTTGGGCTTTTTGAGGCATTATGTGGTTGTGACACATCACCTGTCCCTCCCAGGAGGGCTGAGTCCTCCAGGTGCCAGAGCCAGCCAGTCCAAGCCCAGAACCTGTCACGAGGGACCTGTCACCTGACCCCACCTGAAGCCCAGTGGCCCCAGAGTCCCGCTGTGGGACCCCAGGCTCTGTCCCGGGTCTGACTATGTGTCCTAGGGAAGCTATGCCTTTTCTGCTCCTGAGTTCTCTCATATGCATAGCTGTGGGTGGGAGGTGGTAGGGTAGGGCAGCTGGATCAAACAGTGCCTGAACTCCTCCATAGCTCTTTGTGGGGTCCTTTGTCCCTTTCCTCCTCTCCTTCTGTGCCTTTCCCCTTGTTCCCAACCATTCACTTGTTTACTCATTCATTCATTCACAAATGTTCACAGAGCATCTCCTTTGGGCCCAGCCCTGGACAGGGTGATTACCTGGGAGAGGAGATGATTCAAAGCCTCTGGTGGAGGGCGTAAAATATGCAAACAAACAATTGTGATTCAACCCTGGGCTTTAGGAGCCCTTGGGAGGAAGCTACTCTGCCTTAGGGGGTGGGGACGAGCTGTGGAAGGCGTTGGAGAGCAAGCCCTTTGCAGCAGGCCAGGAAGCGGGAGGTGAGCAAGGGTAGGGACGGAGCAACAGGAGGAGGAGACTGCGTCTGCAAAGGCGCAGAGGCGTCAGCATGCTGGGCGTGTGTGAAAAAGTGCAAGCAGGTCGGGGTGGCCAGCACGCGGTGCTGGGGTGACAGGATCTGGGACCAGCTGTCTGGGGCCTCGAATGTCATGGAAAGGACTCTTTTCTGGGAAGCCGGGAAGCCGTGGGCTCTGGGGGTGGAGGTGGGGAAGGCGGCCCTGAGAAGCAAGCGATGTGAGCAAAGCGGTGACTTTGGAAGGATGGAGAGGATGGAAGGGAGGCCGTGAGGAGCTGGTGCCCACCTTGTGGCAGGAGGGAGGACACAGTGGGACACACTGAGCCGGAGGTGCCAGGGGTGGCGGCCCGGCGGGGCAGATGCCCTGGAAGCCCGGCGCTCAGGGTCGCGGGTCATGGGGGAGGGGGTGACGCCGCTCCAGCCCCTCTGGGCGGGGCGGGGGGGGGGAGGAGGGGCGGGGCGCGCCTGAGACCCTCCACGGTGGGTTGGGCATCTAAGGAGCGGCGTTAACCCAGGAGTGCCCGGTCCGCGCAGGGGCTCCAAGTCACGGAAACATCAATGCCCACGCGTGGAAACGTTACCCCCCAAACAGGCCCCTGTGCCCGAGCGGCTGAGCTATGGCTGCTGTTTCTGAACTTTCCCCATAATCGCATCTCTGCGTTTGCTCGCTCTGCGCATTCCTCTGCGGGCCCTGCTGAGAATCCAGGCGGGCAGGGGCCGAAGCTGTTTAAAGAGTGTTTCCCAGGGCTTCCCTGGTGGCGCAGCGGTTGAGAGTCCGCCTGCCGATGCGGGGGACGCGGGTTCGTGCCCCGGTCCGGGAGGATCCCACATGCCACGGAGCGGCTGGGCCCGTGAGCCGTGGCCGCTGAGCCTGCGCGTCCGGAGCCTGTGCTCCGCAGCGGGAGAGGCCACAGCCGCGAGAGGCCCGCGAACCGCAATAGTGTTTCCCAGAGGAACAAGAGCACGTGGGGTCGACCCTGGGTCTGTTACCTCCGCCCGCTCCGGGAGCCAGGCCCCCCGCCCTCAGGCCCTGAACAGGGTCAGGCTCCAGCGGCTGCGGGGGAGTCTGGGATTTCGGGTTCAGGCCAGGTCTAGGCCATCCACTCGTTCCTCGTTCACTCAGAGGGCGAGCAGTGGGTGCTGCCCCCGCCGCGGGGGAGGGGCCTGCAGGAGAACCACCTCCCGTGCCGACAGCCCCAGTGGTCCAGGGGAGGTGAAGCGCTGAAAACGAGTGATGGGGGGGGGGGGTCGTGGGGGAGGGGGGTTATTTCAGATGGAGGCGAAGAGTTCTGAGCCACCCCTGGGAAGGCCTGGGAGAGCAGCACACAGCACAGAGGCTCGGGTGGGAGGAGGCTGGGGTGTGGGGAGAGGGGCAGGGAAGGAGACCGGCCTCAAGGAGCTGGGAGTCTGGAGAGTCTTGTGTGGAGCTCTGGGCTCCCTTCTTGTTGGAGGGGTCAGCCCTCCAACAGGTGGGGGTCCTCCACCTGCCCCTCTGGGGAGGGGGGCAGGAGGTGCGGGGAGGGAGACCAGCGCCCAGAGGGGCTCGGACGGTGGACAGACCGGGCCGCCCTGCAGGGGAGCCGGCCTGGTGTGGGACAGGGAGCCAGGGTCATGGGCAGCAGGCTGGACGAGAGGGTGTCAAGGGCCAGAGTAGTCTCTGAGGCCGGCCCCCGCCTCGTCACCCAGGCTGGGAAACTGAGGCCCAGGGCCGAGTAGCAGCTGGTGGCAGATGGTGACAGAGCAGGTGCGGCCAGGCTCCTGTCCTCAGCCCGGGGCTGGCCCACACCAGCGAGGGCGGGCGGGAGACTCTAGGCATCCCTCTCGCGCAGATGATGTGGGCTGCGTGGTGCCCTCTGAGTGCCTGCGGGCCTGCGGGGCCGAGATTGGCTGCTCCAACATCGCCTACCCCAAGCTGGTCATGGAGCTGATGCCCACAGGTGAGGCTCCAGCTGGGTCCGGGGAGGAGCCCTGGGGGTGGTGGAGCCCACCCTGGATCCAGCGTGACTCTGTGTGACATCCAGGTGTGATGAGCAGAACATGAGGAAGGTAATAATAACAGAAAACACACCGGGCACCCACTGTGCGCCGGGCACCATGCCCGGGGCGTCACACGCGGCTAACTCGCGTCCTCTTCTCAGGAACCCTGGGCGCTGTCATCGTCATTCCCACTTTAATTTTTTTTTTTTTTTTTTGTCACGCTGCACGGCATGTGGCGTCTTAGCTCCCCGACCAGGGATCAGACCCGTGCCTCCTGCAGTGGAAGCGTGGAGTTTTAACCACTGGACCACCAGGGAAGTCCCTCATCATCCCCACTTTAGAGATGGGGACACTGAGACCCAGGGTGCCCTGGCCAAGGTCACGTGGCAAGTGAGCTGCAAAGCTGGGTTCTGAACTCGGGCAGTCTGCCCGCAGGGCTCATCCTCTTAGCCAGTGCTGGCCCGTCCCTGCAGAAAGGCTGCCGCTGTCTCCTCTTTCAGGCCTGCTGGGTGTTAGGCCTTTTCACAAACTGCTTCTTAGGTAAGGCTATGAGGCAGAGTTCTTAGCTGCGTTTTACAGTTGGGGAAACTGAGGCACAGAGAGAGGAAAGTGACTTGTCCCGGGTTTGTAGCTTGTGTCTGAGACACAAACCCGAGTCTCTCTGGCCCCAAACCCACTGCTGACTCTGCTGACGACCCAGGAGCCCCAGGCCCACCTTGAGCCTGTGGCTTCTGCTGACCCCTGAGACCCCGCGGGCCAGAGAACATGGGGCAGACCTTGGCCCTTTCCACTTTCCCTGCCGGTCTGATATGGGGTGGTGAGTTCCCGGTCACAGGAGGTGTGCAAGCAGAACACATGGCAAGGGGTGTGGTCCCACCTAAGCAAAAAGAGGAGCCGGCTTTCCTCTGCAGCCTGGTTTCACCTCCGGGTCCCCAGTGTCCCCGCACCCCCGTGGGAGCTTCCTGGCCCCGCCCTGCTCCTCCCTCCCTCCCTCCCGGACCAGACCTGGGCTCTGCCACTTGCTGGCTGAGATATCTGGGGCAAGTCCCTTTCCTGCTCGAGGTTTCAGTGTCCTCATTTGTAAATTGGGGATAATGACACCTACCCACCCCTCAGCATGGTTGCTGGGATTAAACGCAGCCGCACTGTGGCTTCCCACCCCGGGGGCCTCGCCTGCCCCTTCTGTTCTGGGGGCTCACTGACACCCAGCCGTTGTTGGGCCATAACCCCTCTCCAGGCCTTGAGCTCCCTGTGTGAGGAATGGGAGGAGAATAAGCCCCAAGTTAATCCACCTCCCTGAGCAAGGGAAGGAGGTTAGAGAAATGTCTGGGGGAAAACCATGATTTAACTCACTTTCCTCTGGGCCGCATCTCAGTCAGCTTAAGTGAACAGAGAGGGCCGTGGGTTGCCTGGAAGTCACACAGCAGGTCAGACGCAGAACCAGGGCCAGGCAAGCAATGGCACCTGCAAGGCTGAGCCCTCAGGGGAGGTGGCTTATCCTGGGGTGGGGGAAAGGGGTGTGCAGGAGTTGGGGGTGTGGAGGACAGACAGGGACTCTGCAGAGGTGGAGGAGGTGCTTAGACACTTGAAGAAAAAGCACAGGAAGCCTTGGAGACGCGGTTTCAGTGTCCTCATTTGTAAATTGGGGATAATGACACCTACCCACCCCTCAGCATGGTTGCTGGGATTAAACGCAGCCGCACTGTGGCTTCCCACCCCGGGGGCCTCGCCTGCCCCTTCTGTTCTGGGGGCTCACTGACACCCAGCCGTTGTTGGGCCATAACCCCTCTCCAGGCCTTGAGCTCCCTGTGTGAGGAATGGGAGGAGAATAAGCCCCAAGTTAATCCACCTCCCTGAGCAAGGGAAGGAGGTTAGAGAAATGTCTGGGGGAAAACCATGATTTAACTCACTTTCCTCTGGGCCGCATCTCAGTCAGCTTAAGTGAACAGAGAGGGCCGTGGGTTGCCTGGAAGTCACACAGCAGGTCAGACGCAGAACCAGGGCCAGGCAAGCAATGGCACCTGCAAGGCTGAGCCCTCAGGGGAGGTGGCTTATCCTGGGGTGGGGGAAAGGGGTGTGCAGGAGTTGGGGGTGTGGAGGACAGACAGGGACTCTGCAGAGGTGGAGGAGGTGCTTAGACACTTGAAGAAAAAGCACAGGAAGCCTTGGAGACAGACTCAAACTGAAGCCCAGAGAGGGGAGGCGACCAGCCTGAAGCCAAACATCACTGAGTCCTCTGCACACCCAGCCCCTCTCAAACCCGCGACCCCCGGCAGGCTTTGCCCAGCAGGGCCTCACCCACCTCGGTGGGAGCCCCTTATTCGTTTTCAGCCCATGACCGGGGCGGCTTTTCTCTCCTCTTTGGGCAACCACATCTCCTCTCTCACAGAGCCAACAAGACAGGGTGGCCACGCACAGGAAGTAGCAGGAAACCCCAGGCCCTGGGCCCCTGGGCCCTGCCCAGGGCGGGGCCTCCAGGCTGAGGGTCCCGTCCAGGCTGTCCTCACTCCCCCGCCCCACCCCTAAGTTCTGCCTCTGGCCCGCTGTGCACCCCTGGGCAACTCTCTTCCCCTCTCTGTTTCCACCTCCTCACCGTCAAATGAAGTCTGGGTGTGAAAGTGCTTTGTCACCTGGAAGCTCCGTAGAAGCGAGAGGCTGAGAACAGATCTGCGTTGCCAGCGGCCCGCAGGCTCGGGCAGCAGACGCAGGCTCGGGCAGCAGACGCAGGCTCGGGCAGCAGACGCAGGCTCGGGCAGCAGACGCAGGCTCGGGCAGCAGACGCAGGCTCGGGCAGCAGAGAGGCTGAGAACAGATCCGCGTTGCCAGCGGCCCGCAGGCTCGGGCAGCAGACGCAGGAGCCCCGCCGTTGTCCCCAGCCTCCCACGTAGGGGTCTCTCTCCCACCACCTCCAACCCCCCCAACCCCCTCCCTCCTGGGCCTCTACCTGCAGGGACTTGGAGGGGCCTCAGACGGCAGGGCCTGGGCAGGAGGGCTCCCGGGGGCGGGGGCGCGGCCCGGGCAGGGTCACAGCGACCCCTGTCCCCCCAGGCCTGCGGGGGCTGATGATCGCTGTGATGATGGCCGCTCTCATGTCATCGCTGACCTCCATCTTCAATAGCAGCAGCACGCTCTTCACCATGGACATCTGGAAGTGGCTGCGGCCCCGCGCCGGGGAGCGGGAGCTGCTGCTGGTGGGACGGTACGGGGGAGGGGCTGGGAGGAGGGCTTCCCCAGCCACACCACCAGCCCAGGAGGCCCCAGCAGAGTTGGGCTTGGAGGGATGAGTAGGAGTTTGCCAGTTGGAGAAAGGATGACACCAGGAAGGAGAGGAGAGAAGAGACCAGAACATTCTACCCCTCCCACCTTCCACATCGCTCTCCTGGCCACCCCTTCACGGCCACAATCCCCATCTTGGATGCATCTCTTACCCTAAGCGGAATCTCTGAGGGAATCTGCCAGGGAGAGCCCCCTTCCCTAACCACGCAGAGATCTGCCTTCCCCAGGTCTGAGTCCCTAGCCCCCGTGAAGGTTCCCAGCTGCCCCAGAGAGGGCCAGAGCCAGCACTCAGGTGTGGCCACACCCACACCATAGCTGTCCCTCTGGCCCCTGTGCCCCTGGCCCCACTGAGCTTCAGCCCACTTCCTCTGAGCCACACTTGTCCCCTCCTTATTACCTTGATGACTCACCTGATCTTTCTAGACTCTGCTCAAGTGCCCCTCCTCCAGGCAGCCCTCCCTGATACCTCCGACCAAGGAATGAGCCCCCTCCCCTCAAAGCCTCCCACAGGAACTATAGCCTCGCTCCCATAGCACATGTAGGCCTTGTCGGTCCCACTGGTGTCCCGATGCCCCTCCCCATGGGGGGAGGGGGGCTGTGCCTGGCACAGCCCTCCATCCCCAAGCATGGCCGAGTACCCGGGAGTCCTTTAGAAGTGAAACTCAGTGATGGATGAAGAGGAGTCGATGCCCTCTCAGGAGTCCCCCCATGCCTGTCTCCCTCCAAGCCATGCAGCCCCCACTGTGCTGGTCGAGGGGGACCCGGCCCTCTGGTGCTGGGCTTGGCCAGCAGTGCCCCCTCCAGCCGGGAGCCTGTGGCGCCCATCCTCAGGGTGGGGTCTCCTGGAGTTCCAGGCAGTCATCCCAGTGATGCAAAACAGCCGGCCTCTGTCGGGACATGCCAGCTGGCAGGTGTGAGCTCATGTGCAGCTCT
The DNA here is from genome assembly GCF_002837175.3 of Physeter macrocephalus. NCBI lineage: Eukaryota > Metazoa > Chordata > Mammalia > Artiodactyla > Physeteridae > Physeter > Physeter macrocephalus. The sequence continues at coordinate 82,170,589 of NC_041227.1, forward strand.
GACCTCCTCCAGAACAGGGAGCCTCTCCCTCCACTCACAGGCGGCTTCTGTGTCAGCACGTGGACCACCCCTCCCAGCCCCTGTGGGACCGGCTCCTCCCTGAGCCCCTCCAGCCCCGGCTTCCCGGGAACTAGGGCCCGACATCCTCCTGCCGCCCAGGGTGTGCCTCGGCCCCCTGGCCTGGACACTGGTAGCCTCAGTCCCCCCTTGGTGGCTCCATGTCCCCGCCTGCTACTTCCTAGCTTCCCGCTCCCACCTGAAGCCAGAGTCCTGAGCCGGTCTCCCCTCTATGCCAGCTCAGCCCCCACAGGGCACCCTTGACCCTCCTTCTCACCCATCCACCCAGGTAAGCCCGCCCCGGGCCCTGCCAGCCTGCCTGTGGGCACCTTGCTGTGTGATGTGGGCCGGGCTGCTCACCCTCTCTGGGCCCCAGTTATCCCAGCTGCCAGGTCGCTGGGGTGGAAACGGCCCAATGCTGGGTGTGCGGCCAGGGCTTAGCCCTTCCACCCCTCCGTCTTGAAGCACCAGGACAGCCCCCAACACCTCCAGCCTGCTTCCTGCTGAACAGCACTGTTCAAGCTGTGTTTCCAGCTGTGTGGGCTCTGGATCTTTGGAGCCTCAGTCCAAGGAGAGATGGGACTCCCAGAGCGCAGGGCAGCAGAGGGCACCCTGAGCCTGGGATGAGGCCATCACGGGGATGCTGGGGACTCCCCCACCCAGGTGTCCTCAGGTTGGGGAGGCCAGAGGAGCTATCATAAGCCTGGGGGCGTGACCACCTCATGCCTGGGGCCCCGATCTTTGCCAGCCCCCAGCCCCACTCCCCGGTCCTCCCCTGCAGCCCCTCCTGTCCACCCTTCTCTGTTATTCAGTCCACTACTGCTGGCCCTCCCTGGGACCCTGCATCAAACTGGGCAACATAGGGGACCCAGAGAGGTCTCAGAGGCCCCCAGCCCTTGAGGGGCTCCCCTGCAACCATGGCTGCCGCCCAGGGGCAATGGAGGGGGCCAGTCATACTGACAGCAGAGTGGAGGTGGGGGGCAGGGTGTCAGGAAGACTTCCTGGAGGAGGAGGCTCTTGAGCTGGGCCTTGGTGGACAAGGGGGTTTTGCTGGGGGCGGAGTTGAGAAGGGCATTCCAGGCAGAGGGAACAGCCTCTGGGTTTGGGGTCCCTCTGACAGACTGGTGACGCCTGAGGCATCAGACCAAACCCAAGAGGGCAGTAAGAGGGCCAGGGCCCCACTCCAGGCCGGGCTGGAGAGGACCAGCCCCACAGGAGATGCTGAGTCTGCTGTTAGACGCGGGGCCTGTTGGAGGAGGGCGGGGTGGGGCCTGCCTGTGCCTTTGAAGAGGGCAGCTGCTGGCTGCCTGCCAGGCGGACGGTTAATTAGCCCTAATCAAGGGGGCGCCTCCTTCCTCCACCTTCTCCCTCTGGCCTGGAAGGGAAGGACAGGAGGCAGGCGGGCCCACCCCAGCTGCACACGTGGCCTCTGTCGCTCCTACTGTGCTGTCCGGGGTTCCAGGGGGTCTCACGCATCACCCACCTCTTGGGGTGAGGGGCGTCCAGCTGACCCAGGACACAGCCGAGGGGCTCTCAGCCAGGGAGGAGCATACGGACACCTCGCCCCAGCTCTGTCCCCTTAGCCAGGTTCCACACCCCTTCAAAGCTGCAGGGTCCCCTCCTCCTGGAAGCCTTCCTGGATGTATGCTTCCTCTGGGCTCCTTCAGCACAGCCCTGAGCGCAGGATAACAGGCTCATCTGTTTTCTTTGCTCCACTCTGGGTGCTGGGCAGGGACCAGGCCTGCTCGTCACCAAGTCTAGGTCCCTAAGCCAGCGCCCTGCTCTCCGGTGGGCTCCTCATGAATGCCTTGTGGAGGAAGAGTGAAGGGTGTCCCTGCTGCGGGGGCCGGGGGGCGGGGCATGCCCAGCGGGAGGCAGGCAGGAGCTGAGAGGAGGATTCCACGCAGGGTGGGGCAGGGAAGGGGCTTCACAGCTGAGACCGCTGGGCTCCAAACCTCGCACTCCGGCTGGAGGTCGCCCAGTAGTGGATGTGAGTCCACAGCCAACGGCTGTAGGGGGTGGGGGGTGCCAACCAGAGACCACGGCTCCTTCAAAGACCCACCAGGGTTAGAGGAACGCTGGGAGGTCAGTCTGGCCTGAACGTGAGGGCGGGGGTCCTTCATGCAGTCAAGGGTGTGTATAGAGCACCTACTGCGTGCCGGGAGACGCGGCAGTGAACCAACAGGATGAGGCTGCTGCCGCGAGGGGGAGACGGACGGCTAGCACGGGGAGGTTGGGACGGTGCCTTGAAGGTGGGCAGGAGAACCGGGGGGCCACGGGGGGACCCCAGGGATGAGCGGGAGAACACAGGCTGAGTCGGGGACGGTTCCTGCCGGCGGCAGGGAGCCACGGAAGGGTCTGGAGAGGGCAAGATGGGCCAGGTCCCTGGAGGTGTGGACAGGGGCCAGGGAGGAGGCTGGGGCTGGAGCAGCAGGGGACGGAGGGCGAGCAAGCCGTAGGGACCAGTGGGAGGCGAGGGGGCGCCGAGGAGAGGTCTCGAGGGACGGCCTGCCGCTGCCGCCGCAGGCTGGTCACTGTGGTGCTTATCGGCGTGGCCGTGGCCTGGATCCCGGTGCTGCAGGGCTCCAACAGCGGGCAGCTCTTCATCTACATGCAGTCGGTGACCAGCTCCCTGGCCCCCCCGGTGACCGCGGTCTTCGTCTTGGGCATCTTCTGGCGGCGGGCCAACGAGCAGGTGGGAATGGGGAGAGCCGGGGTGCGGCTGGGTGCACGTCTCCCCCTGCCGCTGGGTGCCTGGGCCGGGGGGAGCCCTGGCCTTCCTCCCGAGGCCCCAGCTGCCCTGCCTTCTCCCCGCAGGGGGCCTTCTGGGGCCTGATGGCGGGGCTGGCGGTGGGTGCCACCAGGCTGGTGCTGGAGTTCCTGCACCCGGCCCCGCCCTGCGGCCACCCCGAGGAGCGGCCCGCCATCCTCCACAGCGTCCACTACCTGCACTTCGCCGTGGCTCTCTTCGTGCTCAGCGGGGCCGCGGTGGTGGCTGGGAGCCTGCTGACGCCACCCCCCCAGGGCGTCCAGGTGAGCCTGTCCTGACCCCTGACCCTCTCTGACTCAGGAATTTTCTAGCTCTTGACCCGTAACCCCATCTGGCCCTGGTTCCTGGCCCTTTTTGAACTTGGCTGCCCTCTTTCCACCACTGACCCCTGATCCCATCTGGGCCCACCCCCGCCCCGTCCCCCTCACCCCCACCCTCACCCTTCCCTGCAGATCGAGAACCTCACCTGGTGGACCCTGGCTCAGGACCTGCCCTCGGGAGCCAAAACAGGTGTGTGTGCGACCCTAAGGCGCTCCCCTCACCCCCACCCACGGCGGGGCTGGAGGCGAGGGCCCCGGGTGGGACCCTGTGGCCCTCATCTGTCCCCTCCTCCCGCCCCCTCCAGGTGACCGCCGAGCATCCCAGAAACACGCCTTCTGGGCCCGCGTCTGTGGCTTCAACGCCATCCTCCTCGTGTGTGTCAACATCTTCTTCTACGCCTACTTCGCCTGACACTGTCCCCAGATGCCCCCCTGCCCCACCAAGGATGCGGAGGCCCAGAGGAGGGTGGCGCCCCTCGTGGCCACAGGGCAGGTCAGTGCCCAGGGGCTGGCTGAGCCAGCAAAGCAGGAGCTCTGAAAACTTAGGGAGGAAATGGGAAAAAAGGATGTGTGATGCTTCAAAAATAGTAGCCGTAATTGGAAAGAAAATGAGATTTCTGATGAACGTCCTTCTACTCTTTTACTGTTTTTATTTTGAGTTCACGGGCCCAGGTCGTGAGCAGCAAATCTGCCAGAGCTCAGGGCTCCAGGGTCTCGGGCCGGCGCTGGGCAGAGGGGGCCCCTCTCCACCCCTCCCTTGGCTCCTGCCCCATCTCACCTGCTCCCCTCTCCCTGCTCTCCGCCCCTCCACCACCGGCCTGGCATTCAGAGCCCTTGCCGAGCCCCCTCGGTCTGCCTGCGCCCCAAGGGCCCCAGGCTCCCCTGCTTAGGACCGCGCTGACGGCCCCTTCCCCGTGGACACCCTGCCTTTTCTCAAGCTGGGGCTCCACCGAGGCTGCCTGCCCCGTTCTGGATGCCGCTGGCCCTCAGAGCCCAGCTCTGGCTGCAACTCCCCACCTGGCCTGTGGTCCCCCAGGCTTCCCGAGGCCCTGGTCTGGGCGGAACCTGGGCCTGAACAAGTACGAGCAGGTGCAGCTGTGTCTCCCAGGTGGCCATGTCCAGGCCTGGCCCCTCAGAGCTTGTCCGTCCCGCGGGGCCAGCGGAAGAGCAGCAGCCTCCGTTCCTTTCACCCTTGCCCGCCCTCCCTCAGGGCCTCCAGCCTCCCCCGAAGTGTCTGTGGTGGGCAGGGGCGTTGGATCCCAGGTGGAGCCCAAAGTCTCCGAGTCTGTCCAGCAAGTCCAGGCACAGGTGTGCGGGGCCCTGGCCACCTCCCCAGTAGCCAGCCTTTGGGGCTTTTGGATGGAGAGGAGGGCAGGCCCAGCGGGTGGTCACCCAGCCAGCGCGTGGCTCCTTGGCCTGAGCTCCCAGCGGGTGGAACCCAGGAGTCCTCAGCCCTCCCTGGGGGTGGTGACATTGGGTTTCGAGTGGGCGGGCCCTGCCGGCCACCCTGTGACGTCACACAGCTGATGGCCAATGGGAAGAGGCCGGCGGAGGCCCCGGAGCTCCCCTAGCCCACGGGCCCTGAACGAAGCGGTCTTTCCGGGGCGCTGGGCCCGTCCCAGTTGACACGAAGCACAGGAGGCCGGCCGGACAGTCAGGAGGCCCACGTTCCAGTCCAAGGCCCTGGGCTGGGGGTGCCCGTGTCCTCTCTCTGGACCGCAGTGCCCGGTGGATGGCCGGTCCACTGGCTCTGCCCCCGGGCCCACTTGGGTCACAGGTGCACCGGCTGGACGTAGCTCCGCGGGAAGAAGCCGACACGCCCGCAGAGACGGCCTCGCCACCAGCAGGGGTCAAGGCGCTCCAGGACCTCGATGATGTCACCGTGGCGGAAGCTGAGCTGGGAGGGGTCCTGGGCTGAGAAGTCAAACTGGGCCTGGACAAAGCAGGCCCGGGGCGGCTGCGAGGAGAGGGAGCCGTCAGTGGGGCCCCTCAGGAGCCCCCGCCGGGCTGTCCCCACGGAGGCCCCAAGATAAGCGATTTCCCACAGGTGAAGAGGGGTCTTTCGGGCAGAACTGGGGTCGAACTCAGCTCTGTATCCAGGTCCAGACGATGGCCACCCCGCCCGTGGGCCTCTCGCTGCCCGCCCCCTGCACGTCTGCGGCACAGACCCTGTGTCTACGCAGCGCACAGCCAGTGTCCTGGCGGCCCAGTCGGGACCACAGGGCCAGCGGTCAAGGGACCTGAGTCCTCGGCCTCGGCATGGGCTTCGGTTAGGTCCCTGCCCGTCTCGGGGTCTCTTTCCTGACTCTGTAGCAGCCATGCTATCTTTTGACCCCAGGCACTAGAACCACAGGAACAGGCCTTATAAACTATAAAGTGACGTGTAGCCACGAGCAGTTCACTGCTGTTGCCCTTGGCCAGGCTTCGAGGGCGAGGATGTCACTTTATACTGCTTACCTCTCTCAGGCCTGATTCCAGTCCCATCTATGCCCCAAGGTGACCTTGGGTGAGTCCCTGCCCTCTGGGGGACTTGGTTCCCTGCCCTAAGGTCACACACCGGCGAGGCGGTGGAGTCTAGGAGCAGACAGGACTGGAGCCGCTACCCGGAAGCCCCTCCCCAGGCCTGGGCCACGGCCGTGCTCCCCGTCCTCTGCAGAGCTCGAGTTCACTGGGCCGTCCAGGGTCCCGACCTCCAGCCCCAGGCCTTGCCGACACTCCCTCCCAAATAAGACAGCACGTCGGGGCTAACAAGCCCACTGGCTGGCGGCGTCATGCTAATGAGAGTGAGAGCTGGTCCCCGGGGCCCCGGACGAAAGAGCTGGCTGGCAAATCGCTGTTATTATGGGGACCGGGGCGGCCGGACCCCGCTCCACCCGGCCAGGACCTCGCCCGCGAGCTCTCACGCTGGCCCGCGCGCCCCCCAGGCCAAGTCCTGCGGGGCAGAAGCCAGCACGGACCCCACCCGGCAGGCGGCCTTGGGTAGTCACATCACTCCCTGAGTCTCAGTGTCCTACCTGTACGGTGGGGACCAGGAGGCTCAGCCGGGGTCAGTACCTTCACTCATTCAACAACCAACCACTGAGCACCTCCTGGCGCCACGCGCCGCCCCTGAAGACGGGCAGGCTCGGCTCGCCCGGGGCTTCCACCTGCTCCTTTCCTTCCTTCCCCGCCTCCCCTTGCCCAGGCCCGCTGGTCTCCCTGCAGTGCCCAGGACAGGATTTTAGGAGCCGGGCTGGACCCACCTCCTGCCACGTGGGAAGGGGGGTCGGGCCCCTGCGGAGAGGCCCCCTCGCCCGCCCGCCCCACTCGCCCACCTTGGCCAGGGGCTCCTCGTCCCGCAGGAGGACCTGCCGCTTCTTGGCGATGGTGCTGGTCCGGTAGAAGGCGACCAGCTCGTTCAGAGAGTTGAACTTCTCCTCCCACAGGTAGTACTTCCCCGAGGCCTCACGCAGCACCTTGAAATGCTGCACCTGGTCCCCGTAGCTAGGGGAGAGGACACAGACCACCTCAGAGGGGCCCACGGCGGCTGGGGCCCTCCCCCCACCCCTGCCCCCCGGAACCAGGCCTTTTTCTCTCCAGGTGAGGCTTGGAGTCAGGAGGAGAGGAGGAGGTGGGGAGGGGGTCCCAGGCCCCATTGACTGGCTCCGTGAAAGACGCGGTGAGTCCCCACCTGGCGGTGGAGTGTGGAGTGAAGGATGTGGGCCTTGAAGCAGGCCATTTTCTTGCTGTGTGACCTTAAGCAAACCACTTAACGTCTCTGAACCTCGGTTTCCTCATAATACCTCCCTTCTGGGGAAGTGCTCGTGTACTGGCAACATTAAATGGTTCCTCTGGTCAGACAGCATCTCTTCTCTCCAACGTCCCCCAGCCTCAACACTCCTCTCCCTCCCCCCTCGTCCCCTCCCAGACCCTACAGTCCCTCGAGGGGTGAGTCCTAAGACCATCCTGCCGCCGGTGTGAGAGGAGCTCAGGCCTGTGGGATGCTTCCTGTCCTTCCCTGTCCCACATCCACTCCCACCTCAAGAACCTTCTATGGCTCCCCATTGCCCTCAGGGCAAAATCTTAACACCTCAGTCTCAAGTTCTGGCTCTGATGACACGTCCAGCCTCATTTCCTTCAAATACTCTCTGATGCCTCCTCTCCCAGCCTTTGCCCAGCCTTGCAACCCACCACCACCAAGTGCCTTCCAGCCCAGCGGAGGGGATAGCCTGCGTCTCCCAGACCGGCCAGCAGGGCAGAGGGGCCTGCCTGGAACACGCGGCACGTTCCAGGCCAGGACGGGCTGTGCAGGCTTGGGGCAGCCTGATTTCCTGCAGGCCCACAGTCCAAGTGTTTCTAGGGCGTGGACAGGAGCGTGGTGTCCGTCCCCCCAGGTGCCCATCCCTGCCTGCGGCTCACTCCCTCCACCATCAGCCCTGGGGCTGGTGTGCTGCCTTGTTAAAGGTTAAGATGCAAGATTTAAGATAGAGATTTGTTCCAGGTAAATACCTTCTGTTCCTTGTGTGTGCCTGGGGTGGGAGGAGGGGGGACTCCTCCCACCCTGACCAAGTCAAGGATCCAAACCACACAGAACCTCTCTCTCCACTTTCAAGCATGCCTCCAGGCTTCTGCATACACTGTTTCTTCCAAATTCTTCTTGAATCAAACTCCTACTCGTGCTTCAAGGCCCGCATAAAATGGCCCAACCTCTGCGAGCTGCCTCAGATGCCCTCAGTCAGTCAGAGTCCGGGGACTCCTTGGGTTCCTCAGGTCCTTGTACAGTCTGCCTGTAACCCGCTGCTCACAGACACCCAGAGGCAGGGAGGCGGGAGGCGGCCCAGCTCTAGCCCAGTCGGGAGAGGCTGGGCTCAGGGGCGAAGCAGCGTGGCCCGAGGGGTCAGTGCTCACGGGGCTGCTCTGTTCCTGGACCCTCCCCTCCCGGCTCTGAGCTGTGGTCCCAGCCCCTCTAACACGCGTCCACTCTCAGGGCAGCAAGCTCCCTGCACAGAACTGAGGCCAGAGAAGGCCTGAGACTCTGTGGCCAGGCACAGCCATCATCCCCAGCCCGAGACTAAGCCGCCACGCTGTCAGTTGTGGGATGTACGTGTCCATGTCCCGGGATGGGGGGAGGATGGGCAGGCAGGCAGGTGCCTCCCGCCCCGTCTGGCCTGCTGCAGCCTCGGCCCTTGAGGCCGCCCCCGAGCCTGGGACTCCCTAGTGCCCTGTTCTGGCGGGCTCAGGGTTCTTCCGGTCCCTGGACCGTATTCTGGGAGGCAGAAGGCCCTGACGCCGTGCCGGCCCCGAGAAGGAGCCCGGGGTGCGGGCGGCCCCCGTCCTCTGGGTAAGAGGCGGACGAGAGTGTGGGAGGTTTGAAAAGATCTCAGCCCCAGATGAGCGCACCCCTGAACACTTCGGTGTTTGAAGTTTCTCTTCAAAAGCTTATCTTACCCAGAGGGTCACCCAGAACGGAACATTCCCCGATCGCACCCGGGTCAGGGGGCGAGACCTGGGAAGGGGGCAAGGGACCCAGGAGTTCTAGTACCTTGCAACCTGACAATCGGCAGATTCTCAAACCTGGGACGCTCTCGTGGTCCAGCCCCCCAGCCTGTGCGTGGCTCGTGGTGGGAGAGCGGGGCCCAGCTGGGCTGCTGCCTCTGTGAGCGGGTGTGGCCGTCCTGCTGCGCCAGCCCCTGGCCTGACCAGTGACCCGCCCCCATGCGACAGGCCCGAGGACCCAGCACCGGGGCAGTCTCTCTCTCTCTCTCCCAGCCAGCCTGTCTCCCGCCTCCCCAGGCCCGAGTGCAAGTCCAGATGGCCCCTGAGCGAGGAGGGATGGCCCTGCGGGGTGAGCCCTCCTGCGCCAGAGGGAAGGGCAGACCCGGGGCGCGGGGCGGTGGGCCGGCCCGGGCGCGGCCAGAAGAGGGGGCCCCTGGAGCTGGTGCACCACAGTGGGCGGAGCCTGGGCGGTGTGCGTGCGTCTCTCCCTGCTCTGAGGGAGGGACCGGATGTGTACATCCCTCTCTGAGCCGCCATGGGTGTGTTTGTCTCTATGTGTGACCCCCCCTGCCCACCTACCCAGGGGGATGAGGGCTGGGCCTGGCCCCTGGGCTGTCAGAAGACCCCAAGGATGAAGTCAGGCCTGATGCTAGCAGCCACCGGTCCTGCCCAGCAGGTTCTTCTGGCTTGGTGGCGGCAGCAGAAGAGGTGACAGTGGCAGCCCAGGGAGGATAAACAAGGCTGGGGTAAGGTCAGGGGCCCCAGTACCCCACCCCCACCCCCAGGCAGGGCCTGTGGACCCCCGGGGTGGAGGCCAGGGTGCTAACTGCCCGCTGGATGATCTCCATTAGGCATGGCCCTTCTCTCGACTCAGTTTTCCCGTCTGTGAAAAGGGTGGATTCCCCGTGACGTGAGATAGAATCAAACTGACCTTGGGACTGCCGGGGGAGACAGACTCCCCCTGGGTCTTTAGGCCTCAGGGAAGAAGAGTGGAACGGTAGACCTGGTCTTTCAGGTCACAGAGGGTCAATGGGCTCTAGCTCCACTGTTTCTGGCTGTGTGACCTTGGGCAAGTTACTGCACGTCTCTGAGCTTTTGTTTCCTTACCTGCACCCTGGGCTTCCAGGGTCACTTCCTCCCTGTCTTTGAGGGCATAAAATTGTGCCCCCCCATTCTTTCCTGCTTCATTTTCCCAAGAGACTTTATCATCTTCAAAGATTTTATATATTTTACAAATCATTTAGAAAATTATATATATACACATACATGCATACATACATACATACATGTATAAAATTGTCAGGAGATACTTTAGATTGGTGTGTCAGGGAAGGCTTCTCTGAGGGAGGAACAACAAAACTGAGACCCAAAGAATTAGTAAGATTTCGGGTATGAAGGAACAGTGTGTAAGAAGGCTCGGAGATGGAAAAGAGCTGGACTCAATTATTTCCCTAATTTGTGACTGGAGCAAGGGCAGAAGTAGCTCTTAATGAGTTTAGAGCAGCTGGCAGCAGTGTGAGCATGTATATTAGGCTATGCATGTTAAGCAGTGTTCCTCTAAGTGCCTAAGAGAGCCATCGAAGGGCTTTAAGTAGTGAAGTGAAATGATCTCTGCATGCTAGATTATTGTTACCACAGTGTGAAAAACTGATTAAAGTGAGGCCAACAGAAGTGGAGGCATCAATTAGGAAGCCACAGTACTACTCTAGGAAGTAGATGATGGTGGCTTGATCCAAATTCATGACAGTAGAGAATGAAAATAAGTGAACTGATTCAGGATATATTTTGGGACATAAAAACAAGACTGGTAACTACCTTTTTTTTTTTTTTTTTTTTTGTGGTATGCGGGCCTCCACCTGCTGCGGCCTCCCCCGTTGCGGAGCACAGGCTCCGGACGCGCAGGCCCAGCAGCCATGGCTCACGGGCCCAGCCGCTCCACGGCATGTGGGATCCTCCCAGACCGGGGCACGAACTCGGTTCCCCCGCATCGGCAGGCGGACGCGCAACCACTGCGCCACCAGGGAAGCCCTAGTAACTACCTTTTAAAAAGATGATCAAGGGCCAGTTTCTAATTCTGCATGTAAGGAGCTTTGAAGTCATCATTCCATTTGCACAACAAGTAAAAAGTTGAACAGACTGAAAAATCATCAACTCTTTTTGGATCTGTAAGAGAGGGTAAGACACAGGAAAAATGGCTGCCCCTAAGACTCAGGAGACAGACTGGAAAACAAACGGAGTCACAGCTTACTGGAGCAGACTTATGAGTGGAAACCTCTATAGAAACCAGGGCGGGCATAGAAAAAAACCTGAACTGTAATTGACGAATTGCCAGAGGCTCACTGTGGACAACTCTGAGACTTAAAAACTCCAGGGAGACCCAGTCATTGGAAGAGCCCTCACACTAGTGTGAGCCCCGTCCCCCTCACCCCCACCCTCACCCTTCCCTGCAGATCGAGAACCTCACCTGGTGGACCCTGGCTCAGGACCTGCCCTCGGGAGCCAAAACAGGTGTGTGTGCGACCCTAAGGCGCTCCCCTCACCCCCACCCACGGCGGGGCTGGAGGCGAGGGCCCCGGGTGGGACCCTGTGGCCCTCATCTGTCCCCTCCTCCCGCCCCCTCCAGGTGACCGCCGAGCATCCCAGAAACACGCCTTCTGGGCCCGCGTCTGTGGCTTCAACGCCATCCTCCTCGTGTGTGTCAACATCTTCTTCTACGCCTACTTCGCCTGACACTGTCCCCAGATGCCCCCCTGCCCCACCAAGGATGCGGAGGCCCAGAGGAGGGTGGCGCCCCTCGTGGCCACAGGGCAGGTCAGTGCCCAGGGGCTGGCTGAGCCAGCAAAGCAGGAGCTCTGAAAACTTAGGGAGGAAATGGGAAAAAAGGATGTGTGATGCTTCAAAAATAGTAGCCGTAATTGGAAAGAAAATGAGATTTCTGATGAACGTCCTTCTACTCTTTTACTGTTTTTATTTTGAGTTCACGGGCCCAGGTCGTGAGCAGCAAATCTGCCAGAGCTCAGGGCTCCAGGGTCTCGGGCCGGCGCTGGGCAGAGGGGGCCCCTCTCCACCCCTCCCTTGGCTCCTGCCCCATCTCACCTGCTCCCCTCTCCCTGCTCTCCGCCCCTCCACCACCGGCCTGGCATTCAGAGCCCTTGCCGAGCCCCCTCGGTCTGCCTGCGCCCCAAGGGCCCCAGGCTCCCCTGCTTAGGACCGCGCTGACGGCCCCTTCCCCGTGGACACCCTGCCTTTTCTCAAGCTGGGGCTCCACCGAGGCTGCCTGCCCCGTTCTGGATGCCGCTGGCCCTCAGAGCCCAGCTCTGGCTGCAACTCCCCACCTGGCCTGTGGTCCCCCAGGCTTCCCGAGGCCCTGGTCTGGGCGGAACCTGGGCCTGAACAAGTACGAGCAGGTGCAGCTGTGTCTCCCAGGTGGCCATGTCCAGGCCTGGCCCCTCAGAGCTTGTCCGTCCCGCGGGGCCAGCGGAAGAGCAGCAGCCTCCGTTCCTTTCACCCTTGCCCGCCCTCCCTCAGGGCCTCCAGCCTCCCCCGAAGTGTCTGTGGTGGGCAGGGGCGTTGGATCCCAGGTGGAGCCCAAAGTCTCCGAGTCTGTCCAGCAAGTCCAGGCACAGGTGTGCGGGGCCCTGGCCACCTCCCCAGTAGCCAGCCTTTGGGGCTTTTGGATGGAGAGGAGGGCAGGCCCAGCGGGTGGTCACCCAGCCAGCGCGTGGCTCCTTGGCCTGAGCTCCCAGCGGGTGGAACCCAGGAGTCCTCAGCCCTCCCTGGGGGTGGTGACATTGGGTTTCGAGTGGGCGGGCCCTGCCGGCCACCCTGTGACGTCACACAGCTGATGGCCAATGGGAAGAGGCCGGCGGAGGCCCCGGAGCTCCCCTAGCCCACGGGCCCTGAACGAAGCGGTCTTTCCGGGGCGCTGGGCCCGTCCCAGTTGACACGAAGCACAGGAGGCCGGCCGGACAGTCAGGAGGCCCACGTTCCAGTCCAAGGCCCTGGGCTGGGGGTGCCCGTGTCCTCTCTCTGGACCGCAGTGCCCGGTGGATGGCCGGTCCACTGGCTCTGCCCCCGGGCCCACTTGGGTCACAGGTGCACCGGCTGGACGTAGCTCCGCGGGAAGAAGCCGACACGCCCGCAGAGACGGCCTCGCCACCAGCAGGGGTCAAGGCGCTCCAGGACCTCGATGATGTCACCGTGGCGGAAGCTGAGCTGGGAGGGGTCCTGGGCTGAGAAGTCAAACTGGGCCTGGACAAAGCAGGCCCGGGGCGGCTGCGAGGAGAGGGAGCCGTCAGTGGGGCCCCTCAGGAGCCCCCGCCGGGCTGTCCCCACGGAGGCCCCAAGATAAGCGATTTCCCACAGGTGAAGAGGGGTCTTTCGGGCAGAACTGGGGTCGAACTCAGCTCTGTATCCAGGTCCAGACGATGGCCACCCCGCCCGTGGGCCTCTCGCTGCCCGCCCCCTGCACGTCTGCGGCACAGACCCTGTGTCTACGCAGCGCACAGCCAGTGTCCTGGCGGCCCAGTCGGGACCACAGGGCCAGCGGTCAAGGGACCTGAGTCCTCGGCCTCGGCATGGGCTTCGGTTAGGTCCCTGCCCGTCTCGGGGTCTCTTTCCTGACTCTGTAGCAGCCATGCTATCTTTTGACCCCAGGCACTAGAACCACAGGAACAGGCCTTATAAACTATAAAGTGACGTGTAGCCACGAGCAGTTCACTGCTGTTGCCCTTGGCCAGGCTTCGAGGGCGAGGATGTCACTTTATACTGCTTACCTCTCTCAGGCCTGATTCCAGTCCCATCTATGCCCCAAGGTGACCTTGGGTGAGTCCCTGCCCTCTGGGGGACTTGGTTCCCTGCCCTAAGGTCACACACCGGCGAGGCGGTGGAGTCTAGGAGCAGACAGGACTGGAGCCGCTACCCGGAAGCCCCTCCCCAGGCCTGGGCCACGGCCGTGCTCCCCGTCCTCTGCAGAGCTCGAGTTCACTGGGCCGTCCAGGGTCCCGACCTCCAGCCCCAGGCCTTGCCGACACTCCCTCCCAAATAAGACAGCACGTCGGGGCTAACAAGCCCACTGGCTGGCGGCGTCATGCTAATGAGAGTGAGAGCTGGTCCCCGGGGCCCCGGACGAAAGAGCTGGCTGGCAAATCGCTGTTATTATGGGGACCGGGGCGGCCGGACCCCGCTCCACCCGGCCAGGACCTCGCCCGCGAGCTCTCACGCTGGCCCGCGCGCCCCCCAGGCCAAGTCCTGCGGGGCAGAAGCCAGCACGGACCCCACCCGGCAGGCGGCCTTGGGTAGTCACATCACTCCCTGAGTCTCAGTGTCCTACCTGTACGGTGGGGACCAGGAGGCTCAGCCGGGGTCAGTACCTTCACTCATTCAACAACCAACCACTGAGCACCTCCTGGCGCCACGCGCCGCCCCTGAAGACGGGCAGGCTCGGCTCGCCCGGGGCTTCCACCTGCTCCTTTCCTTCCTTCCCCGCCTCCCCTTGCCCAGGCCCGCTGGTCTCCCTGCAGTGCCCAGGACAGGATTTTAGGAGCCGGGCTGGACCCACCTCCTGCCACGTGGGAAGGGGGGTCGGGCCCCTGCGGAGAGGCCCCCTCGCCCGCCCGCCCCACTCGCCCACCTTGGCCAGGGGCTCCTCGTCCCGCAGGAGGACCTGCCGCTTCTTGGCGATGGTGCTGGTCCGGTAGAAGGCGACCAGCTCGTTCAGAGAGTTGAACTTCTCCTCCCACAGGTAGTACTTCCCCGAGGCCTCACGCAGCACCTTGAAATGCTGCACCTGGTCCCCGTAGCTAGGGGAGAGGACACAGACCACCTCAGAGGGGCCCACGGCGGCTGGGGCCCTCCCCCCACCCCTGCCCCCCGGAACCAGGCCTTTTTCTCTCCAGGTGAGGCTTGGAGTCAGGAGGAGAGGAGGAGGTGGGGAGGGGGTCCCAGGCCCCATTGACTGGCTCCGTGAAAGACGCGGTGAGTCCCCACCTGGCGGTGGAGTGTGGAGTGAAGGATGTGGGCCTTGAAGCAGGCCATTTTCTTGCTGTGTGACCTTAAGCAAACCACTTAACGTCTCTGAACCTCGGTTTCCTCATAATACCTCCCTTCTGGGGAAGTGCTCGTGTACTGGCAACATTAAATGGTTCCTCTGGTCAGACAGCATCTCTTCTCTCCAACGTCCCCCAGCCTCAACACTCCTCTCCCTCCCCCCTCGTCCCCTCCCAGACCCTACAGTCCCTCGAGGGGTGAGTCCTAAGACCATCCTGCCGCCGGTGTGAGAGGAGCTCAGGCCTGTGGGATGCTTCCTGTCCTTCCCTGTCCCACATCCACTCCCACCTCAAGAACCTTCTATGGCTCCCCATTGCCCTCAGGGCAAAATCTTAACACCTCAGTCTCAAGTTCTGGCTCTGATGACACGTCCAGCCTCATTTCCTTCAAATACTCTCTGATGCCTCCTCTCCCAGCCTTTGCCCAGCCTTGCAACCCACCACCACCAAGTGCCTTCCAGCCCAGCGGAGGGGATAGCCTGCGTCTCCCAGACCGGCCAGCAGGGCAGAGGGGCCTGCCTGGAACACGCGGCACGTTCCAGGCCAGGACGGGCTGTGCAGGCTTGGGGCAGCCTGATTTCCTGCAGGCCCACAGTCCAAGTGTTTCTAGGGCGTGGACAGGAGCGTGGTGTCCGTCCCCCCAG
This sequence comes from Physeter macrocephalus, assembly GCF_002837175.3. NCBI lineage: Eukaryota > Metazoa > Chordata > Mammalia > Artiodactyla > Physeteridae > Physeter > Physeter macrocephalus. The sequence goes on from NC_041227.1 coordinate 82,185,902, forward strand.
GTGCCCATCCCTGCCTGCGGCTCACTCCCTCCACCATCAGCCCTGGGGCTGGTGTGCTGCCTTGTTAAAGGTTAAGATGCAAGATTTAAGATAGAGATTTGTTCCAGGTAAATACCTTCTGTTCCTTGTGTGTGCCTGGGGTGGGAGGAGGGGGGACTCCTCCCACCCTGACCAAGTCAAGGATCCAAACCACACAGAACCTCTCTCTCCACTTTCAAGCATGCCTCCAGGCTTCTGCATACACTGTTTCTTCCAAATTCTTCTTGAATCAAACTCCTACTCGTGCTTCAAGGCCCGCATAAAATGGCCCAACCTCTGCGAGCTGCCTCAGATGCCCTCAGTCAGTCAGAGTCCGGGGACTCCTTGGGTTCCTCAGGTCCTTGTACAGTCTGCCTGTAACCCGCTGCTCACAGACACCCAGAGGCAGGGAGGCGGGAGGCGGCCCAGCTCTAGCCCAGTCGGGAGAGGCTGGGCTCAGGGGCGAAGCAGCGTGGCCCGAGGGGTCAGTGCTCACGGGGCTGCTCTGTTCCTGGACCCTCCCCTCCCGGCTCTGAGCTGTGGTCCCAGCCCCTCTAACACGCGTCCACTCTCAGGGCAGCAAGCTCCCTGCACAGAACTGAGGCCAGAGAAGGCCTGAGACTCTGTGGCCAGGCACAGCCATCATCCCCAGCCCGAGACTAAGCCGCCACGCTGTCAGTTGTGGGATGTACGTGTCCATGTCCCGGGATGGGGGGAGGATGGGCAGGCAGGCAGGTGCCTCCCGCCCCGTCTGGCCTGCTGCAGCCTCGGCCCTTGAGGCCGCCCCCGAGCCTGGGACTCCCTAGTGCCCTGTTCTGGCGGGCTCAGGGTTCTTCCGGTCCCTGGACCGTATTCTGGGAGGCAGAAGGCCCTGACGCCGTGCCGGCCCCGAGAAGGAGCCCGGGGTGCGGGCGGCCCCCGTCCTCTGGGTAAGAGGCGGACGAGAGTGTGGGAGGTTTGAAAAGATCTCAGCCCCAGATGAGCGCACCCCTGAACACTTCGGTGTTTGAAGTTTCTCTTCAAAAGCTTATCTTACCCAGAGGGTCACCCAGAACGGAACATTCCCCGATCGCACCCGGGTCAGGGGGCGAGACCTGGGAAGGGGGCAAGGGACCCAGGAGTTCTAGTACCTTGCAACCTGACAATCGGCAGATTCTCAAACCTGGGACGCTCTCGTGGTCCAGCCCCCCAGCCTGTGCGTGGCTCGTGGTGGGAGAGCGGGGCCCAGCTGGGCTGCTGCCTCTGTGAGCGGGTGTGGCCGTCCTGCTGCGCCAGCCCCTGGCCTGACCAGTGACCCGCCCCCATGCGACAGGCCCGAGGACCCAGCACCGGGGCAGTCTCTCTCTCTCTCTCCCAGCCAGCCTGTCTCCCGCCTCCCCAGGCCCGAGTGCAAGTCCAGATGGCCCCTGAGCGAGGAGGGATGGCCCTGCGGGGTGAGCCCTCCTGCGCCAGAGGGAAGGGCAGACCCGGGGCGCGGGGCGGTGGGCCGGCCCGGGCGCGGCCAGAAGAGGGGGCCCCTGGAGCTGGTGCACCACAGTGGGCGGAGCCTGGGCGGTGTGCGTGCGTCTCTCCCTGCTCTGAGGGAGGGACCGGATGTGTACATCCCTCTCTGAGCCGCCATGGGTGTGTTTGTCTCTATGTGTGACCCCCCCTGCCCACCTACCCAGGGGGATGAGGGCTGGGCCTGGCCCCTGGGCTGTCAGAAGACCCCAAGGATGAAGTCAGGCCTGATGCTAGCAGCCACCGGTCCTGCCCAGCAGGTTCTTCTGGCTTGGTGGCGGCAGCAGAAGAGGTGACAGTGGCAGCCCAGGGAGGATAAACAAGGCTGGGGTAAGGTCAGGGGCCCCAGTACCCCACCCCCACCCCCAGGCAGGGCCTGTGGACCCCCGGGGTGGAGGCCAGGGTGCTAACTGCCCGCTGGATGATCTCCATTAGGCATGGCCCTTCTCTCGACTCAGTTTTCCCGTCTGTGAAAAGGGTGGATTCCCCGTGACGTGAGATAGAATCAAACTGACCTTGGGACTGCCGGGGGAGACAGACTCCCCCTGGGTCTTTAGGCCTCAGGGAAGAAGAGTGGAACGGTAGACCTGGTCTTTCAGGTCACAGAGGGTCAATGGGCTCTAGCTCCACTGTTTCTGGCTGTGTGACCTTGGGCAAGTTACCGCACGTCTCTGAGCTTTTGTTTCCTTACCTGCACACTGGGCTTCCAGGGTCACTTCCTCCTTGTCTTTGAGGGCATAAAATTGTGCCCCCACCTTCTTTCCTGCTTCATTTTCCCAAGAGCCTTTATCATCTTCAAAGATTTTATATATTTTACTAATCATTTAGAAAATTAGATATATACACATACATGCATACCTCCATACATACATGTATAAGATTGTCGGTCACCCCAGTAGAACGTGAGCGCCTAAAGGACAGGGAGCTTCGTCCGATTTGTTGGCGGTTGAACCCCCAGCAGCAGGCACGGGGCCTGGCGCACGGTAGGGGTTCAGCGACCAGGGCAACAGAGCAAACGCATCACTGACTCCAGGGCACCCCTGGCCTGAAAAGAAGTAAAACACTTCGCTTGGGAGCAAAGCATGATTTCTGACAAAGAAGCCCACAGCAGCCTGGATCAGAGTGTGGGGCAAAAGTAACACAGCCCGCGCAGTGCGCGCCTGCCCCGGCCCGCTGGCCACCAACTCAGACATGCTCCCAGAGGTGGAGGGGGACAGCCCCCTGTAAACTCGCAAAGGGCGGCCAGCCGTGGCCACCGTCACTCCGTGAGGCGGAACAAGGCCCCTGAACCCCGCCTCTGGCAGCTCTATGAGGCTTGGCGTGAGTGTGCAGGAGACGCCACGCATACGAGGTCAGAGTCTCCAGGAGCACAGCCGGCGAGGGCGGAAATGCTCTCACGCACGGATCTGCGTGACCGTCACCCAGAAGGGTGGCCATCGGGTCACTGGACTTCATGATGTCCAGGGCTACTATCGCCACGTTGCAGATGAGGACGTTACAGCCGAGGGGGACAGGATCTGCTGAGGTTACGCAGCGGGGACAGGATCTGCTGAGGTTACGCAGCAGGTCCAGGGCAAGGCCAGGACGAGAACTGGGCTCCCCGCCCCATGTGGCCACTGGCCCTTCTCTAAGAGCCCGGGACCCCGGGGCGTGGGCCGGGGGGAACGGTGTGGCCCTGGGAGGGTCAGCATGTTACATAGCTGGCATCTGGGGAGGACTCACTGCCTGCCAGCATCACACTAAGCACCGTACGTAGATGTTCATCTTACAGACAAGGAAACAGGCTGGGGTACCTTGCCCAGGGTTATACGGGAGAAGTACCAGAGCTGAGATTCTTGCTCAGAAGCCCCCCTCCTAGCTGCCCTGAGTCTGTTTCCTGCTCTGGTCCCTGCCCAGTGGTCGTCCAAGGGCCCCGAAAGGCTCCCCTAAGAGACGATGGACCAGAGTCGGGGCAGGACCCGGTCCCGGGCCTGGGGGACGAAACCGAGGCTGGAGGGCGCCACCTGGTGGTCCTGTGTGCACACCACAGCCCTGGGGCCCAAGGTTCCGGTTCTGAGCTGGGGGAGGGGGCTTGGCCAGGATGCCTGGGGTGTGGGGGGGGAGGGGGCATGTGCTGGGATTTCTCAGAGGGACACTCCCAGACCCCTTCCCAAGGTAGCATTGGTGCTGGCTCCCCAGAACTGCCTGTCTCCCCTCCTGGTCAGACAGATGCCTTGCTGTCCAAGCCCACCTCTCTCTGCCCCACCTCTGGGCCTTTGCACATGCTGTTACCTGGGCCTGGCATCCCCTCTCCCCTCTTTGTGGACCAAACTCCTACTCATGCTTCGGGGCCCAGCTCAGACGTCACCTCCTCCACCCTGTGGAGTGTCGGCTGCCACTGAACTTCCCTCAGTCGGGCGCCATGGAGACCCCGGGCCCCCGCACCCGCGGGGACCCCTCCCCTGTCCTGCACGCACACACCCCCAAAGGTTGAGCCGTCTGGGCTGACCCTGTGCAGGGCGCGGCGGGGCTGCACGCTCGGGGAGGCGCCAGGAGAGGGCAGGGCGCCGGGGCACCCACGGTGGACGGATGGACGCTCAGGCCGTGGGATCGGCTCGCTGGCCGTGCTGGGTGACCTTGGGCTTTGGAGCTGATTCCAGGAGCCCTAGAGGCCAGACCAGCCCGCCCGGCGGGCACCATTCCCAGGAGATGCCGGGCCCTGGGAGCCGGCCCAGGGAAAACCGCCTCTCCCTGCTTCTGTGGGCTACCCGCTGGGCTGTGGAGGGAGGGGCGAGCTAGGGGCTCCAGAGGCCCACGACCATCGGGCTGGGAGGTCAGGGCCATGAACTGGTGTCTCCCACTGCCCCCACTAGCCGCGCCCCCATTTTTAAGATGGAGAAAGAGGGGCTCAAAGAGGAGGAGAGCCGTTGCCGTCGGTCGGGATGGCAGCCTGTTCCCAGGGGAAACGGAAGTGAGAAAAGCCGTGGCTGATGACAAAGCTTGGAGGGGAGCGGGTGAGGGCTGTGACCCCCGGGATGTGGGATCACCCACCCCCAGCAGCCGTCCTGACCTTGGTGGTCCCCCCAGCGAGGTGCCTCCAGGCCCAGAAGGGGAGACGCCCACCTCCCGGAGCTCCCGTGTGCTGACCACACACCACGAGCTCTTTACGGAAAGGACGGGCAAGGCCTCCCCTGGGATACGTTTCTGCAGCAAGGAGCGTCCAGGCCCAGCCTGGTTGGAGCCAGGAGCCCTCCCCCCACCCCCAGTCCGTGGCTGCCTTGAGGGGACCCCCCGAGCCCGGCTCTGGACTTCCCCCACCTTACCCGTCAAAGCCACCCTGTGTTCATTTATCCTTTAGAGAATCAGCCAGCCACTGTCTGTGAAGCATTCCGGTCCTAGGAAAGGGGGCGCCCGAGCGGGGCCACACAGCACCCCGAGCGGCCTCCGCTGCCCCGAGCGCGCCCCGCCCCTTCCGGCCGGCCGTGCCCAGCGCCCACAGCAACCCGACGGTGGTGCTGCCGGTGGTCCCACTTCACACACCCACGCTGCCCCCCCACCCCAGTCCCAGCGCCATCAGCTCCGCCCGGCTCCTCCCCGGGCCCCCCCCACCCCCCGGCCCGCCCCCAGAAGGATCATACCCACCTGCCCTGCTCGAGAGGCTCTGCAGGGCCCTGTTGCCCTGGGGCTTCCCGTCGGGACCCGTCAGGCCCATCTCTCTGGCTGTGACTCCCCGTTGCTGGCTCTGCCCCACTCACCCCAGGTGCATTCCCACCCCAGGGCCTTTGCATTTCTGTTCCCTCTGCCTGGAAGCCTCTCCTCCCGGACCCTCACTCCTGGGCCCCAGGCGGCCTCCACCGCCAGGTTCAGATCCCTGCCCACTGGCTCCTGCTACATTCATTTGTCTCCTTTTTTCATGTGTTCAGTCTGTCTCCCCCACCAAGACATAAACCCCAAAGGGCAGCAACTTTGTTTTTTTTTCACTGTCATTTCCCAAGTCCCTAGAGCAGCCTGGCACGTGGCATGTAGCTCAGTGACAATTCCTCGAGTTGCTGCACCTAGATCCTACTGTTCCAGGCGCTGGGAGTAAGAAGGACAGAGACCAGCTGGGGCCGTGACCCCTTCACCCCGACCCCGGTTCCCGCCCCTTCTTTCCAGCCTGGATTCCTCCATTGCCCGACTGTGACCTTTGGGACTGGGTTCTGAGCTGCCCAGAGGCTGCCATCCTGCTTCCGCCCCAGCCACTGCTCTAATGGCTCTAAATAGAATGACTCATATACTCTTTGCAATAACCCATTTTACATGTGAGGAAACAGGCACAGAGAGGTTAAGGGACTTGCCCAAAGTCACACAGTCAGGAAATGGCAGAACCAGAATCTGAACCCAAGCAGCCCGGCCCCAGGGTCCATCCTGTCAACTATGTAGCACACAGGGGAACCCTGTCCGGAGCACATCCTGGACACCTGCCCTGGGTGCCCTGCTGCTCTCCCACCCCCAGTCCCAGCACATCAACCTCCCCTGGTGACTTGCTGCTCATAGAACAATGGCCGACCCTTCAGCCCGGCGCTCGAGGCCTCGCAGCCCGGCCAAGCTGCCTCGAACCCTGCTGCTGCGGGACACACCCCGGGCTCTGCGTCATCCCCGACCCCCAGAGGGTCGCCTGCTTCCAGGCATCTGTCGTTCCCTCCACAGCCTGCAGGCCTGTCCCTGGCCACCCTCCTCCACACACCCCGGGTCAGAACTCACTTCACAGAGACAGAGAACTCCCCTGGGGAGCTCTCGCTCTCCCGGATCAGGAAGGCTCCCGGGTGGTTCCGCTTCATCAGAACTTCTTCTGCCAGCTGCCGGGAAATCCTGCCCGAGTACCACCTGCAGAGAGGGGGCCGGTGAGGGCGGGGGAGGCCAGGCTACCCTGCCCCTGTGCCAGGCACCCAACACCGCCAGGTCCTCACCGCAGTCCCGAGACACAGGAAATACGACGGCACCCACTTTACCCAGAGAGGCCAAGGTCATGCGCCCGGGGTCACACACCCCAGGTCGTGCGCTGTGAAAGGCAGGAGTTGGGCCGAGTCCCAGCGTTCTGGCTCCTGAGCCCAAGCATTTCCCACCCCACCAGGCAAACACACACCTCGGTGAACCCCAACCCAGCCAACCCCAGCTGGGCTTTTCCATTTCAGATTCTTAAAAGCAAAGAAAAAAAATATTTTAAAAGATGACCCCACCCCCCCCCAAAAAATTGCTGTTTTTTTGATCTGGTGAGGAAGGGTCTCTCCCTGTACCCGTTTCACAGATGCACAGACTGAGGCCACCTGGACTTTTTCTCACAGGTTCAAGCCCCTTTTCTTTCTGACCAAACAGAACCGGGTATACAGAAGGTGCCTTGTAAATGCCGAGGGTTGGGCAGGGCCCGGGGGTGAGAGGCTGCCCTGCCCACGGTGCTCTTTGGGGCTCGCCCACCCTCGGAGGGTCCGGGTGGTCTCTGGCTGGCTTCTTGGCTCCCGCATTTGAGCCCAGGCCCTCAATGGTTCGGGTGGGGGAACTCAGGCCCGGAGCAGGTGGAGTCTCGCGGTGGGACCTTGGTGCCCTGAGGGCCGCTGGAGCCTCCCTTCCCTGTACAATTGCCCTTCCCTCCTTTAACTGAGCTTCCTGGGTCTGAGCGTGGCGCCGGGCGGATGTGAGGCATCCGCTGTATTCCTGTTGTATCAGGATGTTGACAGCGAGCCCTCCAGGCCCAGCACAGAGGCTCAGGTGCACACAGACCGGGTCCTGCCGGTAACCCCACCCGCCAGCCACGTGTGAGCCCTTGCGGTTCCTCCGAGGGCTTTTCACTAACGTGCGTGGCCTGTGCCCGCTTTCCAGTCCGAAATAAAGTCCCGGTCCTGACATGGTGTCTCAGAGCCCCCCACCCAGAAGTGAGGTTCTAGCCCATCGCTGCCCCCCAAGATGGGGGGGACCCTGGGCCCATCTCTGGGCGGGTGGAGGGGAGGCAGTGGAGGTGGGGGCCGAAGGCGGGGCTCCAGGGAACCTCCAAGAGCTCCTCGGCCTGGGTCTCTGGAGTCTGGGAGTCCCGGATGAGGCCTCCAAGCTGGAGGCTGAGCTCAGGGGGCCCCGGAAGGGCGCTCCTCCGGGGAGCCCCCAGCAGGACCCAGGTGCAGTGCTGCCGCAGGAGCAGGGGTCCAACAGGGCCCTGCGTGGGAGTTTCCAAAGAACCCACAGAACTCCGTAGAAGGCATCGGCGTGTGGGCGGCTGTCACCCTCAAAGGATTTTGTAACCGCAGCCTCGAGGAGGCCCGCCCTGCCTGCGCCAGGTCCCCGGTGGCTCGGGGACAGGGTGCCGGAGAAGCAGCACTCCCGACGCCCCGGAGCACAGCTCGCTCCACGCGTGGACGCCTCGCTTAGTCCCCATTTTAATGATGTGGAAATTGAGGCCCAGGGAAGGGCAGGGATCCCCAAAAGTTGCTCGCAAGTCTCTGGCCTCCGGCTCTCCCCCAGCGCACCCCCTCCCCAGCTGTGTGACCCCGGACAAGCCACTCGACATCTCTGTGCCGCCACCTCCTTGCCCACAAGACCTTGACGAGAACACCCAGTTGGCGGGGCCCTTGGGAGGAGGAGGGCACTGCCGCCCGCAGGTGTTCACCGGTGCTGCTGTGAACTCCTCCCACGTGTCACCCATTAGCCCGTCTGCGGCCCTCCCAGCAAACTTCTACTCTACCTTCCAGGCCCAGCAGACCACGCCCTGCTCCAGGAAGCCCTCCTCAACGCCCACCGGCCACGCGGCTGCGTCAGGTGCCTCGGTGACCCCTGCCCGTGAGGCCCAGAGGCTCTGGGAGCAGCTGGTCTGCATCACGCGCCCCCCTCCGTGGGCTCCCTGGGCAGGCGGAGGTGACGGTGGGGCTCAGGGAAGGAGTGGCCTGGTGTAGACACGAGGCCCCCTGGGACCCCTGCCCTGCCCCTGCCCCACACCCTGGAGCCCAACGGGCTGAGTCAGGCGCAGAGTTGGACTTTCCCCACTGCTATTTCGGGGCCAGGGCAGGGGCTGTGGTTAGCCAAGGATGCATCTGGGCACGGCCTCAGGCAGGTGGGCATGGGGCCTGACCCCTATCCCTACTCTGTCCCAGACACAAGTGGCCAGAGCCAGCCCCAGGGAGCTCAGGGCCATCGGACACTGGAACCCTCCATGGCTCCCAGCTGCCCTGGTGGAGGCTTGCCTGAACCACCAGCATTGCCCCGACAGGCGTGGCCCCCAGATCGATCAGCTTTCCTTTCCTCCTGAGCAAATAGAAGCCTCTGCTTCGGCTTCTCAGCGGCCTCCCACCTCCCAACCTCCTGGCCTTCACCGGGTCACAGCCTCCACCTGGAGGCTCCCGCTGCCCCCGCGTCCTCCACCGGCCTGGCCCTGGCCGGGTTCCCGCTGTCTCTCTCCCTTTATGACAGAAAGTCTTTAAGGCCGGAGGACAGGCCCCTGCCCAAGGTCACACAGCCCGGAGGGACCCTGCGGGCCTGGAGCCCAGGCAGGGGACCCGGGTGGGTCGGGCCCTTGCCCAACACAGGAAGTCCAAGGTGGTGGCAGCTTTGGAAATAACTCGAAGACAGGTAAAGAGGAAATGACCTCCGGGCCCCATCCTGGCCCTGCACCTCCCTCCCGTCCACCCCACAGCCACACACATGGGCCCTGACCTGCCTTCACCTCTGCAGGAGTTCCACTCCCCACCCGGCTCAAATGCCTCCATGGCTCCCCCCACCCTCCGCCGGGCGTTTTGAGGCCCGCCTGCCGGTCCCACTGCAGGGGTCCTCGTTGTTCCCGCTCCCAGGCATGCCCTTCTCTTTTTCTCTTTAGCTAACTCCTACACACAGGCTTCAAAACCTCACTTGTTGCCACCTCTTCTGAGAAGCCCTCCCTGGTTAATTATCTCAATGCTGACTGCCTTCCCTTGTCATCGTTTCTTTATGTCCTGTCCCTCCCACAGGACACAACTGCTCTGACCCCAGCGTCTCATCGCGCGTACCCAGCATCACCCGGGTGGGTCCCCTCAGGCAGTGGCCAGTGTTTGGCGAATGACCGAGTGAGCGACTGTGGCTTGGGGCTACTTCAGCCACCACACCGTGGATATCCAGGTGGTTTCTCCCAGATTCTTGGCCACTCAGGCCTGTTCCAGGGCTGAGAACAGGGCTTTCAGCATTGGAGGCCTGACGGGGGCCTCCCTGGGCCAGCTGGTCCCAAGCCCGAGGACACCTGGGCTCCTCTGACTCCCGCTCCGCCCTGTCCCAGACTCTGCTCGGCCCATGTCCAGCTCCCCCGCCCACAGGTCTGCCTCCTTCCCGCCCCTCCATGGCCCCTCACGCCCCACCCTGGCACGGGGCCGAGTCGGCCTCTTGTGTTGCAGATAGGGAAACTGAGGAACAGAGAGAGCAGGGCTCTGCCTGAGGGCACACAGCAGCCAGGGGCCCCGCTGGCTGAGCGCCCAGGGCCCTGTCCTATCCAGGGCCCCCACCGGGATGCTCTCCGGTGTCCCAGGTCCTCAGTGCCGTGGCCTGGGCTGGCCCCGACTGCCACCACTTGGGACAAGCCCTCACATCTCTGGCCCCCACCTCTGCCCGGGGAAGAGACGGGGGTCCCCAGACAGGCGGTGGGAGGCCGGGCTGAGGGCCTGCAGGCGGCTCAGCTCAGCCCGGGCCAGGCTGGGTGTGGACGTTTGGCTTCAGGGCCGGGGGGCGGGGCCTGCGGACATGCGGGGGCGGGGCCGGCCACTCACGGGTGGGGCTTGACGCGGATGTAGTTCTTGGGGACGAACCCCTCTGCACCCCGGAGCTCGGCCTTGTACCAGTTCTGGTCGTCTTCCATGTTCAAAATCTGCGGGCGGGAGAGACACGGTCACCTGGTCCCCTAGGAGGGACGGCTGTCCCCTGCGGAAGGCCCACAGCAGCCCTGGGGCCCACTTCCCAGAGGAGAGCGAGGTCGCAGGGTGATTCCACGGTCCGGGGGTCACAGAGGAGAATTTGGCTGGTGGGTTGAACTTTGGGTGGGGAGCTGGAGCGGGCCTCTCAGGTCGTGCCACCCAGACCCCCGGGCGCTGGGGGACAGATCCGGGGCCCCTCAGTCCCTGAGCTGCGGCCCTGAGCATGGGGGGCCCACAGCAGTTGATCTGAGGCACAGAGCCAGGGGTGGGGGTAGTTTGCAGAGGCCCCGCCGAGCGGTGGTCACGTGGTTCGATCGCATTTACAAGCTTCACGTCTGAGCTCAGGGGTGACGATCAGGCGGGGGCTTCAGACACTGGCGAGCAAGCGAGAGGCCTCGGGGGGCCTGGCTGCTCGGGTCGCAGACTCCACGTCGCCTTGCAGGTGGGCCGAGGGGAACCGAAACCTGAGCAGGGTGAGGGGGCCGCTGCGTGCGGGCGGGCGGGTGGCGGAGGCCGCGGGGAGGGCCGCCAGCAGGACGCTTGGGCTCCCTCCCCACTCCCTGGGCAGGCTCGCCATGTGTCACCCCTTCTCACACCAGCCCCCGAGGCCGCCTTCACCAAAGGCCACTCCACAGAGGAGGACACAGGCCCAGACAGGGGAGGGGAGCAGGGCCACACGGCAGGGGGCTTCACCCCGTGCCTCCTCCCACATTGTCTCTGGACCCCATCCCGGGGGCCTTCTCTCCCCTAAGTCCCAGAACAAGTCCCCACGTCAGGTCAACCCCAGTGGGGATATCGGCTGAGACAAAAGATCAGACGCAGATCAGCAGCCCAAGCAGGGAGCAGCTTTCGAGCAAAGGCTGGGACAGCAGCTCAGCTGGTTTGGTTTTACCAAGAGGAGCTGAGATTTGCCCCCTGGGCCCAGGCCTGGCCCCTCCCTCGTCTGTCTGCCAGGTCCCTTGAGCCCCTCCTTCCTGACCCCGCAGTCTGCGCCAGACCAGCGTCCCCAGGGACAGCCGGAAGCAGGTGGCTGACTCAGGATAACTTTTGCTGAAAACTAAACAAAACAAAAAAACTCCCCCAACTTAATGAGAAAATTAGGGCCTGCGGGTGACAGACTCAGTGAAGATTCTTGGGAGCCTCGGGCTCTAGACCACTCTGCCTGCCTCTGACTCTCTCCACAGACCTGGCCTCAGTTTCCACATCTGTAAAATGGGCACATCTACGGCCTCCACGGCACATGGCAGTGTTTTGTGACCTGCAAAATCCTGTGTGGACATGTGGATGTGCCGTATCTAATCTACCCCAGTTTTGTTTTGGTTTTGTTTTCCTGTCACCTCCACTCCAAGGAAAGACCCAGAAATGTTCTGATTGGTTGTATTAGCTGAATTCTTGCTGTTAACATTGTTCAAAGCCCCCAGACCCTCTGAGACATGGGAATTCCCGACCCTCCCTGGTGAAGCTCACACCTCGGCCTGCCCCTGCTTTGCCCCTGCAGTGCCCTTCTCCTGGGTGCTGTCTTGTGCCGCCGTCCCCTGGCCAGCGCGGCCACGGAGCACCTCCTGCGTGCCAGGCGCTGTGCCCAGCCCAGTGATATAGCAGGAAGTCACATTTTAGTGGGCAGAGGCAGACAAGAAACAGGAAGGACACAAGTAAACAAGGTAATTTAATGTTCTGCTGTGTGGTCTGAAAATATACGTCAGGATGACATAGATGGAAGACGCCTGGCTGGGGGTAGGGGGACTGTCAACAGGGGACAGGTGGGGGTGGGCAAGAAAGGCCTCTCTGAGGAGGTGGCACATGAGCTGAGGCCCGAATTACAGGAAGGAATGAGACATGAGAAGATGTGGGGAACAGTGTCCAAGGCAGAGGGAACAGCCAGTGCAAAGGCCCTAAGGTGGGAGCAAGCTCCGTCCCTGGAACGGAAAGGAGGCCCCTGTGTCTGCGGTTGAGGGGTGGTCAGTGCTGTGAGTTGAATGGGGAGGGTGAGAGCTTGAAGGTCTTGTACTCCGGGATTGGGGGTGGGCGAGGGGGCCAGGTGAGCGGTGAACGGGGCCTGGATTGGGGCTGCTGAGACGTGGTCAGATCTGGGGTAGGTTTTGGCAGAGCGGCTGACAGGCGAGATACACGAGACAGAGAGGAAGCAGCGGAGACAACCCCAGGCTCTGGGCCTGGGCGCGGGCAGGCGGTCGTGACGGCCATCTGCTGTGGAACAGCTGCGGGAGGAGGAGGGGAAGCTCAGGGTGGCTGGGTCGGGCCTGAGGTGCACCGGCCATCGCCATGGAAATGCCAAGAGGCCGTGGGCTCCCCGAGTCTGGGTCCTGGGGGCCAGGCTGTGTGTGAAGAGGTGGAGGTGAGGCCACCACCCACATCTTTCCTCCAGTGGGGGGCAGCGGGGTCCTGTGCACCCAGAAACGCCTGCCCGTCGGCGAGGGGGGCTTTGTTCCAGGGAAGCGACATTTGGGGCCCCTTGTCCAGAGTGGGTGCACGTGCCACCGGGTTTTTGTCTAAGAGCAGAGCTTAGACTGGAAGAGCAGCATCCTTGCTGGCTCCCAGAGGCTGGGATCTGCGTGTCCGCTGGTCACAGCTGGGCGGGGACGGGCCTGGCCCACAGCCAGCGCGCAGGAAACATGCTCACCAAGGGACAGGTCAGGTCGTGGAGCTCAGCCACCAGCCCCACCCACTATCCCCGGCCCGGGGGAGGGAGAGGGGACACAGGGCGACATCACAGCCACATTTGTATGGTTACAGAAATCAGGCCCCGGACTAGCGTGAGATGGGTGAGGCACTTTGGGTGCAAAATTTAAGGGAGCTCCAAAAAAGTCAGGAATCGAGATAAAGAATATTTTAAAGAAATATGTTAAAAAATCAAAATTAATCAAAATTTCTGAATATGGTCATTAGTTAATAATAATGTATCCATATTGCTCCATTAATGTAACAAATGTACCAGGTTAATAATATAAAATGTTACCAAGGGTGTGCGTGTGAGTGTGTGTGGGCGGGGGGAGGGGGCGGCAGGGTGTCAGATTGGAATTCCTCTGTACCAGCTTCTCGATTTTTCTGTAAATTTCAAACTGTTTTAAAAAGAGCCTATTTAGGGACTTCCCTGGTGGCGCAGTGGTTAAGAATCCGCCTGCCAATGCAGGGGACATGGCTTCGAGCCCTGGTCCGGGAAGATCCCACATGCTGCAGAGCAACTAAGCCCGTGCGCCACAGCTACTGAGCCTGCGCTCTAGAGCCCGCGAGCCACAACTGCTGAGCCCACGTGCCACAACTACCGAAGCCTGCGCGCCCAGAGCCCGTGCTCCGCGACAAGAGAAGCCACCGCAATGAGAAGCCCGCGCACCGCAACGAAGAGTAGCCCCCGCTCGCCGCAACTAGAGAAAGCCCGCACGCAGCAACGAAGACCCAACGCGGCCAAAAATTAATTAATTAATTTAAAAAATAGTCTCTTTAAAATTTAGTGCAAAAAACTCCATCAAACTCTTAAATCAGGGACTTCCCGCGGGGTCCAGTGGTTAGGACTCCAAGCTTCCACTGCAGGGGGCACGGGTTCAATACCTGGCTGGGGAACTAAGATCCTGCATGCCATGCAGCATGGCCAAAAAGTTTTAATATTTTTTTAAGTTAAAAGAAAAATCTTAAATCAAGGCAGGCTTTGACCTGGCACCTGTACAGCTGTGAGAGGAAGGACCCTAACTCCGCGTCTGACCCTGGAAGGATCACTTGCTCATCTCTGTCCTGGGAGGAAAGGCAGAAGTGTGAACAAGGAAGCGTGACTTGCTCACAGCACGCCTCCCAAGATTGACCGCTAGCTCCTCAAGACATTCTTTCTGGTGTTTTTTTCTAGGCACAAATCCAACGCATGAATGTCAGTTTCCCATCCCTAAAACTAGTATCTATTGATTATGGGTCAGTTGACCCTGTGCGTGTTCCTTTGCATTCTGCTTTTTTGCCGCTTAACGTTGCTTCACGAGCATTTTCATGTCATTAAACGCCCCCCTCCCCAAAGAGCATTCTTAGGGGCTGTGTGATATTTTGTGCCACCCCTGGGCAGGTAGCTAGGGTGAGTCCACGCTCCAAACTCACCCACGCCCCACAGCCCCGCCTGCTGCGTTTTCTCCACCCACTCTCCTCCCCCGGCTCTCTGCGTGGCTGGGTCCTGCTCACCCTTCAGGTCTCAGGTCAGGTGTCTTCTCTTTTGAGAGACTGCCCTGAACCCCCCCATCTAAAGCTGTCCTCCTGCCTCTCCCTCCCGCCCGCCCTCTCCGTTCCATCTCCCCACCCATTTGTCACCTCCTGATGGCACTCACCCTCTGGAATTCCACTCCGGGAGGGCAGGGACTGGGCTTCGTCCACTGCTGTGTCCTCAGCGCTTAGGACAATGCCTGGTGCTGAGCAGGTGCTCGAGAGCTTGACGAGGGTTTGTCGAATGAAGGAAGGAAGAGGCAGCCCCTCCGGTGGCCTGCCATTCCTGGAAAGGTCCCCTCCTGGGTCTCCACGGACCCAAGGAACAAGTCCCATTGGGGTCTTAGCCGGGGTCTCAGCTAACACCTCCTTCCTTCCTTCCTTCCTTCCTTCGACACCCCCGTGTCTTGCTGAGGGCCTGCCCTGTGCCAGGCACTGTTTCATGTCCCTGCCCTCAGGAGCCTCGGTTAGAAGCAAACACAGCAGGAGTCGGCCAACGCTCTGGCAAAGCTTAGTGGGAAACTGGGCCGGTCTTGGGTGGGCAGGGGTGAACACAGGCATCCAGGAGGGAAGCGGGGATGTCCCCGCCTTTACAACACTCGCCTGGGGGGGACCCCACGGATCTACTCCCTCCACCCTGGTTCACCCCTCTGAGCCTCAGCCAGAGCCCACCGGTCACCCCATTCCAAGTTCCCCACTGCTCCACTCCCTCTCAAGCCCCAAAGTCTGGAACTAGAGACTCCAAACTGCCCTCGGGTTGGCGGATGAGGCCTCTGAGACAGACCTGGCCCTCAAGGGTCTCGTGCCCTGGCTAGATGGTGCCGGTGTCAAGCCTGCCCCACCCCCAGCTGGCCACGCGTCCACAGGTTCCCCCACCAGCCACTCAGGGGGGCCCAGGGCTGGCATCCCAGCACAGAGAAAGGGGGACATCCTCAAAAGGATGCGGTTCTTCTTGGAACCGTCCTCCTCCTGACCTAGCGCAGCTGTTCGGTGTCACGGGGTTCAGGATGCAGGTTCCAGAGTCAAAGGACAGGGGTTCACCTCTGACCGCACGCCAGGCAAGCCGTGGCGCCTGCCTGTGCCCCATTTAATCACCTGTGACATGGGGCCCCAGCGGCTTAAATGGATGTTGATAAGCACCGCCGAGCTCGGAGCTGGGGCTCCGTACGGGGTCAGCGCACGGAGGCCCTGTCTCTTCCTGGGCCCCGGCTCAGACGGGCGGCCTCAGGCCCACTGCGCCGGCGCAGAGACCGAGGCCCAGGGAAGGGCAGGGGCTTCCTGAGCGTGACCTGGTGGCGGCTCCAGCGCCCGACTTGTGGCACGGCCCCTCCCAAATCAGGGCCCTGAGCTCTGCTTCCAGATGCAGTCTCGTAAGCAGGGACGTTTCCCGAGAGGCAGAGCCCGGGAGCCCGCCTGCCTGGCTTGCCCTGGAAGGCGTGTGGACCTGAGCGGTGTTGAGGCTTACCTTCCCCTTTCTCACCTGCAGGGGAGCTCGTCTGCACCCCTAATCATAGTTGTTTCAGCCTCGATAGGTTGGTGCGTGTACTTAATTCCCAAGACCCTGTCTCTGCCACTCTGCATCTGTCTCTGCCTCTTCCTCTCTCTCTCTTTCCCCAGCTGTCTTTTCAAATTCGTTCCTGGGAAACGGTATTGAATGAACCCTGCCAGGCACTCTGTCTCCTTGAATCCTCACAAGGGCCCCCAAAGGAGGGATCACTATCTCCCGGTTTCCCAAACGGGGAAACCGAGGCTCAGAGGGTGGAGGTGGAGTGTCCAGAGTCACAGACTTGATAACTGGAGAAGCCGGGCCCGTCTTCTTCCAGAGACCGGACTCTGTCTGGGGGGCTGTCCGGGCCCGGTTTTAAGCACCCCCCCATCCCATGCGAGGCCAGCTGAGCCGGCTCTGGCCACCCTACCTTGAGTGTGTCCCCCTTGTTGAAGGCCAGCTCGTCGCTCTCTGTGGCCTGGAAGCTGTACAGGGCCACGGACTCCATGCCGCTGTCCCCGAGCCCCGGCAGCTGGGCTCTGAGCAGGGCCAGCAGCTTCCTGCTTCCTCTGCAGTCGAGGACCGTCTTCCTTTGTTTTGAGAGCATGTTTGTGCTTTTGAAGCTGAGACCGAGACTTCCCCTGACAGGAGAAACAGGAAGCAGAGATGTCCCGGAACAGGGGGTGTGAGCCGCAGGCCCACCTCAGACCCCAGGGAGTCCCCGGGCAGCCCTGGGAGTGGGTCCTCCTCCTGCACCCACATTACAGATGATAAAACTGAGGATCCAGGGCAGAAACGCTGCAAAGCCATCCCCAGCTCAGACACTGTGTCTTGCGGTCCCGGCCACCCCCCGCCATTTGCCGATGTCCCCTCCACAGTTTCTAAGCTCCGATGCCTCCTGTGACTTCCCACTGCCTGCTGCATCGACCCCAAGCTCCTTGCCTGACAACTAGGGCCCTTCCAAGCCGCTACCCCCACCCCCAGCTCTCCAGACTCATCCTTTGTTTCTCCCCTACCGTCTGAACAAACACGGGCTCCAGCCACAGCCGAGGGACACCCCACATGTCCATTTCGTCCTCCAGCCTTTCCACATGCGAGGCCCTCTGCCTGGTGCTCTCTTCCCCTTTCTCTTCCCAGGAGACTCCTATTCATCCATCAAAGCCCACTTCAGAAGGTGCCTCTTCTGATTTAAACACCGGGCACCTTCAGCGGGATGGCAATCCTAAGGTCAGTGAGGACTGCCAATAACCTTGACCTTTCCTTAGGTTTGCTATGGGCAGTGGAATTAGTGTGGCAATTCTGAGACAGGTGTGTGAGTATCGTGGGAAACACCATAAACGACTAAATACAGCAAAGCTGTTTGGAACCAGGGTTCTCTCCAGGGAAAGAGGGAGACCTGGACCCGAAAGAGGAAGGCGAGGAAGACCCCTGTGCTGTTGGACGGGAACTGGATGAATCAGCGTGAAGTCAGATTGGGTTTTTTTCTGTAAAAAAAAGAGTTTTTCTTCCTTCATTTATATCGATAGGGTTACATCATGCTTTCAGATTTTAGTCAATGGATTATGATCTATTACTATTATTATTTAACGTGGATGCTTACATTGTCCCAGATTTGGCCGGTGGGACCCCCGTTCGAGACGTCCCCTTGTCCTTTTGACACATCCCCGCCATCCTCTGAGCTCTTCCCATCTCTCTGACGGTACGTTCACGCTCTTCCAGGACTTCTGCCTCAGCCCTGGAAGCAGGCGTCTCTGAGGGGTGGAAGACGGTATGGTATTTTTAGTGGAGGATGGTGTTTAGGACCCAGGATTGAGCTGCTGTTGGGTGCTCTTCAGTACAGAGATGTCATTGTTTGCAGGCCCTCTCCGCAGACAGAGGCAGGAAATAAATAAATAAAATAAAATAATATACATATATATATACACAAATTCATTATATATATATCACAAATTCATTATATATATATACACACACACAAATTCATTATATATATATACACACACAAATTCATTACATATGTATAAACTCATTATATATATATGTATTTGTATTTTTAGAAATATATTTCCTGTATACTCGGCCATAAACAGGAACGAAATTGGGTCATTTGTAGAGACATGGATGGACCTAGAGACTGTCATACAGAGTGCAGTCAGTCAGAAAGAGAAAAACGAATATCATATATTAACGCATATATGTGGAATCTGAAAAAATTGGTACAGACGATCTTATTTACAAAACAGAAATAGAGACACAGACATAGAGAACAAACACATGGACACCAAGGGGGAACGGGGGGTGGGGGGCGGGATAAATTGGGAGACTGGGATTGACATATACACACTAATATGTATAAAATAGATAACTGATGAGAGCCTGCTGTATAGCACAGGGAACTCCACTCAGTGCTCTGTGGTGACCTAAATGGGAAGGAAATCCAAAAAAGAGGGGATATATGTATACGTAGAGCTGACTCACTTTGCTGTACAGCAGAAACTAACACAATATTGTAAAGCAACTATACTCCAATTAAAAAATAATAATAATCAATATATCTCCTATCTCCTAGTGGAGAGAGTGAGTCCATATTTCTGTGTCTATCTCTATGTGTATCTATATAGCTATGGATAATATTAGATTAGTAGATTAAAAACCATGAACTCCATCAGATATGAATCAGTGAATGCAGGTGAGGGGTAAGTGGGTGTCGTGCCATTCTCACAGCTTTCCTTAGGGTTTGAAAGTTTTCCATGTACAAAGTTGGTAAGATAGATGTGACCCTACAGAGATCTCAAAATTAAAGGTTTAGTTAAAACAAAAAAAAAAAAGTTGAGGGAAAATAAGAGGAAGACTGTAGAAGCCATCACCAACCTGGAGCCCCCCGAAGGCCGGGGGCGGGGGCGGTAGCAGCCAAGGCTCAGCCCAGGGCCCATCCTCACCTCTCCCCCGGCACCCCCTGCTCCGTCAGCCCAGACCCCAGGACGACAGGATGTTAGCAGGCGCTTCTTTCCGGCTCCGTTTCGGCTGAGGTTTCAAAGCCTCAAAATGGTGCAGTGAGGGGGTGGGGGGATCCACCCCGCCTCAGATCTGAGGTGCCTGGAGGCAAGAGCGGGGAGGGCTCCCCTTCTGAAGCTGAGTGTGTGTCCTCTGGGGCCTGGGGGCCTGGGTGCTGGCTTATTTTCTGTTTTTCAAGTACTTATTCTGTGCCGAGTCAGGTACAAGAAGGTGAGTAGCTCTCCCTAGGGGCTACGGCTAGTAGGCGGCAGAGCTGAGCTGGCCCGCGCCGGAAGCCCTGTGCAACGTGGCCCAGAGCCGCTGCAGGGGGTCAGGAGAGCCGCGGGGCCGGGGTGGGTGGCGAGCAGCACATCCTGCTAGGAGGGCACGTGCGCCCAACCCCCCAAGACCACCCAGGACCCCGCAAGTGGGGCTTGACCGGGAGGGCCCCTGGTGGGCTGGGCACCCCAACTGAGGGTGGATGCTGGGGCCTAGAATGAGGGGGAGGGAGAGCTGGCAGCTGGGAGAGCATCGAGCCCCATCACCGGCTGCGGCTGGGTCTCCATGGGAGGCCCATCAAAAGCCGCGCCCAGGAGGAGAAATCATTGTCAGCCAGTGGCCACGCCGGGCCGTGGTGGAACCGGCCACATGAGACTATCTCAGTCCTTAGGCCCTAACCCCCTGTGGCAGGCTGATTACGGCCCAAAGACCTGCAGGGCCGGACCCCTGGGCCTGCGAGCGTTCCCGCAGACGACAAAAGGACTTTGCAGATGCGATTACACTGAGGATCTCGAGACGGGCAGGTGGGCCCGGGTTACCCAGGTGGGCCCGAAATGTGATCTCAGGTGTCCCGTGAGAGGCAGGCAGAAGCAGCAGGTTCCGTGGTTAAAGCAGGATGCCCGGCTGCTGGCTGGGAGACGCAGGACGGGCCGGGAGCCGAGGGCTGCACGGAGGGCGGCTCAGGAGGCTGGAAAGGCGGGGAAGGGTCTCTGCCCGGGGGCTCCAGGAGGAGCCGGCCCTGCCCACGCCTTCTCCTGGGCCCAGTGGGGCGGAGCCGGGGCTTCTGGCCTCCAGAAAGGTAGAGAATAATCTTGTGTTGCGAAGCCACTGAAGCTTGTGGTGACCCGTCACAGCAGCCGCAGCAAACACCCCCCACCTCCCTCGCGCTGGTCCGGGGTGAGTCAGAAATGGAAGCTTGAGACCAGGCCGTGAGGACGGAGGGCAGGAATTGACCGCCCCTCCCATTCCAGGCCCAGAGGTGGGGTGGCGGCTCGGGGGACCGCAGGCCGGCGAAGCTGGGGCTCAGTAGTTATGAGACTGGACCAGACCCTCAGATGCTCCAGGGAGGCTTGGTGGGGGCTTTTCTTATCCGACACTGACCAAAACACCCGAGGGACCTCCCTGGGCTCCATCCTGTTGGGGGGAGGGATGGTTTAACGGGAGAGTGGGGAGAAAACCCGCTCATCCGAGAACTGCTCCACAGCCTTGTCCCACACCCAGCTCCAGGTTAGGGTTTGTGCGTGCGGCTGCGCCAGGACCTCTGCCTGCAGAGACCAACGCTGACAAGACAAGCTCCAGAGTTCCACCGACTTGCTCCCATGACACTGGTGAAAAGTAGGAAAACACTAAAAAAATATTCAAAGGTTCTGGAAATGGCCCAAAGGGTAAACAGAAATGAAGAGACATCTGTTCAAGAACAGTTAGGAAAATTTGGTAAGAAAGGTGAGAGTCTGTGGTATTTGAACCAAAACCACTCCCTCCCTTCAGTCTCCTCCCAGCTCTGTGAGTTAACTCTCCGCTCCAGACTGTCCTGCCCAGAACTTAGAGCTCTTCCCCCAGAGCCAGAACACAGGGCCCCTCCCCCAGACCCAGAACACAGGGCCCCTCCCCAGACCTAGAACACAGGTCCCCTCCCCCAGACCCAGAACACGGCCCCTCCCCAGACCCAGAACACAGGGCCCCTCACCAGACCCAGAACACAGGGCCCCTCCCCAGACCCAGAACTCAGGGCCCCTCCCCCAGACCCAGAACACAGGGCCCCTCCCCAGACCTAGAACACAGGGCCCCTCCCCCAGACCCAGAACACGGCCCCTCCCCAGACCCAGAACACAGGGCCCCTCCCCCAGACCCAGAACACAGGGCCCCTCCCTCAGCTCCCAGTAGGCCTTTCTTCCTGGGAGGAGCAGGGTGTCAGCATTTCTCATGCTACCCTTGGCCGAGGCTAAGACTGGGGGTCGGGGGGCAGGCGCCCCTCTCGTGGGACAGGGCTCCACCCTGAGTGCAGTGCGCCGGGCCTCCTGGCACCCTGGCCTGGCTCCTGAGGCGGTGGTCCCTCACGGCTCCTCGGGCTGTTGCCCCACCCCCCACCTCCGACCTCAGGTCCTGAAGCAGGGGTGTTACTCAGAGAGCAGCTTGCCATTGTTCCCTGGGTTTTGCCTGGGGATAGAAACCGGCCAGAAAACGGATAGCTCCTACTCTCTTCCTGAAGGGACTGACCTCATTTGCAACGGAGAGCGAAGAAATTCAAGCCTAAGGATCTCTCAAGAACAGTGGCGGTTCTGCTGGGAGGTAACGCCTAGAGGGGAAGAGTCAAGACAGAGGCGAAACTGGAGGCTGGCTAGTTTTGGGGGATGATCCCAGTAGCAGGAGCCTGTCTGGGGTCAGAAGAAATAATCAAATGTGGCTCACACACTATTCCTTCAAAAAGGCCAGAATTTGACGGGGTTTGTTGGTAGAGCGATTTATGACCCAGGGTGTTATTGGAAAACAATAGAGAAATAGCAGGAAATTGGTGGAGTTTAACAGCTGATGTGGTCCAGGAGAGAGAGAGAGAGAGCCTTACCAAATCCCCTGTCATCCCCGATAAACAAAAAAGAATAAAACTTGCCGTTTGCAACATCATGGATGAACGCTGAGGGCATTATGCTCAGGCAGAGAAAGACAAACGCCATGTGGTATGATTTCACTTACATGTGGAATCAAAAACACAACAAACAAACAAAACCACCACAACAAAAACCCCAACCTCATAGATACCAGGGAACAGATTGGTGGTTGCTGCAGATGGAGGGCAGGGGCCGGGGGGCGGGGTGGGGGGGCGGTTAGACGTGGCAAAATGGGTGAAGGGGTCAAAAGGTACAAACTTCCAGTTATAAAACAAGTCATAGGGATGTAATGTCAACATGGTGACTATAGCTAATAATACTGAATTGCATATTTGAAAGTTGCTAAGAGAATAGATCTTAAAAATCTTCATCACAAGAATAAAAAAAAAAAAGTTTTTTAATTAAAGAGAGAACCCTCTTGTCAGCCCAGCAGCTCAGCCTGGCTAAACCAGAACTTCTCTGTTATCCAGTGATCAGACCACACTTTCCCCAGGAGGCCTGAACCCCTTCCAAGTCTGTCCTTCCTGGGGTACTCTCCCTCAGCACTAGGGTATCATACGGGCTCCCCTTATATGACTCTGATCACAGTTAATAATTCATTCTCCAGACTTCTGTTTAAACTGTGGTGTCCAGTCTCCTGATTAGACCCTGACTGCTACTCTCAGCAGATACTGCACCATTTGGACCGTCTTGAAAAAAACTACTCAGTAATAAAATCTGACCAACCTATGAGGAATTGAAATAAAGAACTCAGAAACAGAAAAGCCGTGAGAAAAGGACTGAAGGTGAGTACTGAATCTCTTGTAACACAGAACTAAAACAAAACTGGGAGATTCAGGGCTGCAGAATAGAACGTGAATATGTTATAAATGTTAAAGTGAAAGCAACAGAAGTTGCCAGGGTTCAGTGTAAAAAAAAAAAAATCCAGTCACCTTATCTTTTGTTGCAGAGAGACACTCATATTTAAATTTTAAATATATGGTTAAAAAAAACACAACACTCCAATGTGTTAATGTCTTTCATAAACTCTATCTTAACCATACAGGGATTCTTTTGAAGGAACTCACTTTTCTTCTCTTTCCTTTCTCCTTTCCTCC
This sequence comes from Physeter macrocephalus, assembly GCF_002837175.3. Classification (NCBI taxonomy): domain Eukaryota; kingdom Metazoa; phylum Chordata; class Mammalia; order Artiodactyla; family Physeteridae; genus Physeter; species Physeter macrocephalus. The sequence goes on from NC_041227.1 coordinate 82,208,946, forward strand.
CCTCCCTCCCCCTTCTCGTTTTATTTTCATTTTGGAACTCACATTTCTTATGGTTAAAAAAATTTATCGCAAATCCAGAATTTACTCAGTTTCACTGTTCTTCTTCATATTCTAAATTGCAATAAAATTAATTTTAAGGTTTTTATTTTAAGAGCAGCATAGGCTGATATCATAGGTGAAAATCTAGATGATTGTATGGTTCCAATTATATGACATTACAGAAAAGGTATCAGAAAAAGATCAGCTGTTGACAGGGGTTCAAGGGAGGGAAGGATGAATACATGGAATGCAGGGGTTTGCGGGGCAGTGAAACTAACCCACATGGTATTATAATGGTGAATTCCTGTCATTATACATTCGTCAAAATCCACAGAAAGTACAACACAAAAAGTGAACCCTAATGTAAACTATGAACTTTGTTTAATAACTACATATCAATATTGGCTCATCCATTGCAACAAATGCACCACACTATAATGCAAAATTTTAATAGGAAAATGGGGGAGGGGGGTGTGAGGGGATATATGAGAATTCTCTCTACTTTCTGTTAAATTTTTCTATAAACCTAAAACCGCCACCCCCAAGCTGTCAATTAATTTAAAAC
>NC_041227.1:82210049-82229735 GCF_002837175.3 Physeter macrocephalus
GGCAGCTTACCGTCTCCCCGGATCCCCAAGACCTGGGGCTCGCAGGGGCCAGCGCAGAGAAGTAGCAGCAGCGGCAGAGCCAGAAGGGCCTGACGACAGGAGAGCAGGGTCACCCGCCCAGCCCCAGAGCCCCCGCCCCCTCTGCATTTGCCCCTCAGACGAACCAGCCCTGCCAGGGGCCCCTGGTCTGCGCTTCTGCCCCCACACCTCCCCTGGGGCAGGCTCGTGCGCGCCCCGTCCCTTCACAACCCCCCGCCTGGCGAGGGCCCTCCCTGCAGGGTGGGCTCAGTCCCCTGTGGCCCTGAGGCCCCCGCCCCGGCCCGGTACCTTCATGCTGCCAGCTGGGCTCCGAGCGGCTGGGTGTCTGCTGCCCCAGACTGCGCCCCAGACTGCGCCGGCCCAGAGTTATGTGCTGGGCCCCCGGCCAGCCAGCCGCTCCGGCCCCGCCCCTGTGGCTGCAGAGCCCCCTCTCCCCCTCCCCCGGCACGGAACCAGCGTCCACTTACACGGTCAGTGGCGCCGGGAGGTGGGCCCCAGCCAAGGGACCACCTGGGCCTCATTAGGCCTGCGGGGCAAAGCGGGCGAAGTCCACGCCCCAGGGCTCAGACCAGCCCGGACTCCCCCCGCCGGCACCCCCAGCCCCTGCCCCGCCTCCTGACGGCCCCCCTGCCCACGTCTGTTTGTTTTCTCCCTCTCCTTCCCTGGCCTGGGTTTCATTAGCCCGTCGTCGCCGGGGAAAGGCCGAGGTTGGGGGGGTATGTCTGGGTTCTGGGGAGCGGAGGCCCGTTCTGGGGGAGTGGAAGGTGGGGTGGGGGACAGCTCCAGAGCTCCTCATGTGGGACCCGGGGCTGGGGCTGGGGGGCAGGGGCAGCGGCCAGGCGTATCCTGGCAGGCCCGGGACATTGCTGAGCCGTGAGCACAGCCTGCAGGCATCCAAGTGCTCTCCGCCAGCTTGAGCCAGGGCCCCTTCCAGCCCCTTCCAGCACCCCTCAGGCCCCCTCCTTCCCCCTCCCCCAGAGGCCTCCTTTGTTTTTCTTCCCCTAGCCGCAGCCCCTTCTTCCAAATGCCTTCACTGGGCTCCCGTCCAGCCTCAGACTCCCCTCGGCCCCTCTCAGTCAGTTTCCTCAGCCCTGAAAGGCCACCTCCTCCTGTCTGGCCCCCTCAGCCTCCAGCCACCCTTTCCCTGCCCCAGTCCGGCAGAGTCCTCGGCACAGGCTGCCAGGACGGTCTCCCCTGGGGGCCGCCCTGCCACCCCCTGCTGGGAGCCTCCCTGTGGCCTCAGGGCCGAGCCTATACTTCTCACCTTGGATTTGAGAGCAATGCGAAGTATGGCTGAGGCCTACCTCGAGGGCCTTACCCCTGACTGCTTGTGACTCACAAAGTGCAGCCCGGCCTCACCAGGCTTGTCGCAAGGAGGCCCCGCCTGAGCCGGCTCTGTTCCCCACCGGGCCGCCGGCCATCTCCTTACTTGGCCTTGAGCACTGGAGGGCAGGGGCTGCGTCTCGACCCCGCGCGGAGCCTCCGTCCACTCACAGGTCAGGTGTCTTCGGAGCACCTGCCGTGTGCTGGCTGCCCACGGAGCCGCAAACACAGGCACCGGGCAGTTCATCGCACACGTCAACGCGTGTTGGGGACGAGCGTTTGTAGAGCGGATGAGATGTGCAGAGGCTCAGAGTAAGAGAGCAGCTCTGGCCCCGGGCCCCCTCCTCACTCCTGCATCCGCGGCCCCTTGGGTGCACGCAGCTGGCCCCGGTTCTGTAAGTGCTGCCGAGAGTTGTCTCTTTGTAGTTGTGCGTGTCCTGGGGGATCTGGAGCCAGCTGCCTGCATTCAGATCCAAGTTGTGCCGCCTGTTAGCTGGGTGACCTTGGACAAGTCACCTAGCCTCTCTGTGCCTTGGTTTGCTCGTCTGTAGAACAAGTATGGTCATGGTCTGTCCTTCAGAGGCCTGTGTGAGGATTGGGTAACAGATATCAGGTGCCTAGCACAGGGCCCACAATTGGTAACTCTTCAGTAAATATGTGCTGGCGTCATCATAAACGTAGTAATTGTTCTTCCGTGAACGGATTGCCTTAAATGTGATTTTTATCCCTGTCTGTGGAAGAGATGGTAGCCTTCCTCTTGATAGCCATTCTTCCCTTAGTCCTGAGTAGTGAGGTCCTGATTCTTAGCTGGCCTGATTGTCCAGCTTCCCTTGGTGAGGCCACATGTCTGAATTTTGGCCAAGAAGATGCAAACAGATGTGGTGCAAAGGCAGCAGCTATTCCCTCTTCTTCCAGCCCTCTGTCCTGTTTCAGGGCATGATGGCTGGCGCTCCAGCTGCCACTTTGGACAGTGAGGAGGAGGCCCCTTCAGCGGGTGGTGGGAGGTGGTCAGGGAGGATTCGTGGAGCAGGTCCAAAGCCAGCTCTGGACTGCCCTTCTCTAGTCCTCTTTTATATGGCAGAGAAAGAAACTTCTATCTAGTTTAAGCCTCTTTGGTTGTTTCCTGTTACACACAGCTGAATCTAATCCTAAAACATCTCTCTTTTCAGCAGATGCCAGCTAATTTTAGCACAGGCTACAGAAAGGAAAATAATGAAAAATCAGTCATCAAAACAAATAATAAAACATGTCCTAAGTCAAGTATCAAAGACTTTTGCTGAGTACAACTAATAAACATAGGAACCCCTCCCCCGCCAAAACCGAAAGAACACAAACCAAAACCAAAAAAGGAAAGAGAAAGAATTAAGCAATGATGTCGTATCAGTCATATTTTGCCTATTAGTTTTTTAACTTTATTTTATTTTTTTTTTGCGGCGCGCGGACCCCTCACTGCCGTGGCCTCTCCTGTCTCCGGACGCGCAGGCCCGGCGGCCATGGCTCACGGGCCCAGCCGCTCCGCGGCACTTGGGATCTTCCCGGACCGGGGCACAAATCCGTGTCCCCTGCGTCGGCGGGCGGACTCTCAACCACTGCGCCACCAGGGAAGCCCTAGTTTTTCCTTAAAAACTTAATGTATGTGGGTGTGCGGAGCAGGCACTGTGCTTGCTGGGTGTGGTTGAGGCTTGGGTTAACTCTGCAGGGAAGGAAATTTGGCCCCAGGTACCGTGAGTCAGTCCTCCCTCTGAAGACCGTGTCTGAGGGAAGCCCTTGGACGCGCTGAAAGGGGCCCGTGTCAGTGGCACGTTTACTGGCTGCCCAGCATGGGAATTTCTTCCCGTGCCTGGGGGTCCCCCTGCCTGGAATGAGGGTGCAGCTGGTTGGTTTGGCTGATCTAATGCACGGCCCTGGGCGCCACCTTGGGAGGGGCTAACTCGAGCAGGCCCAGGGGGACTCCGTTCTTGGGGTGCTGGTCACCCGGAGGTGTCTGGTCCCGGGTCCCAGGCTGGTTGGCGGGGACCTTGCGGGCGAGGTGCTGAGTCACGTTGGCTCCGCTTGGGCCGCAAGCCCTGAGCTTGGGTCTCGGCCCTCCTGGCGCCTGGTGTGCTCTGCCCATTGATAGGTGTCTGAGGAAGACGCCCCTGCGGTAGGTGAGGGGCTTCTCTGACCGGCGTTGTCGGGGCAGGCGGCTGCCTGAGCGGGGGCGGGTGGCAGTGAGGGGCTCCGAGGCTGCGGAGTGGTGGGCGCGGAGGGGACGGTCTGTCAGGACGCTGCTGCCCGCTGGGCAGGCCCGTCTGCTGCAGAGCTGGTTCCAGGAGGTGAGGGCTCCCATCCCATGGGCCTTGCATGGGTCTCTTGCCCACCCCCTTGGCGTTCGCCTCTCTGCTCCACCTTTCTCTGTCCTGCTCTGTCCCCAGGGCGCCGCTGTTCCTGTGGCGCCAGCTTCCAGCAGTGTTCGGCCAGTGGGAGGCGCCGGCAGGACAAGTGGGGGGAGAGGTTCGGGTGTTCCCCCTAGGCCCTGTCCTGCCCAGGACCACAGTCTGCTCACGGCTGTGCTTCCTCCGCACCCCCAGGGACGGCTCCCCGCCGTAACCCCCTCACTGGCCCTGACAACCCATCTCCTCCCCTTATCCCTGCAGCCCAGGAGGGCCCCGGGTGCCTCGACGCCCCCCGTGCTGGTTTCCTTAAGGCCCACATCCAGGTGACCGTCCCTTCATGGAATGCTCTACAAAACAGCTGAGTCTGCCTTAGTTTCCAGCCAGGACCCTGGTTGACAAAGGTCTTTGGTTTTGTCCTGAAAGCCCAGCAGCCTGCGGAGTCTCTCAGACCACAGCTAAGGACGAGACGCCCACGTCTCCTGCAGCAGAGGGTACATCCTCCAACCCAGGCAGAATGAGCGGCTCCGAGGGAGACGGGGCTGCCTGTCGCGAGGAAGGAGGGGTCTGGCCGAGCTGCCGGCCCTGGGCCCCTCCCCAGAGGCCACGGGAAGGGGCAGGGCCCTGGTGGTTACTGCAGGACGAGGGTGTGGTGTCCCTTGGGGCGTCAGGTCGGACCGCATCAGGCCCGCCCTGGGGTCGGCTTCAGCGGGTGACTCTTGGGGGACACAGGCCGGCCCATAACCCCCGTGCAGGCAGCGGTGAACAGACACACAACCTCAGCCGTCCTGGAGCCACAGGGGAGAACCTGAGAAGGTGCCGTGACCACAGGTGTGTGCTGGGCAGGGGGCGGGGAGGGGGCCGCGCGGGAGAGGTGTCACCGGCATGGGTCCCGACTGATGGGGGCCGTCCTGGGTGTGGACTCCTTCCCTCCCGTGTTTTCCTTCTTGAAAGGGGGGAAATTAGGAGGGATTTGGTGTCGTTCCCCCCACCACACACCTTGCTCTGGTTTGGGGCAAGTTCAGTGGCAGAGCTCAGAATGTGGCCGAGAGAAGACGCGTTGGGGGCGGGGGCGGATTGGCGCTGGGCTCAGACCTCCGCGGTGGACCCAGAGGCCTTTGGGGTTGGGGCGTCTGGGGCTCAGGTAGCTTAGGAGCGTGGCTTCATTTCGACGTGTGAATCGTGTGGACGCCGCGTGCTGGGAAGGAAACACAGATGGAGGTGTTGGGGTTTGGGTTTTAACGTAATCGAATGAATGGGTGCACGCCTCCGGGGGGGAAAGGGTGCTAGAAGGCCCTTTATGGAGAGCAGCAGCGTCCACCCTGGTGTCGGAGGAGTCCGGCGGTTCCTCCTGTTTCGCCGTGTGGCCACTTGGTGGCCCTTCCACGCGGGGAGGCTTGTGTCCGCCTCCCGGGAAAGTTTTTCTCTGTCACCTCTTCTTTCCTGTTTCCTTCCCCTCCGTTTTCTCTGTTCTCTTCCCGATTATTTTATTAGTTGATGCTGGGCCTCCCGAATGGATCCTTACTTGTTCTTATCTTTTCTCTGACATTTTCCATCTCCGTTTTTAATTCTAAAAATGATTTATGGGGGTGGTACTGAACCAAACTCAGGTGTGCTCGCCCACGAGTGTTAAAGCCGACCTGCTGACACCAGGAAAGTACAGCGTTAACTTCAGGGCCACGAGGAGAACCCGAACTCCCTCAGGGCTTTCAGGGAGGGTTTATAAAGACAGAGTGAGGGAGGGGGTCGAGGGGTGTATGATCAGCTCTTGGACATTCTTCTGATTGGTTGGTGGTGAGATAACAGGGTGATGTTTCCGGAATCTCAGTCAACCTTCTGGTTCCAACCTGTCTGGGGTCTATGTGCTGGTGGTCAGCATGCAGTTAACTTCTTCCACCTGGTCGGTGGGGGGGGGGTTCAGTATCTGCAAAACAGCTCAAGGATATGGCTCAGGATGTTAGCTACAGCCCTTGAGGAGGAACTAAAGGTCCTTGACTTTGTTTTATGGCTAAACTATTATTATTTCGTCTCGCTTGACTTTTTTCCTTTGTTTCTGCATTTTCTCAGTTCTCTGATTAAATTTATTCTTTGGAATTCTGGGAAAGCCCAGGAGGCTAAAGTTTTTCTGCAAACAAGAGGCAGGCAGAGGTCATGGTCCGGGCAGGTCTTTCCTGGAAAGGCCCCATAGGGTCCTTCCTGCTCGGTTGCAGGGGTATAATTTACAGCTCGTAAAATCCACGGAGCTGTAAGCACACAGTTCAACGATTGCTCCTTTAAAAATAGCAGACTTTTTTTCTTAGAGTACTTTTAGGGTCACAGCAAAATCAAGAGGAAGGCACAGGGGTTTCCCGCGCAGCCCCCGCCCCGATGCGCACACGGCCCCCCAGCCACGACCCCACCAGACGGGACCTGCACCCACACCTCGTCATCCTCACCCAGAGTCCATAGTCGACGTGAGAGTTCACTCCTGGTGCTGTGCACTCTGTGGGCTTAGATGAACGTATAATGACGCGTATCCACCATCGAAGCATCGTCTAGAATAGTTTTCCTGCCCTAGAGGTTCTCCGCGCTCCACCGATTCATCCCCTACCCGACCCCCCCCAGCAGCCAGGCAGCCACCTTGAGGTGCTGATGCTGGGGCGGGAGCAGCCGTCTGCCCAGGTGCTGGCCCCCGCTGGAGGGAGGAAGCCTGGGTTCTGGGGCCCAGCACCCCGGAGGGGGTGCCGCTGGGGGGCGGTGGCGGGGGGAGAGGCAGGGCAGGTGCAGGGGGTCTGCACACAGCATGGGGAGGCCGGCAGGCTGGAACAAGGGTGGTGTTGCTTTCTGGAAGCACCCTGCCCTTCACACTCCTTCACACTCCTGGAGATGATTTAGTAAAAACCACAGAGTGGAGGAGCGTGGGGTTGGACTCCCGGACTCTCGTCCCGTGTGTCATTCCTCACGACGGGAAGTCCCGATGGGCACAGAATTCTGTCTAACAAGGGTCCTCATCACCACTGTCAGTTCTGAACAAGCACAGACACACACACACATGCACGCACGTCCTTGAGCATGTGCACCCCTGCATCCCTCAGTGTTTATGGGGCGCCTGCTCCACGCCAGTCACCACGCGGAACAGCGTGCCCCTTCCCGGCGCTCACGAGGCGGGAGGTTTAGGGGGACGGAAATGGACACCCGCGCCCTCGGCATCCGTCTCCAGGGCCTGGCGCACTTCTGCCCCGGGGTGACCGGGATGCACCCAGGAGCAGACCCGGTGGACCCCCTTGCCCGCGTCGGGGAGGGGACGCACAAGACGACAAGCAGGACGCAGGGGTCGCCTGGCAGCCTGCTGGGTGGGGGACAATGTAATGAGGGAGAACAAGACGCACTTGAACTGGTGATTGAAGGCGATTGAAGGCAGGGAAGTTGGGGCCGGGGGGGTTCAGTGAGAGGCCAGGAGGGACTAAGGCTGGCTCGGCAGCTTTGTTCTGTAAACGACCAGACACGAAACATTTCAGGCTTCGGGAGCCATGTGGGCTCAGACGCGAGTCTTCAGCTCTGCCCCCAAGGCTGTCTATAGACACAAGATGGGTGGGCCCCGATAGAGACTCACTGACAGATGCTGGGGAGAGGGGCCAATTGGAGCGCAACCCCTGGAGTGAAGACCCGTGGGGTGGGGTGGGGGGCAGAGGGAGGGAACTGTGAGGTTATTCGAGTGAAGAGCGGTCTGAGTGAAAGAGGCAGCACGTGCAAAGGCCCTGGGGTGGGAGTGTGCAGCTGCATTTGAGGGACGGGCGCCAGCTGGCCGGCCGGGCAGAGAGGACAAGCGGGGACACGGGAGAGGGTCAGAGGAGTGTCGATGCAGGACGGACTTTGGCTTGTGTAATAGTAAACAGTGGGAAGGGAGGGCTGTGGAGAATTCCAAGGCCCAGTTCCTAATTGTCTAACTGTGGTTACACCAAGTCTGCTTCCTGCCTGAGGTAGAAATGAGAGCCCATTCTTCTTTTTTCCTACAAAGAGAGCTGGTCTTGAGTCAAAAGACAAACTCACTGGGGGAAGAAAATCCCCAGCTGGTTGTCATGCCCCTGCCCGATCCAGGCCCGGTGAGAGCGCAGGGCAGGTGCCCTGCCCAGCACCCAGCAGAGTGGGGCCAGGAGGGGTGGGGAAGGGCTGTGTCACCCGGGCCCCCCGGTCTCCCTGGTCCAGCGGTGGCCTTGCCAGTGGGTGTCCTGTGACCTCCCAGGTCTTCCCTGGCTGCACCAGGGTGATCTTGGCTCTAATGGGGAGCCATTAGATGGCTTGGGGGCTGGGACCCCCACAGGTGGTCTCTGATCCTTACAAACTGAAGGGTGGGCACGTCCTGGCATTTCTAATGAAGCTGAAGCCGAGTCCAAGGCGTATCAGCCCGCTGTTACAGTTTTTCTTTTTCTTGAGGTTAGCGATCATGTGGGCAGGGGTGCAGCTCGACCAAGTCTTACCTGGGTGAGCCGCTGTGTCACCGCCCCCAGGTCGGGAGACAGAAGGTTTCCAGCCCCCGGAAGGTCACGTTTGTGCGTCCGCCTCCGCAGCCCGAGGGAGACACTATTCTGACTGCTCTCATCTTGCAGTGGTTTTGCTTGTCGCCAAACCTCCTATGAATGGCATAGTTCAGCACGTAGTCTTCGGCGTCTGGTTTTTCGCTCAACACAATAGCTTGTCCTTGTTGTTTTCTAGTTCTATGTAGTGGTTCTCAAGAGTGTCATCTGGGGTCCCTGAGGGTCTCCCAGGCCCCTTCAGGGTGTCTGAGAGATCGGAAGGATTTTTGCGGTAAAAATGCTAATGTGTTATCTGCACTCTCTGCCCTGGTTTTCCGGGGAGTGGGACAGAGTCTGCAGAGCCTGCGACATGAGGCTCCTCAGGAAGAGCAAGACGCGAGAGCCCGGCCGCTCCAATGCAGCCAGGGTGCAGAGACTCGCGGACAGGCGAGCTGGCACCGTCCTTCTCACTGTTTTTCTGTGTTGGGAGATATGGTTATTTTTATGGAAATAGGTTATTTATGTAAGCACATGATGATTTATTATTGTTAATTTAAGCGAATTGATGAATACACGTTTTCTGTGGTTTTTAAAAAAATTTTGTCTTGTAGTAGGGATACTATTTTATTTATTTATTTTATTTATTTGGTTGTGTCGGATCTAGTTGCGGCAGGCGGGCTCCTTAGTCGTGGCATGCGTGTGGGATCTGGTTCTCGGACCAGGGATTGAACCCCGGCCCCTTGTGTTCGGAGCGCGGAGTCTTAACCACTGCACCGCCAGGGAAGTCCCAAATACACATTTTTGGATGTCAGTTTTCCTTTCTGACCTGGTCAGAGTCAGTGGATGTGACCGCAGAGATGAAGCTCTGTGTGCTCCTTGGAGACCACGGGGACCCTCACGTCGGAGCTGTGCTCCCTGGGGTCTCACTGCGTGCGGGCCTCCCCCCACCCCCCCACCTTTGCTTACCCACTGTCCCCTGGTGGCCATTTGGGTCGTTTCCAGCCTGGCTCATTGTGGACGTTCACGGACGAAGCCCCACTCCCCCTAGGTTTGTGCCCCTGCCCGGGGGCTGGGCTGGTGGCCCTCTGGGCTTGGTGACCGCACTGAGTCAGGACACCTCAGCAGACAGGGGCTCTTTCGCGGGATCGTCCTGGGGTCCCACCAGCACGTGCAGCGGCAGCCTTCCGTGCAGGCCCAGTGTGTGACCCCTGAGGGGCTGCGTGCCGGGCAAACGGGGGACCGTCCCCCCGGGAGGGCCACGCAGGGGGCCGGGAGTCTAAGCAGAGTCCTGAGGATGAGAAGGAGGGGCCGGACCGCGGAGGGAGCGTGGTCAGCTGAGGGGCCTCTCTGGGCCGCTCGCGGTGGTTGAGATTCGGGCAAGGTGGCCCCGAGCTTGCGGGGAGTGAGCGAGGGGCTGGAGGAGGGGAGGGCTGGGCGGGGGACCCGAGGTGGTGAGCAGGCCACGTGGGGAGGGAGCGTTAGACTACCCTACGGGCGACAGAAAGCCGGGGTCCAATTTTAAGCAGGAAGGGACACCCTTCCTTTAGATTGTTATTTACTTTTATTTTTAACTTAGACTTTTAATCCTGAGATAATGGTAGACTCACATACAGTTGTACAGACTGATACAGAGAGAGCCCAGGTATCTTGTACCCAGTTCCCCCCAATGGGAACATCTTGTAAAATCGTCCTTCAGTATCACAACCCGGATAACGACATGGATGCAGTCAGATGCACGACGTTTCCAGGACAGCAGGGTCCGTCCTGCGGCCCCATGATGGCCACACTCACTTCCCTCCACCCCGACCCCCCGCTTAACCCTCCCAGCGACCACCAATTGGTCTCCATTTCTGTAATTTTGTCGCTTCAAGAATGTCATATAAATGGAATCATGCAACATCTAACCTTTCGGGCTTGGCTTTTTTCATCCAACTTAATTCTCTGGAGATTTATCCAGGTCACCGTGTGTGTCTCTGGTTCCTTCCCCTTTATTGCCGAGCTGTGCTCTCCATTCGGACCTGCTGCTTTGTTTAATCATTTACCTGTTGAAGGACAGCTGGGTGGTTTCCAGTGTTTTGCCATAAACTTTGTTTATAAAGCTGTTATCAACATTCATGTACAGGTTTTTGTGTGAACATTTTGTGGGGGCATTTCCCTGGGGAAAACGCCCAGGAGTGCAATGGCTGGGTCATAAGGTAGTTGCATGTTTCGTTTTTTAAGAAACTGTCCGACCGTTCTCCAGAGTGGCTACACCATTTTATGTTCCCCCCAGCTAAAGCGCACGTGCAGCAACGAAGACCCAACGCAGCCAAAAATAAATAAATAGATAGACAGATAGATTAAAAAAAACCCCAAACCGGCCTGGCTGGGGGTGGAGGGTGGGTATGTGAGAGCTGGGGGAGGGAGGGGTGGCTGAGGCTCTCAGGCCCTGGTCTGTCCCTGGTGGCCACTGTGGATGGCCAGGGCTGGCCCGAGCTCCGTGGGCGGCTCCCGGGCCTGCTCAGGCCTCTCAGCTGACCGCCTCCGCGCCTCTGGCAGCAGGATGGCCACTGGGCCCCAGCAGTCTGGACCAGCCGCTCCGATCTGGGTGGGGACTCCTGCTCTGTCTGCTGCCAGCCTCATCGTCGGAAAGCAGAAGCAAACTCCAGCCTTTGGACACCCTCCTTCCTGACCTCAGGGTCAGCTGGTCATTTCCTGTTACCTAATCTCACTCCACACTCATTTTGTCAGCAAACAGGCTATGCGGTGGATTGCTGAGCTCCTGCCTGCTGCTTCTGCCCGGGGAGGGGTTGAGAGAGGAAGGAGGAACGTTGTGTGTGTGAGAGAGAAAGAGAGTCAGGGAGGGAGGCCAGCGGGAGGCGGGCGTGGCTATGAGCACCGGGGCCGCCTCGGTTTCCTCATCTGTAAAGTGGAGCGATGTCTCCACCTTTAGAGGAAATCGGGGAGAACTGGAGAGTCTGTTGTTTAAAGGACTCAGCATATTTTAGGAGCCCAGTAAATATGTGCGATCATTCTTATCAGCAATAAACTGCTGAAACAGTACTTTATCTGGGGGGCATTGTCCTCATGACCTAAGTACCCCGGAAGGTTCTGCTTCTGTAGGAATCTCTTGGCTTTCTATTTCACAGAGGAGGGGTCAGGCCCCAGGAGGGAGGCCTGAGAGCCCAGGCGGGGGGCAGGCGCCTGGGGAGACGCGGGCACAGAGAGGTGAGGCCAGGCTCGCCTCCACGGCTCATCAGCAGCTGGCGTTTATCGAGCACCAGCTGCATGCCGGGCTCTCCGCAATAACCCCGCACGGGAGTGATTATCTTTAGTTCTACTGCTGGGACACTGAGCTTGAGTGAGGGGAGTGACCGGGCCCGGCGAGCTGGGCAGGGTTGGTGTTTGAGCCGAGACCTGGGTGCTGTCCAGGGCCCTCCAGCTGGCCCGGCCCATCGGGGGGGTGGCCTTGGTGTAGGCCACCTGGCCAGTAGAGGTCTGGATACAGAGGCCTGGACCGCAGGGGCCCCGGCCCCATTCAGTCTGGCTGTCTGTCCAGCTGCGAGGCACTGCCTCTCACCTTGGAGGGGTCCGGGGGGCCGGGTCCAGCTGGGCGGAGTCTGGTGGGGGGAGTCTGCTCCTCAGGGGCCAGGTGGCCTTGTCCCTCAGCGTCCTGGCCCGCTGCCTGGATGTTCCAGACCTGGTGGGCGGCTGGGAGTCTGAATGGGGTGGCACGGGGGGAGGGGCCGGGAGCCAGGTCTGGGCTCGGGTTTCGGGGGAGATGGTGCGTGAGGGCTGGTTGGCCGCCAGCCACCAAGGACCGCCCACCCACTGGTGCGAACCTCAGAAAGGCGCTGGGGGGGCTTCCAGCTTCACCGCTGTCGCTTGCTGTCACCACATCAATGAGTGCCCCCGTCTTGCGTGTCCTGCCCCCGCAGCCCACCTTCCTGTCCCCCGTGTTGGAATTTTGGCTCCTCTACTCCTTTCCTGACATTCAGCACATGTCACTGGGCCGCCCCAGGCCGTGGAAGCTTCTGTGTGACTCTGACTGCTGTCTGTTACAGCAAAACTTAGCGATGCCCTGGACGGCTGTCCCTAGGGGCTGGGCTGCAGGCCCAGTTAAATGCTGCCCAGAGCAGCCAGGTCTCCTCCAGTCTGTCTGTGTGGGCAAGGCGTGGTTCCGGAACACAGATCTGCTCACACACCTCCTGCTTAGAATCCTTTACGGTTCCCATCGTCATGCAGGGAAAGTCTGGAATCTGCCCCGTGTCCCTCCGCTGTCTGTGCTCTGCTGACCGTCGTCTCGGTCCCCGGACCCTGCCCTACTCCCCAGCGCTGACCCCAGCCGGGCCTCTGCACAGGCTGCTCCCGGTGCCTGGAACACCCACCCTCACCCAGCACCTTTCACGAAGGGGGGTTAACTCCCACCCCTCCTGCAAGACTGAGCCTCAGTGTCAGTGAGACCGTCCTCACCCAGTTGGACCGTCGCCCCGTGCCCAAGCCTGTTTCCCAGCTCAAGACGCCGGGCTGTCTCTGTGCTGTGAGAATCAGTGAAGGCAGCTCTTGGCAAGACATCGTGACCCTAAATTGCTAAACAGGTGTCGGACGGTTGTTCTCTTATGAAAATTGTTTCAGGAAGCCGGGGATGAATTGATGCCGGGGGCTCCGAACGGGAGGCTGGGGACTCGGGACTTTCCTGCTGCGCTGGGCAGTCCCTGGCAGCTGTCAGGAGAGGGAGTGGAGCCGGGCTCAGGGTCAGGGTCCTGGGCTGCCACGGTGGGCCTGGCCTCGCCAGCGCCTGGACTGTGTCCTGCCCAGCATGGGGTTCAGGGCTGGCCTGGGTGCCCCTCTGCTGACTGCCCCCCACCAGCTCTGAACACAGAGGGGGAAACTACACACCATGTGTAACCATGGCCAGCGGTGGGGGGGGCGGGCACGGAGGGGCCTTTCAATCCCAGCGGCTGTCTCGGCAGGGCGGGGGCCACCTTGATGGGAGGGGACTGGTGGCCCTGGGAGGGACCATCCAGGAAGTAGAAACCTTGTTTTCTCTCCACAAACGCAGGAATTCCACACCATGCTTGGCTTCAACTTGGTCTTTATTCGAAGCTAGAAGATGGCAGCCAAACAGGGCACCTCCCTCCAGCCCTGTCATCTCACGGCTCCAGGACCCGCTCCTCCTTCCCCCGACAGCGGCCCGACGGGGTCTCTGATGCTCACACGAGGCGGCCTGGCACAGACGCGCCTTGGTGAGGCCCGGGTGAGAGCAGGGGTGGAGGGTCCTGGGCATGAAGGCAGCTAAGTCCGGGGCTCGGCACACCGGACAGCACCCAGAGGCCTGTGGCTCGACAGGACGGTGGCCTCCTGGGCCCAGTGAGAGAGCGCTGCGGGGCAGGGGCTGGGGCTTGGGACCGCAGGCGGGGGGCCCGCGTGCCCCGCCCCGCCAGCCTCCCCTCCTTCACCTGTCCGGGCTCCCTGCCAGAAACGTTGTCCCCCCCCCACCCCGCCACACCTTTGCCTGCCACTCCTGTTCATCCTTCAGGCCCGACCTCCCCACGTGTCCAGATCCAAGTGCCCTGCCTTCGCCCTGTGCTCACAGCCGCCTCTCCCCACAGCCCTCGGCAGAGAGCGTATCGCTCAGGACTCGTCTAGTGACCCTTCTTCCTCCCCTGCTTGACTGGAGGCACCCCAAGCGTTCACCAGCCTGTACTCAGGGCCTGCGTCCTGCCGGGTGTCATGTGCTCAGTAAATACCTGTCCTCTGGACGGAGAAGCGTAAGGCCGCGTGACTGGATGGGCAGACACGCTGGAGGCTGATGGCTGAGAAGATGGATGGATACAGGGCTGGCTGGGTGGCCGGGTGGGCGGACTGACGGCCTGGGTCGGGCTTCCAGCACCATCACCCGCAGCTGTGTGACCTTGGAAAGAGACTTAACCTCTCTGGCCTCAGTTTCGTCATCTGTAAAATGAGAGTGAAACAGTACCTCCTCATAGGTTGTGAGGGTGAGGGTGAGTTCGTGTGCCTGTGGGTAGGAGTGTGTGTGTGTCCCTGTGGGACTGTGAGCTCGAGGGTAAGCGTGCACGAGCGTGAAGGCCTTGGTGCACACGCGAGTGTGTTTGCGTAGCGTTCGTGAGTGAGCGTACGCGCGTGTGAATGCGTTTGCGTAGCGTTCGTGAGTGAGCGTACGCGCGTGTGAATGCGTTTGCGTAGCGTTCGTGAGTGAGCGTACGCGCGTGTGAATGCGTTTGCGTAGCGTTCGTGAGTGAGCGTATGCGCGTGTGCGGAGGTTCGTGTGCAGCTGTGAGTCTGAGTGTGGCGTGTTCACGTGTGTGCATGATTGCTTGGGGTCCACGGGTGAGGGAGGGCAGTGAAGGCACGTGTGCGCGGTGAGGGGGAGGGTGCCGGCCGTGTGCGTGCGTGTGAATTGACGTGGAGGGCGCGTGTGACGGTGTGTGTGCGCGCGCACCGGGGTGGGTGAAGCAGCCCCTGCCTGCACCCGGGGACCCAGAGTCACCCCCCAAACGGGGCCCCGTCTGGAGACTGGATTTTTGGCCCCACCCCAGCCCCTCCTCCCAGCCCAGAAGCTGGAACGGAGGTCAGGAGGTCAGGGGCTGGGGCCAGGCCACCAGGGGCCCGTCCCACAGCTGGACACGTGCCCTGAGGGCCGGGTGCCCTGGGAGTGTCGCTGGGGGAAGGCTGGGTGCCTGTCTGCTTTACCAGCGATGAGAAAACGGAGGCTCCCAGAGGACGGTCCCTTCCCGGGTCTCACGCTGGGACGGGGCGGGCGTCGGAGCGCATGTGAGTCGGGCGCCCAGGCTCTCTCCCCGCATCTGTCTGCCGGGGATGTGCGGCCGCGTGACCGAGAACACCACTTGGCCTCGAAGGAGAGCAGTGGACACGGCCCTGAACCCCGTCCCCCGGGCCCGCCCAGCGAGGCTTTGCTCTCAACCCCTGGAGGGCCCGAGTCTCTGCTTTGATTAAGAGGCCCTCGGGTCCCTGGGAAGCAAGACCCAGCCTGCTGAGGGTGGCCTTGCCTGACCGCCTCCAGGGTAGGAGTCCCACCCCCGCCCCTGCATCCTGGTTTAAGAATAACTCTTAGCCCGGGCAAGTGGCTTTCCATATGTAATCATGAGCCCTCAGAGCTCAGAGAGGTGAAAGGCAGCACCTGGGGCCCCGGCTGGCAGGGGTCAGCTGGGAGCTGAGCCGGATCCGCCCGGCTCCAGAGCCCGTCACGGGTCAGGTCCACAAGCCACAGGCCACCTGAGGGCAAGATCACGTCCAGGCGGGCGGGGCGGCCCCTGGGCTGGGCCTGCGAGGCTCTCAGGAGGGATGGGGCCCACGGCACGCACAGGGAACGCTGGGCAACGGGGGGGAGGGGGGGAGGGGGGGCTGCCGAGGAAGGTTCAGGCAGACCAGGAACTCTGGCTTTCGATCCCATGGGATTAGGGAGCCGTGGCAGGTGTTTGAGCAGCGAGGGTCGGCTGTGCTCAGGGTTCTGGGCTGGCCGCGGGCTGGGGGGTGGATGGGAGGAGCCCAGGTGAGAGGCAGTCAGAAGGGCCAGGGGCAACTGTCACAAGCTTGACGGAGGGTGAGAGTCCCTGGAGGAGGAAGACACCAGGGGACACGCAGCCGATGTCAGAACAGCCCAGGGTGCTGAGGAAAGCCGCAGCCGAGACAGCCCGAGGGAGGGACGTGCAGGCCACAGGCAGTGGGGTGTCATCACGGGCCCCGCACCTGGCAGGTGCCCCGTACAGAGACCGTCCGTGGGAGGAAGGAGGCCATCGTGGCTCTCGGTCAGCACAGGTCACGCTCTCTCCCCGTTCCCACAGCTCTGCCTTCTGCGCGCCCTGCCCGGTGGCCCCGGAAGAACCCCGCTGGGCCAGCAGGGGCGGTGCCAGCCTAGTCCCATGTCTGCCGCGCACCCACATGGCTTCCTCTCCATCCCCCTCCCCCGCCCCGTCCTTATCTTTCCCTCCCGTCTCCATGGCGACTCACCACCCCGGCTCGCCTGCATCCCAGCCTCTGCCAGGGATTCTGGGCCCCGTCCCTCCCTCCCTCCGGCGCCCTGGTTCCCGCAGTCCTGTCTCCTCCCCCTGGGGTGAGTCCAGAGGCAGCCTCCTCTTTCCCGACTGTCACATCCATTTTCCAGCCCTGCCGACTCGTGTCCTCTGGGGAGACCCCCCCCAGCCTCCACTGGCCACAGCTCCGCCGGCCCCTCCAGGAGGGAAGCCGTCCTCAGCGCCGCCAGAGGTCTCCTGGGTGTCCTCGCTGCTCCCGGACCCTCTCCCGGACCCTCTCCCCACGCCAGCCTCCCATGCCGAGGTCTGCCTTGTCAGTCACTTCCTTTTGTCACCGGCTTGGCAAACAGGCGAGTCTTCGGTCCTGAGACCTGGGGGTGGGGACTGGGTCTGCCGAGGGAGGATGGGGGCGCCTGGAATCCAGGGTGAAGACAGAAGTCTGGATTCCCTTCTAAATAACATTTTCGGGATTTTTTTTCTCCCCAATTTTCTCTCCGAGGAGAGAAAACAGAGCTTCATGGGAAACAGCAGCAACAGTTGGTAAGTGGCGGCCTGGCGGCGGGACTGGGGCCTGGAGGCCTGTCCCGGGGAGGGGGCGCGGGGCTGGGTCTGCCGGGCTGTGGAGGGAGGGACGGGAGAACCAGGTGGGTGCCGCAGCGGGGCAGATGCCGGCTCAGCGCTGGAATCTTCCGAGAGCCACCTGCTGCCCCACGGGAGGCCTCTCCTTCTGGTCCCCGCTGCCCGAGGGAGGTAGGACAAGGGAGCCCCTTGGGGTCTGGAGAGGTCAGTGACCCCTGGAGGGCGCCGCCCCTCCCCTCGCAGCAGGAGGCCACGGGGGAGGGTTTCCGCGGGCGTCTGTGCCAGGCCCCGGGCAGGGTGCACCATCTTGTCTGTTCACCCCATCCTTGCCTCCTGGACCGTTAGAAGTGGGGCAGCCCCGGGCGGGAACTGGCCCAAGACGGCTCCCTCCAGGCCTCCCCGCCTCGGGCTCCCTCTGACTCCTGCCCCGGGGTCCCCGCGCCCCGCGCCCCGCCCCCAGGTCCCACGCGCCGTTCCCCAGGTGGGAGCTGGGGCTGGCGTCCCGGCCTGTGGCGCCCCGGGAGCCGCCCGCCTGCTCCATCTGCCTGGAGCGGCCGCGCGAGCCCGTCTCTCTGGACTGCGGCCACGACTTCTGCCCGCGCTGCTTCAGCACCCACCGTGTCCCCGGCTGCGGGCCGCCCTGCTGCCCCGAGTGCCGCAAGACCTGCAAGCAGAGGAAGGGCCTCCGGGGCCTGGGGGAGAGGATGCGGCTCCTGCCTCGGAGGCCGCCGCCCAGCGCGCTGCAGGTGCGCCGGCCTCCGCCCGGCCGGCCGCCCGGGGGCTCTGAGCCCACGCTGGGATGTCGGGGAGCTCGGGTGGGCGCTCCCCAGCCTGGGTGCTCAGGGAGCCCTGTCTCCGGGCCCAGGAGACCTGCGCCGTGAGGGCCCAGCCGCTGCTGCTGGTGCGCGTTGGCTCCTCCGGGGGCCTTATCCTGAGGATGGGGGCCGTCAACCGCTGCCTGAAGCACCCGCTGGCCAGGGACACCCCCGTCTGCCTCCTTGCTGTCCTGGGAGAGCGGTACTCGGGGAAGACCTTCCTCCTAAACCACCTGCTTCAGGGCCTGCCCGGCCTGGTGAGGGCGGGGCGGGGCCGGGGACCCAGGCTGGCTTGGGGAGGGGAGGGGGCCAGGTGGGCCAACCGATGCTCTGCTTCTCTGCCCCACAGGAGCCCGGCGAGGGCGGCTGGCCGAGGGGAGGGGGCCCCGGGCAGGGCTTCCGGTGGGGAGCCAACAGCCTCACCAGGGGCCTCTGGATGTGGAGCCATCCCTTCCTGCTGGGGAAGGAGGGGAGGAAGGTGAGGGGAAGGGGCAGAGGAGTCCAGACCGGCTCACGGAGAAGGGAATCGGGCAGGAAAGCTCTGGGGGCCGGGGCGAGAACATGGGGCCGGCAGAGGCACCGGGGGGCACGGCAGGCTGAGCCCGCAGGGTGCGCCCCTGCCTCCACGCAGGTGGCCGTGTTCCTGGTGGACTCGGGGGACGCCATGAGCCCGGAACTGAGCAGGGAGACGAGGACCCGGCTGTGCGCCCTCACCTTCATGCTGAGCTCCTACCAGGTGAGGCCCCCCCAGCCCCTCCGCCTGCCCTGCTCCGCTCTCGCCACCCACACCAGGGCCATCCCAGCCGGGCCTGGCCCCCCAAGCCCCGGGGACCGTCCCCTTTATCCCGGAGGCTCCTGTGTCTGGGGTCCCCGCAGGTTCTGGGGGTGCCCCTGCAAGGGGGCGCCCCCAGTCAGTGTGAAGGTCCTAAAGGTGGGTCGGAGGTCCCTGGGGCAGATGAAGGTCTGTGGACCGTTCCCCTGCCTGCCCTCCACCCCTCGGGCCAGGCCAGCCCTGCCCTGCCCTGCAGGCTGCGGGGGGACCCCTGGCCTGGTCCCTCGCACATCCTGAGCCCCACGGTCTGCCTGGGGGTCTTTCCTCACCGGGGTCTTCCCAGTGTCTCTTTGCCTTCACAGACCCTCTTCCACCTTGTTCTCCTTGGTTCCAGATCCTCACGGCCTTCCAGGAGCTGAAGGATACAGACCTGGAATATCTGGAGGTGAGGAGACAGCTGCTCTTGTGGCTGCACCCTGTCCCTGCCCTGCCCGTGAGGCCAGGGGTGCCTTTCAGCCCTGGCCCAGGATTTTGTGACCTGGAGCAGGATTGGGGGGTTGGGGGCAGAGGGTAAACCAGGAGGTGCCTGGCTGGGGAGAGGTAGGAGGGTCCTGGGGCCAGGAGCCGGGAGGGTGTCCTCCAGTGGCCCAGGGAGAGGGGAGGCACAGCCCTTGGAGTGGCCCAGCCATGACCCCTGTGCCCCGTCCCCAGATGTTTGTCCACGTGGCCGAGGTGATGGGCAGGCATTATGGGATGGTGCCAATCCAGGTGAGATGCCCGTTTCTGGACTTGTCACCCCCAGACGCCGACCCCCCGGCTCTGCTGCCAGCACCCCTTCTCTTCCAGCACCTGGACCTCTTAGTTCGTGACTCGTCCCACCCCAGCAAGGCGGGGCAGGGGCATGTAGGCGACATCATCAAGGTGAGGGAGGCTATGGGGCGGGGGTGTACACGGGGCACAAGGTCAGTCAGCCGGGGAGGGGTCCCGTCGGCGAGCCCGCTCAGAGCACATCCCCACTCCTCTCTAGAAGTCGTCCGGCAAGTACCCCAAGGTTCAGGGGCTGCTCCAAGGAAGGCGAGCCCGCTGCTGCCTCCTGCCAGCTCCCAGGAGGCGGTGGGCGAGCAAAGGCCACGGAAGCCCAGGAGGTGAGTGTCCCAGGAGCACAGCCTCCCCGGCCTGCCCTCCTCTCCCTCCTCCTCCGCCTCCCCCCCCCGCCCCTCCCTCTCCCCTCCCCTCCCTCTCCCCTCCCCCTCTCTTACCTCTCCCGTCCCCTCCTCCCCTTCCTCCACCCCTCCTTCT
>NC_041227.1:82230627-82235049 GCF_002837175.3 Physeter macrocephalus
CCCTCCTCCTCCCCCTCCTCCTCTCCTCCTTCTCTCCCAACACCCCTTTCTCTTCATGAAGCCGGGCCTGCTTACCAGGCACCTCTGCATGAGGACTCTCTTCCTCAGACACAGATGATGATGCAGGCCACCTCCGCGCCTACGTGGCCGATGTGCTGAGCGCGGCCCCCCTGCACGCCAAGAGCCGCTGCCAGGGCTACTGGAGCGAGGGGCGCCCCGCGGCCCGGGGGGACAGACGCCTGCTCACGGGGCAGCAGCTGGCTCAGGAAATCAAGGTGTGAAAGCTCCCCGGAGCCCCAGGAGACCCGCTGGCCCCCGCGCCCCCTGACCCCCCGACGCTGTCTCTGCAGAACCTCTCGGGCTGGATGGGCAGGACGGGGCCTGGGTGCGCCTCTCCGGATGAGGTATGGGGCTACGGGGAGGACGCGGGTGGGAGGCGAGCCGGGCGCCCCGAGATGGAGCGGGGGACCCGGCAGCGCCCAGGGGGGAAAGGAGGGAGGCAGCCGGGTTTTGCCGTGGACAGATGGCTGCCCAGCTGCATGACCTTCGGACGGTGGAAGCTGCCAAGAAGGAGTTTGAGGAGTACTTGCGGCAGCAGGTGAGCCTCAGGCCCCGGGAGGCCAGGCTTCCTGCAGGAGAGGGGCCAGTCTTTGGGCGGGGGCGGCCGGCGTCCGGTAGGAGGCACCCGGGCCCCAGGTCAGGGCCCCTTCTTTCTCGCCCGTCACAGGACGTGGCCACCAAGCGCATCTTCTCTGCGCTCCGGGTGCTGCCGGACACCATGCGGAGCCTCCTGTCGGCCCGGAAGGACGCGCTCCTGGCTCGGCACGGGGCGGCCTTGCTATGCGTGCAGAGGGAGCAGACCTTAGAGGCCCTGGAGGCCGAGCTGCAGGCCGAGGCCAAGGCCTTCATGGACTCCTACACCGTGCGCTTCTGCGGCCACCTGGCCGCCGTGGGCGGCGCTGTGGGCGCGGGGCTCATGGGCCTGGCGGGGGGCGTGGTGGGCGCCGGCATGGCTGCCGCGGCGCTGGCCGCAGAGGCTGGGATGGTGGCCGCGGGAGCTGCAGTGGGGGCCACGGGGGCGGCCGTGGTCGGGGGAGGCGTGGGTGCCGGCTTGGCGGCCACGGTGGGCTGCATGGAGAGGGAGGAGGACGAGAGGGTGCAGGAGGGGGACCGGGAGCCCCTGCTGCAGGAGGAGTGACCGCCCACCACATGCTCCAGGGAAGGAGAGCTGCTGGGGGGAGGGGGGGACGGGGGCCGCGGTCCCAAGGGCCCCTGTGTGCCGCACCACCCTGGTTGAACGCCCCAGCTGGGTGGTGGCCGGCGACCGAGAATCGAGGAGGCCTCAGGGCCGGCGGCAGAGTGTGAGCCTCAACAGAGTCCGGGGCTGCTTCTGTTGCAGACGACTGCTAACCTGTCTCTCTTCCCAGATAAACTGGGCCCCAGGGTCTCCCGCCAGGATCGTGGCCCACCCTCCCCGCCCTGGCTTATTTCCCAGGATGGTAGGGGGGCTGGGCGGGCGCCACTCTGGAAGTCTCCCCTTCAGAGACGGGAGCAGCCCCAGGACGGGTGACCTAGGTGTTCAAGATTGGGAGCCCTGATAAGAGGCTGGGGAAGGAGCAGGAGGGGCCCCCCCCCGCGCAAAGCCAAGGAGTCCGGGTGGCGCACGGCGGCCTAGCGCCCCTAGTGGAGACTCTTCGCAAAGCTACCCCAGCAGGCCGGGCGCCGCCCCCTCCTCCCGCAGCCCCGGGGAGCCCGCATGTGCACCGGGAACGGGGCTCCCTTACGTGTCCCTCGTGGCTGTGCGCTCTGTCCAGCCTGGTCAGCGCCCACGTTCTTTGTGGAGTGCCATCCCAGCAACGGGTCAAAAGCCGAAGAAAAGCACCTGTAGTTGCATTCTGGGCTACATCGACAGCCCTCATAGCAGATTCTATGACAGTCCCGGGGGGACACGTCCACGGAACATGCCCGCCCCCCTCAGCCTAGGGGAGACACCTCCGTCCATGTTAGCAGGAGACCTGGATGCAGCCCCCAGGAGGCCAGGAAAGCCCCACAAGGAAGGCTTCTAGGCTATTAAACTGCAAAGGATTAATGGGCGCATCATACGCAAAATAAAATGTGTGTGCTTGAGTGTCAGCTTCCGAGTAAATTATTGAAACATCTCCTGAATCAGCCTACATGGGGCTTTGGGGACAGGGGCGGTGAGCCAAGGCGCTCCATGACGGGGGCCTGTGGACACAGGAAGAGGGACCGAAATTCCAGAGGCGTGGGATCCGAGGGCAGGAGGGCTCAGGCCAGAGGCTGAGGGCGTGGCCATCTGCGCAGGCCTGTCCGCTAGGACTTGGGGTCCTGCTCCCCCGGTCTCTCCTGCCTCAGCTGACCCTGTGAGAGGTTGCCACCTGGCATGTGTCCCAGCAGAAGGAGAGGGTGGAGGTTGGTGGGGAGTGGTGGGGGAGCCGGAAGCAGGAGGAGCCCGGACCACTCCCACGGGCTAGCAGCCGGGCAAGCGCCTGCTGCGCTGCGCTGCGCTGCCCGCACCCCAGGTCGCCGCCTCCGCATTACAGAGGCAAACCCAGCGAGGGGAGGTCTCAGCTCCGCAGCTGGCTGACGGCAGAAGGGGAGCCTCGAACTCCTGATCCCACAGGTGGCGTCCCCCGCGGGGTGCGTCGTGCTGAAACTGAGACGCTCCCCTCCAGGTCCAGCTCTGGGAAGCAGTGTTGGGAGACAGAGGCAGAAGGACGTGGCCCGGGACACACGGGTCAGCAGTAGAAGCTGCAGCCCGCAGCTGGGGACAAAATAACGATGCAGAGAAATCCCAAAGCCAGGCTGGGGGTGGGTGGGGTGGAGACGGAGGACTGAGGGTGACTGTTGAACTTCTGGGGTTGGGGTTAGAGGTGGGGACAGGGCCCAGACTTTGTGTGTTTGTCAAGAAAGGTTTTCTGGAAGCATCTCTCTGGGTTGTTCCCTTGCCATCTGGCGGACACATGAGCTATAGAAGCTCCCAGACTTTGGGGCTGGCAGGCTCAGGAAGGTGGCGGAGCCTCAGAGGAGTCAGGGAGGGAGGGTGCCGTCTAGCTAGAACCCGCACCCCACCCCCACTGCCAGCGCTGGAAGGGGCTGCAGTGCGCTGCTTCCCCTGCTCTTGGGACAGAAGGGGAGACTGGCCCGGCGGGCGAGTGCTCTGTAGAGGCCAGGTGAGTCATATTAAGTAGTATTTGTCTTGTGCCTTATAGCTCTCAAAGCATCTTCCCAAACAGCATCTCCCTAAAGCCTGGAAACCACCCCGTGCAGTACATCGAGTATCCGTTTTTAACAGAAGCTCAGAGAAATGATGTGTCTCCGTGGAAAAACACTAGTCAGGGGCGAGCCGGGACTTGAACACACGGTCTCTGATGCCAAACTGCTTGCTCAGGTGAGCCCTCACCCCACAGCCTCCCAGATCCCGAGAACAGGCCTCTGGGTCCCAAACCTGATGCTTCCGACACTGGTTCTGTAGTTCACGAGAGCCCAGGTGACTGTGACGAGGCCTTGCAGCCCGGCTGGTGGCTCTCCTCTCTGGCGAAGGTCACCAACTCCAAGGTCCGGGTTAGAGATCTGGAGACTTAGCCTGCGGTTCTTGCTTCTGAGGCCTCCGTGACACTGAAAATGGCAGTGACACGACGCAAGGGAAGCTGCATCCTTAGCCCCGCCATGGGCTGAGGTGTATCACCCCTGCCCCCTTCCCCTCCCGCCACCCCATGCCCCAGTTCATATGTCGAAATCCTAGGGCCCCATGTGATGGGACTAGGGGGTGGGACCTTTGGGAGGTAATTAGGTCTTGAGGGTGCAGCCCTTGTGTATGGGATTAGTGCCCTTGTTAGAGATTAGAGACCCCGCAGAGCCCACTACCCTCTTCCACGTGTGAGGACCCAGCCGGCTATGCACCAGAAAGTGGGCCCTCACCAGCCACTACAGCGCGTCTGCTGGCCCCATAATCTTGGACTTCCAACCTCCTGAACCATGAGAAATAAATGTTGTTGTTTACAAGCTGCCCCATCTGTGGATTTTGTTACAGCAGCCCCTGACAGAGGAGAATTTACAAATAGTTTTCTCTAGGAAAAGTCCTAAGAAAAAGGATGGGGGAGAAAAGACCTCTTTCCTTTTAATAACAGGGGAAAATTCAATCTTATTTTTATTTACCCTCACAATTTTCCCTTTTGTTGCTATTTTATTTTATAAATTTATTTATTTATTTATTTGTTTGTTTGTTTTTGGCTGCGTTGGGCCTCCGTTGCTGTGCACAGGCTTTCTCTAGTTGCGGCGAGCGGGGGCTACTCTTCGTTGCGGTGCACGGGCTTCTCATTGTGGTGGCTTCTCTTGTGGAGCACGGGCTCTAGGTGCACGGGCTTCAGTAGTTGTGGCTCACGGGCTCTAGAGCGCAGGCTC
>NC_041227.1:82235549-82237234 GCF_002837175.3 Physeter macrocephalus
ATCAGCTTGTCCATCAAAACCAAACACGTGGGTGTGTGTGAGCCCTGATGGTCTTTGAGTGTCTCCTTTGTGCCAGGCCCCGTGTGACTCCTTTTATGCCCAGTAGTTAATTTAATTTTCATTGTGATCCTCCAAGGCCTGTCACCACTGCTCTTTTTGCCTGTGCAAAAACTAAGTCTCAGAGAGGTTCAGCAGCCTGCCTTAGGCCACACAGCCAGTCAGTGCCCCAGCTGGTAATTGCCGCCGCCGGTGTCAGATTGAAAACCACACTATTTCCGTGGCCTTGGCCGCAGCCGCGTCAGGTGCTCCCACTACTTCACTGTACGCTCGCTGCAACCCCGCAGGCATCTCGCAGGGGAGCAGGGCTGGGGCTCGGAGGGGTCGGGCTTGTTCACGTGCACCCACCCAGTGTCCGGCAGGACCTGAATTCAGTCCCATGCCTGCCTGAGTTTGGAGCTCGGGAAGCTGTTTCTATGGCAACACCTCCCCTCCCTGCCCAGGGCTGCAGAAATCAGTTCTAAGACCCGAAGCTGCCTGGGTGTGTAGAGCACGGCCCTGGGGGAGCCCCAGCTGGGCTTGCGGGAGGAAGTCTTTGTGGCTGGTAAGGGTTTCTGTGTTTGCAAAGCCGTGTTAAAATCAGTGCCCAAATTGCTTTGAGAGAAGGGGCTCTTTCTTTTTACTCTAATCGTGAAGCTCTGCACATTTGTTCTGTAAACATGACACATGGGAATTTAGGACTAAAAAAATGGTCTGGTAATGCTGTTGTTAAAATGTGATCAAATTCATGCTGAAGAACTCGATGGTTTTAAAACGTTATGTATAAGTAAAAATATGAAGTATCTCCTTCCTCAGCAGGCAGTTAATGCATGACTTCTAGCAAATGGGTCATTTTTCTGGTCGTACCATGGGTGAGGAGGCTAGGGTGTGATCACTTTCCCAAGGTTTGAAAATTGCCTGCAGCTCCCAAGTCAAGGGGTGATAGACAGCTATGTGTCAGTACCTGCCCTGCACTCTTGGGAGGCCGGGGAGGTTTGGACTCGAATTTGTTGTTCTGTAAACTCTTTAAGACTCTGAGGTGACTAAATCATGAGAGCGAAAGTTGCTATCCAGAGTCTGTCCCCTTCTCTGTGTCCCCCTCCCCCAAAGTCATGGCAATAAAGGAATACTGACGGGCTGAGAAGTCACATTTTTATTTGAACGTACGTCCTCCCTGAGTGCCCATTTGATACCCAGAGCTGTCATGGGGTATAACGAGTGTACTTTGGATCCAAAAATTTGGGAAATGGATGGTCAGAGAAATACTTTTGGGGCCCCTTGATGAGAGGCAGTTGGTTGATGTAGAAGTATGGGCATCACATCAAGGGCAGTTCCTTGACAATAGGGCTGACATTTGAGATCAGCATCAGCCTTGGGGGTGTGCGGCACGTAGTCTCTAGGGTCAGGGTGCTGGAACTCAGTCTAACTGAGAAGACGGTTAACGTTAGCGAGACAGAAGCTGGTGGTTTGTTGAGTTGTGATTTTGATTCTTGGTCAGGAAATCAGGAATGGAGAAAAGTCTGGAAGAGTCAGGGAGAAGGTAGGATTGAAGCTGGACCTGGCAGGACAGGGAGCTGCGTCCGGGAGAAGAAGGCAGAGGCCGCGGGCGTGGGTGGGTGCCTGGCGGGGGCGGGGGGGGGGGGTGCGGC
>NC_041227.1:82237282-82240496 GCF_002837175.3 Physeter macrocephalus
GGGGGGGGGGGGGGGGGGGGGGGGGGGGGGGGGGGGGGGGCGGGGGGGGGGGGGGGGGGGGGGGGTGCGGCGCGGGCTCCGGAAGCAGCTCTGCTGGGCCGATGCCTGCTGAGAGCAGCGAGCACCGAGGTGGCCAGGCGGCCACTGGCTGTGACGAGGCCACAGCCTTGGAACTGGGGGGTGCGGCAGTAGGGACCCGAGCGAGGGGGCCTCCGGCGGGGCCTGCCGCGTGGCATAGCTCCCGTGGGTGAGGGCCTGGCCAGGCTGGCTTCCTGGGGCTGGATGGGCCCCAGCCCCGGAGCCAGCCCCAGAGTGTGTGTCAGAGCGAGTGGGGGAGGCAAGGACCTCGGGGCCTCCCTGCTGGCGGGGAAGGTGGATGCGGCGCCCTGCAAGCCTGCGGTGGTTCGTATCCTTGGCTGCACCTGCAGATCGCATGGCCTGGAAAGCTTTTTCAAAATGCCTGGGATGGGGCCCCACCCCAGACCGTGGAGTGGGAGCCAGTCGTTTTTTAGAAGTGCTTCAGCTGATTCTGATGCTTTGTGTGGGCTGAGAGGCTGAACTGTGTGCTCAGGGAGCTTCTGGGAGTGTCAGGGATTAGGAGGTGGGAGGAGGCTGGAGCCAGAGGGAGCAGGAGGCCTTTGCAGTCATGAGGTGTGGGGTGCTGGGGTCCCGAGCTGCTGGGGAGGGGAGGGGAGGGCAGGGGGCAGGTCAGGTGGAATGTGCCGGGGAGGATGGGCGTGATGACCAGCGGGCCGCCTGCTGAGGTTTGCCTTTGAGCCACCTTGGGAAGGCGGGGCTGGCTTAGCAGAGTGTCGACAAGGTGAGGGCAGGAGCAGAGACTGTGGCCCCCACCAGTCTGGTGACCTCCTTCAGCCTGGCTCTTCGCCACGTCTGTGGACACACGGGGCACCACCGGTCCTTAGCTGCCCGGTCCAGCCTGGGAGCCAGGTTCCTTCCTGCACCCCTGATTGTAATGACTGCAGCAGACGCTCCTTGTAAAACGTAAGACTACGTTTCTTTAAAGTAACTACAGGAAAGATAGTTGTTATTTAGGGCTCCTAATTTAGGTAGATTCACTTTATTGATTAAAGATCAGAAGTGAGGTTTTACCTGGTGTATTTAACACATACCACAATATCATTTATGGTATTTCCAGAAAAGATTAGTTTACAGTCCAGTTCATTCAGTCTTTATTCAATGTTTATTGAACACATATATGTTATGCACTACAGGTTGGGAACACATACAAGATGTAAGTTCCTGGGAGGGATAAATTAGGAGTTTGGGATTAACATATACACACGACTATATATAAAATAAATAACCAGCGAGGACCTACTTTGTAGCACAGGGAACTCTACTCAATATTTTGTAATAACCTATATGGGAAAATAATCTGAAAAAGTACACACACACACACAACTGAATCACGGTGCTGTCCACCTGAAACTAACACGATATTGTAAATCAACTATACTTCAATTAAAAAAAAAAGTAAGTTCCTGCCTTCATGTAGCTGATGGTGTGCAGAGAGTGGCTCCTGACATGGGACAAGTAGCGTCAGCCCCAAGAGAGAGACGTTTAGAAAGTGGTGTCAGACGCTGAGAGTGCACCTGGGTGTCAGAGAGGAAATGGTACATAAGCAGAGGCTTGAAAGAAGAGCGGGAGTTCTGGGGGACGGAGGGCCCCAGGCGGCGGGAGCGGGCTGGGAGCCCGCCGTGCTGCTCACACAGGCTGGCAGCGAGCGGCTGGGCCCGGGTGCTCAGAGCAGCTCTGCTCTGTCCATGCCCGGGGAACTGAAAAGGCTCCTGTGAGGAGAGGTCTTCTGTGGTTTGAGACAGGCGAAGGTGATGCCGGGGCGGGCCGGGGACCCGAAACGTCCACGCTCCTTTCTTTTGCCGCAGCAGGTGGGGCTGGAGAGGGTTCTCAGCCACCCCACCTGTACTGGAGGCTGGTTTCTCAGGTCCCAGGGCCGGGGGCGGGGGGACGGCCGAGGCAGCGCCCTCATGCGTGGTGAGCAGGTCCTCTGGGGAAAGGCCTCCTGACAGCCAAGCAGCTCTGTTTTCCAGAAACCGCTGGAGACCTTTGTGACCAGATTGTCAAGGTGAGGGACCCCGGCCGTACCTTGGGGTGCGTGTGAGAGGCTGCTGTGTGTCAGGCTAGGTGCTGGGTGCCCAGCGATGGCCCGGCCCTCAGCCCTCCCAGTGTGCGCTCGGCGAAAGTGGTCCCTGGGCCCGATCCCGCCCACCGAGGCTTTCTGTCTGGGTCGTACTGTGCCTCTTGCTAAAAATTAAACTTGGCTGCTGTATTGGTTTCCTGTGGCCGCTGTAACAAACTACCACACGCGCAGTGGCTTAAAGCAGCACGGTCTTATGCGCCAGAAGTCCACACGGCTCTTAGGGGGCTAAAGTCACGGTGCAGGCGGGGCTAGCTGCTTCTGGAGGCTCTAGGGGGGCCCTGTTCCCCGGCCTTTTCCAGCTCCCGAGCCGTCCACCGTCTGTGGCTCGTGGTCCCTTCTCTCTTCAAAGCCAGCAGCAGCCAGTCCTGTCCCTCTCACACCGCCTCGCTCTGACGTGGGCTCTTCTGCCTCCCACTTGTACTTTAAGGTCCCTTGTGGTTTCACTGAGCCCCCGGATCTTACAGGATCCTCCCCCTGTTTTAAGGTCAGCTGATTAGAAACCTTAATCGCATCTGCTCCTGTGACTGCCCTTTGCCGTGTAACTGGGATCAGGATTGGGCATCTTTGGGAGGCCGTTATTCTGTCTACCCCAGATGCTAACGTGAAAATCAGGAGATCTTACATAGCAGTCCGGACTTGCGGCTTCATTGACAAATCAGAGCACTTGGCAGCCGGGGGCCTGCACTGTTGCCTGGCAACACTGGGTCAGTGCCAGGGTCGGCGCCATCTCTGGATGGGGTTGTGTTCGCCAGCTCTTTGCAGCCCCCGCCCCTCCCGTGGTGCCCACTCGTCTCCCTTCGTTGCCTGGGCCCTGCTCTGGGGACCCAAGGCCTCACACAGAGTCCCGTCATGGCAGGCCCGTGCTCAGGGTGGTGGAGCTTCCTACCTCCCTCTGCCGTGTCCCCTTCCTTGTCCCTGCGAGACTCCCCTCCCCCACCTCCATACCCTGTCCCGCACCCTCCTCTGCCCGGCACACACCCCCCTGCCTCCTCTCCACGCGCCCCCCCCCCCCCCCCCCCCCCCCCCCCTCCCCCC
>NC_041227.1:82240600-82310549 GCF_002837175.3 Physeter macrocephalus
CCCCCCCCGCCCCCAGCTCTACGTTCCAGAGCATCTCTGGTGCTATTTTAGGTGGTATTGTTTGTACCATAACTCCTCGTCTCCTGTCCCCTGCTTTTCTGGCGCCCAACGCTGGTACATCCTGGTGCCTTCCATCCTATCTCTTGCATTGGCGTTTGTGAAAAGCAAGTCTTTCCAGTGCACCTTCAGAGCCGTATCCATCGAGTCAGGACGACACAGCAGCATTTAGTTGAACATCTGCTGCGTGCCACGTGCTTTCCTAGACACTGGGAATACGATGGGGGATGAGGTGGAGGGAGATAGCTGCCTTGCCTCCCCTGCAGACCTAGTTCTAGAAGAGGGAGAAGGAGAGACAAGTATCAGCTTCCTCCTGCGTCTCGGGAGGGAGGTCTGGCAGCACCCTGCTCCCCGGGCCCTGGCCTGGAGGCGAGCTCCGGCCGCAGTGCTGCGAGGTGCTGGGGCTCTGGCAGAGGCATTTCAGCGGAAGCGTCCCGTGTTGGCGGGCGTCGCCTGGACCCCAGCTGACGGCTGAATCGGGGCAGGCATTTCGGAGGCCCAGGTGGCGTGTGGGGTGGCATGTGAAGGGCCAGAGCGGACGCCTCCGTGTGCTGCTGCCCAGTGGTCTGACCTGGGGCTCTGGTTGTTTTCGGGGAGCCCTTTGCGTGGCCTCCTGTGGCAGGCCTGCCCCCCGGTGACCCCGTGCTGTGGGGCCCAGGTGGAGGGTGCCGGGTTGAGCCCCTGGGGTTGGACAGCTTAGGGGCATCTGGTTCTTTTGTCTGTACGGAATATGAGCCAGCAGGTCAGAGATCTTTGGAAATTTGCTTGAAAACAAAGCAAAACTTACTGTTATGGAGGATTTCCAACTTATAAAAATAGAATAGTTCGGTGAACCCCCATCACTCAGCTTTGACTGTTTTAATCTAGGCTCTTCCCCCTCTCTGCCGCCCCCAGATTATTTCAAAGCAACTCCCAGACTTGCCTTCATCGATAAGTGCCTCCATGTGTATCGCTCACAGATGTGGACTCTTCGGAAACTTATTTTTATGTGAGGACTGACCACCAGCCGTCCTAATTCTCATGTTCATACTCTGTGAGTTTGAAGCTGTTTTTTTCAGTTGTAGGGTAACGATCATCTTTATACAAAATCTTGAGGTGGGTTGAATTTTATTAGCACTTCGATTAAGCCAAAACAATGAGAATTTTGCTATTTTAGTTTTTTTTTTTTTTGTAAAATACATATAACATAAAATTTACTATGGTAACCATTTTAAAGTGTAAAAATTCAGCAGTACTTAATTTGAAATGTGGTGATGTGGTGTGTGGATCAAAAAGAAAATGTCATCTGTGAGGGGGCAGGAGGGTGACTTACTCTTGACTCCGTTGATTTTAACACACACGTTTAAAGGAGCTTACTGCTGAGCGTGACACACGGATCGGGGAAGCGCAGCGCACGCAGCGTCGTGCTCGGGGCGCCCAGACCCGCGTGGCCGCCTTCTGCTTCCGGTGGCCTCGAGGCCCGCTCAGCAGGCTGCCGTCCGAGGACAGGCCCTGCCCCTCCCGACCTGAGTGGCCACAGCCGCGGGTCTGGGGGTCGACGGTGGCCTCTCTGAGCACGGTGGTGAGGGGAGTGCTGGGCAGGTGTGGGACTTGCCCCCCGGGTGACGGGGACAGACTGGGTGTTCTCACGAGAGCCACTGGCACGGGGGTCGGCGCCTCTCCTCGTGTTCCTCAGTGGGATGGTCAGAGTCGGTGCCCTTGCGTCTTCGTGACCACATGCTGAGCTCAGGATGGCTGGTTACATACCTGGCGGTCGGCTGGGCAATTCATTGATTCGGTAGCATGGTGTGTATGTGGGCGCTGATTCCTGGTAGGAGGTTATTTCTGGCGAGGAGTCGGGGGGCAGCCTAGCTGCTGAGTGTGGGTCAGGGGCTGCTGTGCTGGGTGCAGAGGGACCCTTGGCCACGTCATAGGTGGCTCCGGTCCTGGTGTTGGGAGCACGCCTTCATCTCCTTCATGCGGTATGTCTGCTTTTGGAGGACGTGAGGGAGGTGTTCATCTCAGGTCCCAGGACAAGGAGAAGCTTCTCCTGTGAACCTGCTTTCTGTCTGTCTTGTGGGCAGTGTGAGTCATTTTGCTCTGTCCGCCAGGAAGCTCAGCTCCGAGCCAGGCATTTGTCCCAGCTCTGCTGTGGTCTGCACTTTGGCTTCTAACCTTGCCTTCTGGCCCAGCGTTTTTTCCCTCCCCTTCTGTTTCCCTATTGCCCGGGTTTCTTCATTTACTCGCTTTTCACTATGTTCCCTGGCTTTCTCTCAGCCAGTAATTCTCAAATGCTGGATCTCCACCGCCTTCTGTTTTAACTGTGCTGGATGGGGCCTGAGCATAAGTGTGTTTCCAAAGCTCCCCAGAGATTCAAGCATGTGGCTGGGCTTGGGGGCCACCGCTGTTGTTCGTTTCCCATGTTTTTAGCAACAAGGCAGGATAAATAGACAAAAAGGATGGAGTCGGGGAGGAGAGCCGACCCCGAGGTGGTGGTCTGAGCTCAGAGAAGCCGAGTCAAGTGGATTATGTCGTTCTCTTGCCAGTGGAACCAGTGGGAAAGCTCTCCTTGGCCAGCACTGCAGAAGCCTCAACTCCTGGACAGGCTGGGGATGAGTGACTAGAGATCTTGCTCTGAGGGCCTTGGGCCTGCCTGGTGGGAGCACGGCTTTGTGACAACGTCTACGGCCCATTCAGGACACAAGCCCGTGCATGGGACCCAGTCATGCTTAATACCATTTGCCATAGAATGTAGTTCTAGGGAAGACCCAGTGTATAAGGAGAGCATTTAAAACATGGTCTTCGCAACGAATCTGATCCCACCTGTGCGTCAGAGGAGCACTCTCCCTGCTTTAAAGAGAAACAAGAAATGATGAAAGAAAATACATTCTTTCTTGGTTTAAAAAATATACTTTATTGGCAAAAGAAAAGAATAAAGTAAGTAGCACAAGAAATCACTATCTAACCTGACTGCAAGATGTTTAACCCAGGTTTTTTTCATTTAGTTCTTTTAACTTTGAACAAAAATCTTGGTAACTTTTTTTCCTCTTTACCATCTGATTATCAGAAGTTTCCAAAGACTAAAGTGAGCTCTACCGAAATAGATGATATAGGATTTCCAAGCGGGGTGTCTCTTCTGTACCAAGTCTCAGGGGGAATGTTTAGGACGCCTGTTTGAATGGTCACGGAAGAAAATCTGGAAAGTCCGTATAAGTGGGGAGGACAAACTAGAACTAGCCTTGTCACTGTGGTCGCTATTCATAGCGATTTTGGGTTATTTTCTCTGAGTCGCTCTTTGTTTAGTGCCCAGGGGTCT
Source organism: Physeter macrocephalus (assembly GCF_002837175.3). Classification (NCBI taxonomy): domain Eukaryota; kingdom Metazoa; phylum Chordata; class Mammalia; order Artiodactyla; family Physeteridae; genus Physeter; species Physeter macrocephalus. The sequence goes on from NC_041227.1 coordinate 82,243,953, forward strand.
CTGTGGCCTGTGTGACCATCACGGGGTGGCACAGAGCTTACCCTCGAATGGCCACGCTGGGAAGAGGCCAGCTGCCCCCTGTGGTTTGTCCCCTCCTCCCTTGCTGCGGCTGGTGGGGTCTGCAGGGCGGGAGGGAGAGGCTGTGGGGAAGGGCGTATTCAGCAGTCGGATGTTGCGGGGAGGAGGGCACCCTGACGGGGAGGGAGGGAGGGAGGGATGGGGTGCGTAGGCGCGGCCGCCTGGTGGGGAGGAGGGCTTCAGGGCTGGACAAAGGAGCCCAACATGGGCGCTGCTCTCTGGGCCCAGGTTCCCCTTTATGATGTAGATCAGACAGTGTGACTGTGTGACATCCAGGGCCTCCCAGGGCCGGAATGCCGGGGTGCTGTGTCTTCGAGAGCAACTTCCGGGCCTCGTCGTTCTGGTGTTTCTGAAGGAACCTGCTCATGCATCTCCTTTCGGGAGTCTCCAGGAGAGAAGACAGGCCAGTTCCTCAGGAATGTGTTTGCCCGAGGCTCACGGGCTCCCCCTGCTCCAGTCCAGGCTGTGTGTCCACGGGTCACTTCAGGGTGACCCAGGACAAGTCAGTGCCGAGTGAGCTCCCTCTGGGGCCCTTGGCGTGGACGCAGCTGGTGCCCAGCCAGAGGCCCTGTGAGCTGCTCTGCCGCGCTGGGGAGAGGTCCCCACTTCCCTGCCCGCCCGGCTGGTCACAGAGTCTCCGCAGGAAGGAGATGTCAGCCTGCCCCCGAGGCCGCCCGCCACGTGAGGGCCAGCGTAGTGCCGGGCGGGGGGAGGCCTGGCGCGCTTGACACACGGAGGTGTGCGTCGATTTGAGCGCTGCGTTGCTCTGCCAGCCGGTGGATGGGGAAGAAATCCTTGCAGTAGAAATTTAAAGGCCGCTGCAAGGGAAGAGGAAGAAAATGGGTTTCAAACTAGGAAGAGGGAAACAAATACTGTCTTCTTTACAAAAACCCCACTTCTTTAGCACACTGCTTCTGAATCAAGCTCTCAGAAATGAGACGTAAAAGAAAGAAAACCTGCCCCGCGTGCCTCATAGAATGTAACCTGGACTTGGTCACCCGCAGGTGTCTCTCCTTGCAGGAGGTGGCGTGGAAGGAGCACGGCCCCCACCGGTGTGGTGTCTGCTGAGCACCAGGTCACTTCAGAGGGGGGCTCCCAGACCGGTGCTGTCGTCCTCTGAGGGCCTCTCCCCGCCCGCAGCTCTGTGTCTCCCTCAGTTTCACGGAGGCCGAGGGAGGGCCCGTGGGAGGGTGCAGTTCTGTCGCTGGCCTCCACGGCCGACCCCGAGTGCCTCTCTCTGCGCTTGCGGGCCGTGGTCGGAGCGAGCCGTCCTGCCGGGAGCGGGCTCCGCCCACGCGCCGCCCCTGCCTGGCCCGGAGGCTCCTGCCCAGGGCGCCGTCCACGTGTCCACGCGAGCACCTTGCAGCCGGGGGCCGCATCTGGCGGCGCCCGGCAGGTGGCGGGTGTGGAGGACACAGGTGCCGCACCTGGGGGTGGGCGAGGCCAGACTGGGCCACGCTGGGGAGAGTGGGGAGAAGGACCGTTCCAAGCAGCCGGCGGGGGGAGCGGGTCGCGTGGGCTTGTGGACGCTGAGGGCGGGAAGGGAGAGACGTGAGCCTGTGGGGCCTCCAGCTGCCCCGGCTGGCGGTGGAGGGCTGACAGCTCACGGGGGGGACGCAGCCCGGCTGGTGCCTGCGCTGGTGCTGTCCCAGCACGGGCCAAGGGACCTGTGGCCAAATGAGGATGGGACTTATTTTTCTTAAATATATGCGCTTTTGAATAGGGGATACGTCCACATAGTTCTGAACTGAGAAGGTGTTAAAGTACATTCTGAGCAGTCCTACCCTTTACCCCTGACCTCCCCTGCCCCACCCCCTTCTCTCTAACAGCAACCCCTTTTACTATCTGAATAGCCGTCCAGTGTTTTTTATGCAAATAAAGCAAAAGCAAATTTACATTCTTATTTCTCCCTTTGTGTTAAATCAAAGATAGCACCCTGTACACATTCTACCCCTTGCTCTTTTACTTGCAGCGTAGCCTAGAGACCTTCCATGTCGCTACGTGGAGAGCCATGTCCTCTCTGTGAGCGTAGTGCCGTGATGCTGTCCTCCTGTACTGTTTTAAATCCCATCCCCTATATGGCAGCTTCCGGCTGCTCCCCACGTGCTGTTACATAACATTCCTGAGAGGATCGATCTTACCTCCGTGTCCTTCCCCGCGTGAGCAGGTGGATCTGCAGGTAGCATTCCCCAGGGACAGTGCTGGGTCCGAGGGTAATACACAGTCGTCATTTTGATGGATTTTGCCAAAGCCGTCCGCGGGGGTTATCGCGCCCTGCCCTCCCACCAGCCCGTTTCCCCTCGGCCTCACCAGCAGAAGGTAGAGTCAAACATTTGGATTTTTGCCATCCTGACAGGTATAAAGAGTATCTCAATGTACTTGTTTTTCTTTTTTGATTGATTTATTTTGATTGATTTATTTTTGGCTGCATTGGGTCTTTGTTGCTGTGCGCAGGCTTTCTCTAGTTGCAGCGAGTGGGGGCTACTCTTCGTTGCGGTGCGCGGGCTTCTCATTGCGGTGGTTTCTCTTGTTGTGGAGCACGGGCTCTAGGCACATGGGCTTCAGTAGTTGTGGCCCGTGGGCTCAGTAGTTGTGGCTTGCAGGCTCTAGAGCGCAGGCTAAATAGTTGTGGCACATGAGCTTAGTTGCTCTGCGGCATGTGGGATCTTCCTGGACCAGGACTCGAACCTGTGTCCCCTGCATTGGCAGGTGGATTCTTAACCACTGCGCCGCCAGGGATGCCCTGGAGGTAGCTTTAATTTGCATTTTTCTGAAATGTGAGCTGATCATTTCATATACTTAGGGACCACTTACATTTTTTTTTGGACAGTTCTTTTCCCATTTTTCTCTTGAGTTATTGTTTGCTTACTTCTCAATTTCTGTGAGTTCTTTATATTTTTGGAAGGTTGGTTCATTGTGTAATGAGCTGTAAATATTTTTTAAATTTTATTATTTATTTATTTGTTTTTGGCTGCGTCGGGTCTTAGTTGTGGCACGCGGGATCTTTCATTGCGGCGCGCGGGCTCTTCGTTGGGGTGCTTGGGCTTCTCTCTAGCTGTGGCATGCAGGTTTTTCTCTTCTCTAGTTGTGGCACACAGGCCCTAGGGCACGTGGGCTCTGTAGTTGTGGCGCGCGGGTTCTTTACTACTGGACCACCAGGGAAGTCCATGTAAATATTTTTTCAGGCTAGGAATTATTCTAATCTAGCCAGATTCTTTTTTTTTTTTTTTTTTTTTTTTTTTGCGGTATGCTGGCCTCTCACTGTTGTGGCCTCTCCCGTTGCGGAGCACAGGCTCCGGACGCGCAGGCTCAGCGGCCACGGCTCAGGGGCCCAGCCGCCCCGCGGCATGTGGGATCTTCCCGGACCGGGGCACGAACCCGTGTCCCCTGCATCGGCAGGCGGACTCTCAACCACTGCGCCACCAGGGAAGCCCTAGCCAGATTCTTTTAAGTACCCCTCCCCCCATCTCCTCTTAAAGATTCAGACTGTGGCTTGGGATGGAGTCTGGTCCTATTGGGACAGAACCGTGACCTTGGCTTCCTTCCAGGACTTCAAGTCAGTTGGCCACAGACAGGTTTTCGGCATGAGCGTACAGCGGAGTGGATGTGTTTGCATCTGTGTGGGCGTGGGCTGTGACAACAGCCAGCCCCTCCTTTGGTAACAGTGGCCCTCTGGCAGCGGAGGCTGCGTGTCCAGGGTGTGTGGTCACCATCATCGTTTGTGGAGCAGGCTGATGGAAGGCCATTGTTTTTTTTTTTTTTTTTTTTTTTTTGCTTGTTTTTCACAGCTTTATAGATACGTGATTTATGTACCACACAATAAGGTTCACTCATTTGAAATATATAGTTCAAAAGCTTTTAGTATATTTAGCGTTGTGCAACCATCCGTGTAATCTTACTTTAGAATATTTCATCACCCCCAAAGGAAACCCCGTACCCATTAAGCAGTCACCCCCTTCCCCCTCGTCCCCCAGCCTCTGGCCACTGTCGGTCTGCTTTCTGTCTCTCAACTTGCCTGTTCTGGACGCGACTCTTAGAAATGGAGCGGCGTGTGGCCTTGCGTGCGTGCTTTTTCCCTCGGCGTGTTTTCACGGTTCACTGTGTGGAAGCAGGTGCCTGCACCTCCTTACGCGTTCAGGCTGAATGCTGTTCCGCTGTACGGATATACCACGTTTTATTATTCTATTCACCCATTCATCTGTTGAAGGGAAGCTTTTTCTACTTTCTGGCTGCTACGAGCAATGCTGCTGTGAGCTCCGTGGGCACCGCGTCCTTTCTCTTGGGTAGAGACACAGGCCTGCACCACCCCCACGCTGGCGAAGGAACGTGGAGAACTGCACACTGGCCTCTAAAGTGCTGGACACAAAGCGACACACGTCACTTCTGCCACATTTTACTGGCCGGGGCTGTGGTTGACCCAGAAGGGGGTGGGGAACGCAGTTCTGTCCCAGGCCCTGGAAGCTGCGGACTAGAAATGTTTGGTGCACAGAACTAATGACTGCAGAGAGGGGAAGCGGGCATCCGAGGCCCAGGGGAAGGATCCTGTCTGGAGGGGTCACCAGCAAGGTGGAGCTCCAGGGTGAGAATTCCTTGCCACTGATGGGTCCGCCTTGAAAGCTGGTTGGTGGAGAGACCTTGAGTCTTCCAAGGAGCAGCTTAGAAGTGTGTGGTGGTCTTGGAGAGGACAAGGGCAGCCTCATGGAAGGAACGTTAGGCTCCCGGGCTGAGGACCGGGCTCCCTGAGCTTTCCCGGCAGGCGCTGGGGCTCAGCATGGGGAGCGCAGAGCTCACCCACCCTCGCTTCTCGCCTGTAAAATGCCTCCTTTGCGGGATGTGGCACACAGTGGGCTGTTATGAAAGGCAGCGGTCACCTTGGTGAGTTTGGCCGCAGCAGTGGAGCCTGCGGTCACTGAGTGATCGGGCCTGGCCTCCCTGGCTCTTGGTCCATCTTCCCTGGGAAGCGCGGATGTGCCGAAGGACTGCCCTGTCCCCCCCCCCCCCCCGGTGACCCCGGGCTGGCTGAGGGAGGAGGAGGCTGGTGGCCAGTGAGGATTCTGGGGCAAGTAGACGCCTCTGTCCTAAAGTGCAGTGTTTTCTGGACAGACCTGCGTATGTGGTGGAAGCGCCCTCCTTTATTATTATTTTTCCAAACAAAGTAGCACAAAGGCAATGTAAACATTGTTTGAACAAAAGCATTTGGCTAATGGAGATAAAACCGAAAGGAAAATAACTTTAATTTCTTTTTGGCTTTTGTGTTTTGACATTTAAAAGCGTACTTCTAATCTTTTAAGAATTTGAAAAAATCATACGGTATGGAAACCGCGGTTTGTTTCTGCTTGTTCACTTAGTGTGAAACGCACTCGGCGCCCGCCTTGCCCGACCTCGGCCTCTCCTGGAGGGTGTGGCGCGGAACGGCGGGGCCGAGGAGGGTCCGGCGGGGCCGAGGAGGGTCCGGCAGAGGCGCGCTGCGGACCCCGTAGGAGGGGCGGAGGGTTCCACCTCCGTCCACGCGGCTTTTTCAGGTCGTCATCTGTGGGGCCTCGAAGGCCGCCACTGCGCCTCCGGAGGAGGTGACCCCCCGTGACCCTGGGGCCAGCCATCTTTCCGCTGCGACCAGCTGTTGTTTGTAAACCGCAGCAGTATCGTAGGCCGTGTGTCCTGCTCCGCAAGACGTCTGTGGGTCCTGGACTTGGGCGTCAGGTGAGGGTGGGGAGAGCCGCCAAGATCCGGGGCGGCGTGTGAGCAGGTGGGGTCGAGTCGTTCCTTCCCGCGGCAGATGTGTGCCCGGCTCCGCGCCAGGCCCTGTGAGGCAGCCCAGTGTGCAGACAGTCGGGGCCTCTGTCCCCCGAGAGCCCGCAGTCCAGAGGTCGGGGGAGGAAGGAGGGAGAGGCGGGGGAGGGCCGGAAGCCGGCCGCGGCGGGCGGGGGCGCTCAGGGAGGGGGAGGTGGTGGCGCCGGGCTCAGTGTCCTGCCGCGGGGGCCGGGGCCTCCACGCAGCAGGCCTGGGCGGGCCGTGCGCTCCCGCACGGGGGTGTCTGAGCTGGTGGTCGGCGTAACTAGGACGCGTGCAGCTCTCCCAGCCTGAGGCTGGCTTCTTGCCACATCCTCTGCACCCCCGGCGTCCCTGTCAGTTAGCACGGCTCCCTGAGACCCTCAGCTCTCGCCTCCCCGCACTGGATGGTTCTCCTGTGTCTCTGCCCCGCTCCGGGCCCTTCTTGGACTTCACTGATGGCCACTCGCCTCCTCTGACTTGTGCCCTCATCCCTGCTCTCCCGGGCGCCTCCAGCGCCCCGCCCACCCTCGGCCCCAGCTGCCCCTGGCCGTCTCCATCCTCCGTGCTTGTCCTGCCAGCACCTCCAGCTACGCTCGTCTGAAACAGAACTACTTGCTCTGCCTCTTTCCTTCTCCTGAAACCGGCGCACCCTCTGCACCGTGACGTCCTGTGAAAGGTGCCTCTGTGTCCCTGCCATTCCCGCCGGCCTCTGGTGTGGGCGTCCGCGGGCTTCCTGCCGTCCCCGCCCCGCAGTCCGCCTGCTGCGGCTCCATCAGGACTGCGGAAGCCCCGCCTCCGCGGCGCCGCCTCTCTGCCGCCGGACACGCAAACCCACGCCAGTAGCTTTGACTGCAACAGTGTATCTTAAAATAATTTGAAGTGGTAGCAGTTAAACGTTACTCATCTTAATAGTTTTTTATCTACAAAATGCCATGGTGCCTTTGGCGGTTCCTCAGAAAGTTAAACAGAGAGCTACCACGTGACCCAGCAGCCCTGCTCCTTGGTATCTGCCCGGGAGAACTGAACACACGCGTCCACACAAAACCTTGTCCGCAAAGTTCACAGCAGCGTTACGCATAATGGCCAAGAAACGGAAACAACCCAGGTGTCCTCCAGCTGACAAGTGGGTAAATAAAATGTGGTCTATCCATACAATGGAAAATTACTCCTCCATAAAAAAGAATGAAGTACTGTTGGATAGTGCAGTGTAAATGAACCTTTAAAATATGCTAAGTGAAAGGAGCCAGACACAAAGGCCACATACTGTGTGATTTCATGTATGTGAAATGTCCAGAGTAGGTGAATCCACAGAGACAGAAAGCAGGCTGCTGGTTGCCTGCCGGGGGCTGGGTGAAAGGAGGAGTGGGTGGTGACATGCAGGGTCTCCTTGGAGGGGCGAGAACGCCCACCACGGCCACGGTTTCCAACACTGTGAGGGTGCTAAATTGAGTGTGAATTGTACACTTTAAAATGGCGAATTTTATCTCTATAAAAACAAATAGAAATATAAAAACAGAACAATAGAAAAACAACCCCTCCCCCAAATGCCGCAACAGTGATACCTGATTTCATGTACGTTATTACTTAATGCAGGTATTTGAGTTTAAAAGTAAACTGATTTAGGGACTTCCCTGGCGGTCCGGTGGTTAGGACCCAGCACTTTCACTGCCGAGGGCCTGGGTTCGATCCCTGGTCCGGGAGCTAAGATCCCACAAGCTGTAAGGAGTGACCAAAAAAAAAAAAAAAAGAAATTGATTTGAAGAAAAATATTAAGCAAACAATAGTGCAGCTTACAATAAGAATGAAGGAGAGAATTCCTAAGACAGCACCTGGCACGTTGGAGACGCCCTGTGAGTGTTAACCATTATCACTGTTACTTGGAGGATTTGGCAGAAATCTGGAAGGTGAGTGACCGAGGTCGGCAGGTCCAGATTCCTTAGCGCGCCGAGTGAGGCCCGCAGACGTCCCCACGCCTCGTCACCGTCTCCCTCGTGCCCTGCGGTCCCCTCATCCTCTCGCGGTCCCCTCATCCTCTCGCGGCTCTGCCTTGGTTGCGTGGATGTCCCAACCCAGACGAGGAGCCGGGTCGTATGTTTGTTTCCCCGCGAGCACCGTTCTTTAAGCACCGAGTGTGTGAAAAGTGCTTGTTGAATCTAGTATCAGCTAAACCGTTCACCTCTCTTTGCGCTGTGATGATGAAATGATGTTATAAGAGCAAAAGTATTTTGAAAATACAGTTCAGAGGACACTTGTACACCCTGTGGGGTAGTTCTGTTCCCAGGAACGTGGTCTAGAACACTTGGTGCACGAGTCCCAGGGGACACACGTGCACACACCAACACTTCACGATGGCAAAAAGGTGAACTCGGTCTAGGTGTCCACGGACGGGAGAGTGAGTGGGGAGACTGTTACACGTGAGCACGGGCAGCTTCCATACAGCAGGGACGTGGATGAGCCACCCCAGACCCGCAGCCACATGTGTGGACGAGTCTCGGACACGTAGTATCGACGCCGGAGCAGGTTGTGGCAGTGGTACGACACGTGTGGTAAGATCATTTTCTTTTTTAAAAAGCAAGGGACGGAGGAACTCGGAACCCGAGCTGTTTGCTGGGGAGGGGGAAGGGGCCTGGGTGACAGGGGTGCCTCGTCTGCGCCCCACATGTGGTTGGCACTTCTGCTTTTGTATATGCCCACCAGCATGTCACAAACACTTAAGAGGACAGAGGAGCGGCAGGAAGAGCTTCGGGCGGGTGCGCCTTTTCTGGGCCAACCGTGACATTTGAGAGCGCGGTGAGTGTTGCAAGAGTAACGCCCTGGGCAGGTCTCCAGCAGAGGGGAAGGAGGGAAGTTGCACTTTTATTCTGAACCAAAAGAGGAAGCTTACCTTTCATCTCCGAGACCCGGTTTTTCCTGGTGGTGTTTCAGTTGACGGCTGTTTTAAAGGAATAATCTGCGTTCTCGGGTTGTTACAGCCCGTGCGGCTGATTTAGCAGAAGACACAGTTATAGCCAAAGAGGTACCGTTTCTTAAGGGTGTGAGTTCTCAAAGGCTAATTTAAAAAAAAAAAAAAAAAATTTATTTATTTATTTATTTATTTTTGGCTGTGTTGGGTCTTCGTTGCTGCACGTGGGGTTTCTCTAGTTGCGTTGAGCGGGGGCTACTCTTTGTTGAGGTGTGCGGGCTTCTCGTTGCGGTAGCTTCTCTTGTGGAGCATGGGCTCTAGGCGTGCGGGCTTCAGTAGTTGTGGCACACGGGCTTCAGTAGTTGTGGCACGCGGGCTCAGTAGTTGTGGCGCACGGGCTTAGTTGCTCCGCGGCATGTGGGATCTTCCCGCACCAGGACTAGAACCCGTGACTCCTGCATTGGCAGGTGGATTCTTAACCACTGTGCCACCAGGGAAGTCCTCCAGAAGGGCTAATTTTTAAATCGTTTTGGAGTCTTTGGTACCTGAGGCTCCTACCCTGCCGGATTCCGTCGTGTTGCTGTCTGTGGGACCTGACATGTCCCAGGGTGAAGCTTTCTTGGGAGAGCGTTAAAGGCCCCCTTCTTTGTGGGCTACACTGGAAGGAGCTGGGAACGCCAGGGTCCGATCCCGGGACAGCACCACACTGCTCAGAACTAGTGTCCGCACGCGGGTGGGGGCTGGGTCCCTTCCAGTTCCAGCATCTTTGCTCCTGCCCGCTTGGTTTGGTGAGCTGGACGGGATGTCCTGTGGCCGGCTGAACAGGGGGTAGGAAAACAGTTGCTTCTCTACCATCTTTTGGCCTCTGCAGCACCTAGACAGGAGGGGCCCTTCTAGGCCTCCGGATTCAGTGAGGAAAAATTCACTGTTCTTGTGACTTTGAGCATTGGGTTTGTCTGAAGCTAAACAGAATAAGAACAGAGATTAAGAGGGTGGGACCAGAAGCCAGAGAGGTCTGGGGTCAAATCCTGGTCCTGCCACTTGCTGGCCCGTAGCTTAGGCCAATTACTTAACCTCTCTGTGCCTCGACTTCCTCGCCCATGCAATGAGGGTAAGAAGAATAATTACTCCCCGTAGAATTCTTACAAGGTTCAGGGAGTAGGTACGCCTGGCATACAGTCAGGGCTCAGTCAGGATTCTCCAGTTTCTGTCTAGAGAGCCTCTTCTATTTTCGGTTTCTATTCTAAGCCTGTTCTCTTACGATGACTGCTAGTACCAGAGAGTTAGCACATCTGAGACCTTGCTTGGAAATGCCAGCCACACAGCAGAAGAGCTGGAGCCGGTGCCCGTGTTTAAAGGTTGTGCGTGGGGCCAGGCACCTTCCGCCCAGCGCGTTCTCCCTGGGCCCTTGGTGCTCCTGTAGGCTTGTCCCCCTGCCGTGGACGCTGTCTCCAGGCTGTCCTCGGGGGGCTGCTGAGAAGACCCTCAGAGACACGCTCAGCTTGGCACAGCCAGGAGCAGGCAGGTGTCTGGACCCCGGTCCTGCAGCACTGAGCGGCGGCCGTCCTCCCTGCGTCCCCTGGCCTCCGGTCACCACTGGAAAGGCAGGGTGTGGGTCCCTGTGGCTAGACAGGGGACGTCCGTCCTCGCCTCGTACGCCGCCCAGGCTGCTGCTCCTGAGCCCAGGCTGCCGGGGCTTCGGGGCCTCCGCTCCCCTCGGGGTGTGCCCGGTGCGGGCTTGTCCATCTCTGTCCTTGGGTCTGGCGTCGTGAACTTTTAACCACGTAGTTTGGTTTTGCGTGTTTGGCGAGCAGAGCAGCTGTTCTGCCCCGAGTGACAGAGATCCCGAGGGAGACTGAGTGGGAGACTGGCCCGAGGTGTGAACCCCGGTGTCTGAGTAGGGGGGGCGGGGGTGCCGTTTTCCTTTCTTTCCCTCTGTGTTCATTCACTCAGCGCACGTCAGAGCGCTCGCGGGGTCGGGCTCCGTCCTCGGCGCCGAGGACACAGCGGTGAAGCGGGGCAGGGCCCGGCGCTCGCCGGGGGGGAGCAGACAAACGGGGCATAAGCCGGGAGCTGTCCAACAGAGAGCGGGGCTCCGCCGCACGTGGAAGGTGGTGACTTGAGAGAGTGACGCGTGGTCCCGAGGAGGCGAGGTCTAAGCTGACAAGAAGGAGCCGGTGTAGCGGCAGTGCCGGGAGGCGGCGGGTGGAGGAGACGGCAGGTGGAGGCAGGTCGTTCCGGGCACCAGGGACACGGCGGGGAAGAGGGCGCAGCACGTGGGTGGCACACGAAGAGCTCACCTTCCCAGTGCGCCCGTCTTCTGGTCTGTGGGGCTCTGGTGCACCCCCCGCGCGGCCTGGGCTGGGCCTGTGAGGGCCCGTGGACTTCAGCCATCACTCCCTGAAGCCGTGGGAGCCCCCTTCCTGCACGGCCGCGTGGGGAGAGTCGGACGTGACCTCCCGGCCTTGCTGGTTTGAGGGCCGAGGTGAGCAACTGCCCCTTCTTCTCACGGCCTTGGTTTGCACTTACACGGCGTGCAGGCACCTGTTCCTGCCCCGCGCGCGGGCTTCCTCTGGGCAAGCATCTTGAGCTCCTCTTGAGAACAGTGTCAGGTCGCTGCTGAGCCTGAGACCGGGTCTGTGGGATTCTGGCTGCGGGGTCCACAGCCCCCCGCTTTGGCTTCCGCCCTCCCGCGGGCTCCTCAGGACGTGGCGACAGCCCAGCACTTAGCGCCACCACAGTGACCAGCCAGGTCTAAATTAAGCATGAAATCATGGGAATTCTAAATTTTCCCATGTAGCTCTTTTTTTTTCCCAAATGGCTCAAGCTGGAAAATTCTACTGATCAAACTGTAATCCATCGCTGGGCCTGCCCGGTGGGGTGGGTATGAAGCCGTCGGCTGTCCCCCCCAGTCTCTGAGCGGCATTGCCACCTACCATTCGTGGGTGTTTCTGGTAGCAGAGTCACAGCATGGTGGAATGGAGACTCTGGCCTGGGGGTCACACGAGTGCAAGCCGCCTTCCTTGGAGGGGGCCATGTTGTGAGGGTTGCCCTTCACGCTCCACGGTCCCCGGGAAGCCGTACAGGCCAAAGAAACACCCACCGCTAGGCTTCTTGCCGGAATTCTAGCCTCCCTGTGGCTGACCTGGGGCAGGGGCTGCCCGTGGCACCACGGAGACGGCAGGGAATTGAGCCACTTGTCAGAAAGAGGGCCTGGGGACGCGAGGGTTGGGCAGGTCGTCTGGTCTGGTCTGCCCCGTCACTTTAGGAGCGGGAGGCTGGGCCTGGCCTGATCGCCGCTTTCCCGGCTCCTGCTTCTGTGTGCTCTACCGTTCCTCGCTGTTTGCTTTCTGGCTGGATTTTTTTTTTTTTTTTTTTTCCTCTCCTCAGCTCAAGTTTAATAAAACTGCAAAAGACCAAAAGTGATACCCTACTACTATATACATCAGTTTGCCTGCTGCATAATACTGCTCAGGCCATTCCCTCCAGAGGAAGAAAGGCTGGCCTCCCCAACCCCTGCCGGAAAGGCCTGTCCTGTCCCACACCACATCTGGGCTGAGTGTAAGGTCTTGTGTTTTAAGCATGACAGTAGTACAAAAGAGGTTTTGTTCTCATGGCCACCTACTGCAGCCTGGCCCTAAAATGGCCCAGTGCTCCCTTCTGCTTAGAGAAATATTCTTTGCTCTTCTGGACATCAGGCTTGATGGTATCGCTGCCAGGCTTCCAGCCAGCTGGGCACACTTCCGCATGTTTGTCAGTAAACTGGAAGGCCTGAACTAATCTCAGTGTCTCATCCACAGACTGGCCAACAGGAAGGTCATTTATGGTGATCTGTCGAAGGATACCTTTATCATCAATAATAAAAAGGCCCCTGGGGCTTCCCTGGTGGCACAGTGGTTGAGAGTCCGCCTGCCGATGCAGGGGACACGGGTTCGTGCCCCGGTCCGGGAAGATCCCACGTGCCGCGGAGCGGCTGGGCCCGTGAGCCGTGGCCGCTGAGCCTGCGCGTCCGGAGCCTGTGCTCCGCAACGGGAGAGGCCACAACAGTGAGAGGCCCGCGTACCGCAAAAAAAAAAAAAAAAAAAAAAAAAAGTCCCCTGAATGAGATGCCTTCATCGGCCTTTAAGACCGCATGGTCCTGAGCAATGGTGTGCTTGGGGTCTGATATCAACGGAATGTTCTTGGGTCCCAGTCCTCCTTGTTTCTTGGGTGTGTTGATCCGCGCCAGGTGACAGACATGAGAATCCACAGAAGCACCAATCACTTGGCAGCTGAGTTTCTTAAGTTCCTCTGCCCCATCACTGAAAGCAGTGATCTCCGTGGGGCACACAAAGGTGAAGTCAAGAGGGTAAAAGAAGAACACAACATATTTTCCTTTGTAGTCAGATAGGCTGATATCTTTGAACTGACCAAATGGCATTACAGCAGTTGCTTCGAACTGGGGGGCACGGTGCCCGATTTTGGCATTTCCTGAAGACTTACTGCTATCAGCAGTTCTCACAGACAAAGCACAGAGGACAGTCAGGAAGGAGACACGCTGGCCGGATTTTTTAAGAATGTTTTCTGTGGCTGGTCACTTGCAAAACCATTCTGAGGCGTGGCGGAGGGGAGGGAGCGGTAAGGAACTCTGTCCTCTGTGGCACGTTTGTGCATCCACTTGGTCCAGCCGTCAGGGTGTTTTATCCTCGACCCTGTGAGGGAGGTGCAGCTTATCACACCCCCATTTCCAAGTGACTGCGTTGTTGGGTGGCCAGAACCATGTCTCCCGACCCCCGGTCCTAGCTTCACATCACCTTTTAAAATGACCACGTTCCAACACCTGTGTAATCTGCACCCAGGGCTGCTCTTCCCAGAGACTGAACGATTGGCCACATTGGTAAAGAAAAACGAAATTCCTCATGTGTGTTTTCAGTACTGATTTCTACTTTTAGAAAAATCAAGAACAGGTAAAGTCATAGGAGGATGTCTGACATTGAATTTTCCTGTGCTTGTTCCACGACTGTCGTGTCTTGGGAGAGGCCCCCAGGTGGCTCTTTGAGGGGGTGGTTAGAGGGGGCAGGGGTCATCCAGCATGGGGGCAGGGCTGTCAGACCCCACTACAGCCAGTTAACTGGCACCCCGGGGCTCTACCTGTGTGGGCGGTTTCACTGTACCTGCTTTATCATCTAGAAGTTGTCTCATGTTCGTTTTTGCAATTCTTTCAGTACATGAATGCAAAGTTTTCTTTAAGTCCACTTTTGGGATAGAGATATAAAATTTGATTTCTCTACCCAACGAGGAGTCGTTGGGATATGGATGCCACGTTCAGTGAGTGAGGAGGACGTCTCCTTTTCTGGCTGGCCCTCCGCTCCCGCCCCCCCCGACCCCCCGTGGGTGTGAAGGCTGTCACCTGCCTTGAAAAAGTCGCAGGAGGCTGCCAGATACAGATAGTGTGAGCTGCCGTCTGGAGTACGTTCATTCAGTGGGATCTCCTGCTTGGGACTGGCCTGGCCTGTGACTGTTAGGTTTGGGGAGGTGAGAGGCATTTGCTGCCTTTCCCTCATAGCTGGTCCTGTCCCTGATAATGATCCCTGGTCCCTGAAAAGCCCCCAAAATCTCCGTGGGGGTTTGGTGGAAACCCCGACCGACTGCATCTTCTCCGCGCCCGGCCAGCCATGCCCCGTCACAGAAGCACGATAGCCGAGGCACGTGTGGGCTTGGACCAGGGAACCACCTGGGCTGCGGGACCACGGAGAGCTTCTCCCTCCCACGGTTGGGTTGGTCCGGTTGGGTTGGTCCGGGACTCTGGATTTGGAAGGAATGTCCCCACCCAGCTCTGCAGGCCCCCGGAGCATGTTTTTATGGAATTCTTCTTGCCTCCAGGGGCATCACTCTAGCCTTGGAATTTTTTGTTTGTTTTTTTTTAGTTTTGTTCTGTTTGCTGTTTTATTCAGTCTATTTCTAGTCTCCACTGTCGGTTGAATTCTGGTTGTGTTTGCAGATATGCCAGAATTTTTCTGCCCTAGCCTGTCCTCGGCAAACGTGATCCGGTGGTGACTTTACGGTCGCCATTATCAGCCGCTCTCGAAAAAGAGTGGTGCTCCCAGAGCTTGGCTCGGATGCCTGCGTGTCGAGGACTAAGGGGTGCAGCCCCTCGGTCGGCCTGGGCCGCGCGGCAGCTGTGGCGGGGGGCCTAGCTGGAGTCCCCGCGCCTGTCCTGGAGCCTCTGACGTGCTCTTTGGCTGTTGCCCAGGACGGAGCGCACAGGCCGCAGGGTACTCGCGGCCGCAAGGGCTCCCGCAGCTGTGGAGTGCAGGGCAAGGGGCTTCGGGCACAGGTGGGCCCACAGGTTCAGGCAGGGTCCTGTCCTGCTCCGGCTCCATGGTTGGCTCCTGCTTGCCGCTGTGAAGGCTCAGCAAGCTGGAAGCGGACGGCAGATCGAGGAGGAAAGTATGGACAGTGGAGCCTGCAAGCTCTTCAGAAAAGAGCGAGAACAGAACAGAACTCGGGTCTGGGTGTGCACTTGGGGAGTGTCGGGGCCTTGAGGGGAGCCCTGGCGGGTGTTTGCTGGCAGGAAGATGTCTGGGTGTTTACAGTCCTGGGGTTGAGGGGGGAGGTTTTAAAATGGGAAAACGAGGTCTGAGGTCTGCGGGGCGAGTGGGATGGACCCACAGTACCTGCATCCTCCGTGGAGGGCCCAGGAGGCCCCTCACAGCGTCAGAGACTCGCCTGCAGTCTCAGGTGAGGCAGGCGCGGAGCAGGTGGGCCCTGAGGATGGTTCCTCGGAGGCACCTTCGGGGCCCCTTCCCCTTCAGCAATTGCTTACCCCCATCTCACCCTTTCTGTAGCTTTAAGAAAACAGGGGCTTCCGGGGTGGCGCAGTGGTCGAGAGTCCGCCTGCCGACGCAGGGGACGCGGGTTCGTGCCCCGGTCCGGGAGGATCCCACGTGCCGCGGGGCGGCTGGGCCCGTGAGCCATGGCCGCTGGGCCTGTGCGTCCGGAGCCTGTGCTCCGCAGCGGGAGAGGCCACAGCAGTGAGAGGCCCGCGTACCGCAAAAAAAAAAAAAAGAAAAAGAAAAAAAAGAAAACAGCGCGCAGCCGCTCACAGTACATTCCTGTGCTTTCTCTGACTGTAACAAGTATTTCATTAGCTTTTCCCCTCTCAAAGCTGAAGTATTTCAGAGAGACTGCTAACAGGTGTCCTTGCAAGTTGGGCCGTAGCCCCTCTTTCTCAGCTGTCCGGGTTCCTTTCCCAGCCTGGGTCCGGGAGGGCGGAGGCACCCAGCCCTCGCTCGCGGGAATGGCTGCCTTTTCTCTGCCACCAAAGGCCTGGGAGGCTCGGGGGGTGCCCCGGCCGGGCCTCACGACCTCCCCCGGAAGGGCAGCAGACTAGAGGACGGGCAGCAGAGCCCGATGCAGCCTCTCTCCCCCAGGAGGTGGTTCCTTCTCATTACATCTTTAACCATTTGCGGCCTGTTTACCAGGACTGTTGCTCTCGGGCGTCCTCGGAGTGCCTCCTGACCTGGAGGAAGATGGCCGGGGTCTCTCCAGCCCACCTGCTTCTCCGAGGAGCAGGTCGCCCGTGCCTGCCGAGCCCCCAGTGGGCGATAAACAAAGTGCCGGTGGGCCCGGGCCCTGGGGACTTCCGGGTGTGACTGGTGTGACGTTGGCGAGCGTTTGCTCCGGGACGTCGGAGCCCTTCCCCTTGGAGGCCTGTCCTCTCGCCGGCGTGGACGGCCAGCCTGGTCACGTCACGCACGCGGGTCCCCGTCAGAGCGCCTGGCCCTGGTCCCGGGACACACGGTAGAGGGCTCGTGAGAGCCGGTCGGTCAGTGAGGGGGCAGGCTGTGCCACCCACGCGGAAGCCCGTGCGCTCTGTGGCTTCAGAAGGAAGCAGGCTTCCTGGCCTGCTGAGGGGCACGTGTGCGACTGTCACGAGGGTGGGCTTCTGTGCTCCCCGTCCGCTGGCTCCCCGTGCGGACTGGGCATCTCCTGCGGCTTCCCCTCCTGACACTAATGTTCCCCCACTTCTGAGCCTGTGGATGGGGCCGGTGGGGGCCGTCCGTCGTCCCTCTGACAGGAGCAGCCCAGCGTAGGGGCCGCGGCGAGGCGGCGTGTCCTCCCTGGGGGCCCGGGCTCCCCTTCTGCACCAGGGCCGGAACGATCCTTACCTGGAAGGCTTTTTGTGGACAGCCGGGTCCGAGGCCCAGAGGTGGCTGGGGTGGGGTGGAGTGTGGGGCAGCTGCTGGCTTTGTCCCCGGCCCGGCTGCACTGCTCTGTCCTTGGCGGCCCCTGTGGGCTCTGGGCCTGGTTCCTCCTTCTCCAGGAGAGGAATCACCTAGCAGCCACTCCCCTGCGGCCTCCCGGAAGTCTCCCCCTTTGAAGACCTCCCTGAAGGTTACTTCTGCAGAAAGTGCTTTCCGTGCCTGCCTTTGTGGCCCCCAGCAGCCAGCTGAGTTGTTCAGGATTTGCATCCTCAGATGCCTTGCGCTCACCTCTGTCCCCTGCCGGACCGTGCCTTCCTGAGGGAAGGGACGCTGTTGCTGGTCTGTTTCATGAGTCTATCAGCAGTGTTGATTATCCACGTCGGGCGCAGTGCTGGGTGCTCACTGGGGACCAGGCCAGGTGGGCTCCCCGCACTCTGGACCAGAGCCCGTGGTCAGAGGCGCGACCCTCACTCCAGCTCCGCAGAGGTTTCTTCCCTGGAGAGGTGTGTTTGTGGCAGAGGGCTGGGTGTCCTGTTAATGTGTAACCCTCAGTTTTCTCCTCTGTGAAGTGAGGAAATTGGGGTAGAACCAGATTATTTGTAAGGTTGTACTGCACAGCTCGGGCCAGAGGCCGGAGGCTTTTGAAAGCCCGGCGGAGGGCCCGAGCCCTGCTCTAGAAGGGGAGTTGGGAGCCTTCATAAGAAGTCAGAAGAGGTGGTCACGGAGAATGCCCCGCAGTTACAAGCATGGCGCCCAAGCCAGTGTAGACAGGCATTAGATTGTTCTAGCTGGCTTTTGCCAGGCGGTGAAAGAAAAATACAATCGAGGACTTTCCTGAGAAGCCACCGTCATGAGAAGCCCATGCACTGCAACGAAGAGTAGCCCACCCTCTCCACAACTAGAGAAAGCCCGCGCGCGGCAACGAAGACCCAACGCAGCCAAAAATAAATAAAATAAAATAAATAAATAAATTTATTAAAAAAACACAATCGCAGCAGAGCTGTCCCAGTGGAAGTATTTTGAAAATAGAACAGTAGTTACAGTGTTACTGCTTTCCTTCCAGAGGCTTAAACTTGAGTTTAAACTTTATTCCTTCTTTTTTTTTTTAAAGTTAACCATTTTTAAAATTTATTTATTTTTGCTGTGTTGGGTCTTCGTTGCATGTGGGCTTTCTCTAGTTGCGGCGAGCAGGGGCTACTCTTCATTGAGGTGCGCGGGCTTCAGTAGTTGTGGCACAAAGGCTCAGTAGTTGTGGCTCACGGGCTCAGTAGTACTCTTCATTGAGGTGCGCGGGCTTCAGTAGTTGTGGCACAAAGGCTCAGTAGTTGTGGCTCACGGGCTCAGTAGTTGTGGCTCGCGGGCTCTAGAGCGCAGGCTCAGTAGTTGTGGCTCACGGGCTCAGTTGCTCCGCAGCATGTGGATCTTCCCGGACCAGGGCTGAAACCCTTGTCCCCTGCATTGGCAGGCGGATTCTTAACCACTGCGCCACCAGGGAAGTCCCAAACTTTATTCGCTTTTAACTTGTAGTATCGATCTTATCTTAGTTTTGAAGGGAAGATGGCATCTCTTTTGTCCTTGGGGGCTGGAGGACGTCCACTCACTGCCCCGGCTGACCAGTGCCTGCTGTTTGCAAAATGCTTGCCGTCCCGGGGGTGGGGGGCTCGTGCACAGTAACGTTTGTCTTCTCTCTCTAGGTCATGGCTTCCGGCTTCTCGGACCTGAGGCTCCAACAGAGGAAATGACCATCAGGGACCCTGCTCCAGACCCATTACGGAGACTGAACCTTCACGGGGTGCGAACCTGCCTGGGACAGGGAAGCTTCTCTCTTTGAAGGGCTTTACATTTGTCACAGAGAAAGTAAAGATGACGACTTCGTCTATCAGACGGCAGATGAAAAACATCGTGAACAATTACTCGGAAGCCGAAATAAAAGTCCGGGAAGCCACCTCCAACGACCCGTGGGGCCCGTCCAGCTCCCTGATGACGGAGATCGCGGACCTGACCTACAACGTGGTGGCCTTCTCGGAGATCATGAGCATGGTGTGGAAGCGGCTCAACGACCACGGCAAGAACTGGCGGCACGTGTACAAGGCGCTGACGCTGCTCGACTACCTCATCAAGACGGGCTCGGAGCGCGTGGCCCAGCAGTGCCGCGAGAACATCTTCGCCATCCAGACCCTGAAGGACTTCCAGTACGTCGACCGCGACGGCAAGGACCAGGGCGTCAACGTGCGTGAGAAGGCCAAGCAGCTGGTGGCCTTGCTGAAGGACGAGGAACGGCTGAAGGCCGAGCGGGCCCAGGCGCTCAAGACCAAGGAGCGCATGGCCCAGGTGGCCACCGGCACGGGCAGCAGCCAGCTCACCTTCGGCCGGGGCTCCAGCCAGCCCAACCTGTCCACCAGCTGCTCGGAGCAGGAGCACGGCAGGGCCGGGGGGTCGCCGGCCTCCTATCACGGCTGTGAGTAGTGGCCGAGCGCTGGGCACCGGGGCTGAGCCAGAGCTCGCGGCCCCTCCGTTCTCGCTGCTGGCAGATGACGGCAGTGCCCTCAGTCCGCCTGGAGTTACGGTCCCAGAGGTGCTTTGGGCCCCCGGGCCGCTCTGGCTCGGGGGTCCTTGAGACCCTCTGCTGCTCTGGGCTCTGACTCTGTTTGCGTGGGCGGGGCTCGCCCGGGGGTTGGGCGGGGGAAGGCGGGTGTGGCGGCCGAGTTGCCCGCTTCCTCCTGGGCAGGTCTGCGGCGAAGGGCCTGGCCTGCTCCTGCTGTCTAGCAATGGGGCTTGGCTGTTCCGGGTAACCTGCTTTCTTTAATCGCATATTCAGTGTCTTTCTAGTGACTGGGCTGCGGGTCTCCTGACTGGCTCAGTGTCTGTTCTGCTTGAGCATCTTGGGGTGAGATGGCGTGTGTCTGCCTCACTTGTAGAGGGAGAGGGCAGAAGCCTCTGCGGTGGCCGGCGTGGGCGAGGCCTTCCCTGCCTGTGGTCGAGAGTGGTTCGGTCGCACTGCCGGGTCCGTGCTGGCTGGGGCTGCTCTGTTTTCTCGTTTTGCATGTCGATGACCCTGGGTCTTTGCCCGGCGTTTGGAAGAGGCCGCAGAAAATAGAAGTGGGGTTCAGGGCCTGACGGAAGCTGGTCCGGGAGCCACGCTGGCATCCTTGTCATTCGCCGACGTGGTCCCTGGAATGGCGCCTCTCTGCTTTTGCAGTGTGGTGGCGAGGCGGGGGTGCTGGCGGCCTGCGGGCTGGGGGATGCAGAAAGTGTCTCTTCCGGCTGTGAAAACAAAAGTGCAGGCCACCGTACCCCTTGTTTTTGGAACAAGTAACACTGTCAGCACAAAACTTTTTTTTTTAAGGCAGTTGTTTGCAGTTTGACAAAGCGCTGTCGACCTTGCTTAGCGCAGCAGGTTTCAGCGGCGTCTGAGAAGTGTCAAGTAGGAGATTTGCATGGTAAGGTCAGACCCCCTGCCTCTAAGAATTCTCAGTGATTGTCAGGCTCAGCGAGGGCAGCGTTTCTTGTCCCACTTGTAGTTCCTGTCGTTTTCCCACTTAGTTTGAACGGCTCTGCTTAGGCAAAGTCTGTGACCTTCGCGCAACCCCTTGAAAGAAATGGAACCTGCACCCCAGGGGCTCTAGGCGCCGCCCCTGCGCTGGGTTGCACCATAAAAGGAAGACTGCCCTTACGAAGCGAAGTTGTGTGTTCCCCTCAGGGAGCCCCTCTCCACCCGAGAAAGGCCCCTGCAGGTGGGCTGAGTCCCGGGCCCCCGGCCTCCTCTTGGGGAAGTGGCCGCGTCTGGGCCGTCTGGGCGCTGGGGGCTGCTCCTCTGGCCTGCCTTTTGCGGTCATTGTCGTCTAGGTGAGGCGGCGGCCCGTCCATCGGTCCGAGGGTGTTCTGGGGCAGGGAGGAGTGGGTGGGGCCTCGGGTCCGGTCCTGCCGGCCTTGGCCTCCCCCGCCCTGCCCGGCGCTGCTGTGGTCCCGGCTCATCCCCTGAGACCCTGAGCTCAAGCTGCATGTTCAGGGTCCATTCGCTGGGCCCGGCCTCTGCTGCTGCCTGTCCCTCTAACAGCCTGTCACTGTGTGCGTGCGTGCGTGCGTGCGTGCGTGCGTGTGTGCGTGTGTGTGTCCCTGCCCCACAGCACCGCACAGAGGCCCCGCAGGGTCAGAGCAAGGAGCCAGCTGCTGAGCCAGCGCCCGCCCTGCCTGCCCTGCCTGCCTGCCTGTCCCGGGGCTGCCCTCCTGCTGCGCTGGCGCCGGGGCCCAGCCCTGCCTCACTTGGGCCTGGTGGCCCGGCCTGCGGGCTGTGTGCGCCCGCCGTGCGCTCGCCGGGGCTCAGCGCAGCCAGTGCTCTCCCCGCCTCTCGAGGCCCCGTGTGCTCCCCTCTCCCCAGAGCCCGGCCCGCACCCCCTTGCCTGGAGTCCTGCCGGGGCCTCGGGGGGCTGCTGTCCACCTAAGGCCTGGGGGACCGCTGGGCTCTCCCTGCGTCCCGCTCCCTGACGAATTGGAGGGGGTCATGCCGGCCGCAGACCCGGGCGTGGGGAAGACCGGGCCGCCTGGCCGCAGCGTGTGGTTCCAGCCTCGCCCCGCCAGGCACACCCGGGCCTCGGCGCCGGCGCCCGGGAGCCATCTCTGCAGTGCGGGGACGCGTGCCGGGTGGAGGGCAAAATGGGATGGGTTTTGCTTCTCGGCGAACTGCCGTCCTTCCTGAGATCCCCGTGACCGTGGGGAAGAGTTAGCCGCGCTGCGATTCTAGGTCGCGGGGTTTGAAGATCCCTAACTCAGTGGGTAACGAAAGTGGGGCTTCTCTTTGGATTGATTAGCGGTGTATCCTGGACAGTCTCCGGCTGGTGCGGGTTAAACTGAAAACAGTTCTCAGTGTTGCCCACGAGGAAATGCTCTCAGTCTGATCTGCCTTCAGTCCCCAGGGGCCCCGCCTCAGAGAAGAAAGTCTTCTCTTCTGCTCTTCCCGGAGGGAGCGCCAGCGAAGCGCCTCTGTGCCGCCTCCCGCGACCTGGAAATGGTTCCCGCTCGTCGTGCCTCACACACGTCGCCCCCCACCCCCGCCCTCAGGTGCCCGTGATCGCCTGCTTGAGCTCTGGGATGTTTCCTTGGCGCCTGTGCTCCCCTCAGGGCCTGCGCTGGACTCCGCAGGGAGGACCAGCTTTGCACTGTCCGGAGACGGGCAGGCGTGTTTCAGAGGCTCCCCGGAAGGCCCGCTGATGCGCCTACCCGCTGAGTAACGGGAGGGTCTGTTTGTGTCCCCCTGGCCCCCAGCTCTCCGGAGACGCTTGCACGTGAGGCCCAGGCCCGGGCCGCCCGGCGCCTGGGCCCGTGGGTCCCCCCGCTCGGTGCCCTCGTATACGCACGTCCGGGAAGTTGCTCGGCCTGCAGCCCACCCGGAGTTCTCTTTTCCTTCAGCTCCGGAGAAATTAACGGTAAAATGGGCGAGCAAGTTTGTTTTTAGATAGTTTCTCAAACCCTGGACGAGTTTTAGGCAAACACGTGCTATGTGGTGTCACCCTTTTGAGTGCTTTCCTCTCCGTATCTCACACCCTCCCCATTGCGGGGCTGCCGGGGGGCTGTCCCGTGACTCCTTGCTGAGCCCTCACCTGAGTGCCACGCATAAGGTGGGGGCTTGACGTGGGCACACGGTGGGTCTGCTTTGAACACACTGGCTTGGAATCCAGCACGGAGAGTCCCACTGACCTGGCTGTCGGAAACTGGTCTCGTGAAATGCGGGCTGTGATTCAGGGCAGACTTTCGTGAGGGGCCCAAGTCGGACCCCAGGCCCCGCAGGGGAGGCCTGGTGGGCGTGGTGCCGACTCTTGGCCTTGCTCGGCTGCCGCTCGGCCCACCGTGATCGTGTTTGAGGAGGGCTTCCTGTCATGAGCTGTACCCGTCGGATCCTCTCCGGGTCTCCTCACTCCTTCCGGTCTCCCGCACACAGCTGTAGAGTTCTTTCCTTCCTCTGCGGCGCATGGCTGCAGTTCAGTGCCCGCTTTCAGATTGCTTTCCTTGCTCTTAGCCTCGCCCGTGCTTACCCACCCCCCTCTTAGAAATGACGCCCTGATCCCGGCTCGCGGAGAGCGCCCGTCCGTCCCAGGGGTCCCTGTAGGGTCCAGCGCAGAGCCCTGGACGCACAGACAGCTCCCCCTGCTGGGTTAACCATGCTGCTGCCGGCCTTGGGCACCCACAGTCCCTCGTTCCCTCAGCAAAGGGCGTTTTGAGCTCCCACCTTTTGCCTCTGTCGTGTGCCCCCATCCCACTAACGGGGAGAGAGACAGGAAATGGTCGGCGTTAATACTGCACGCTGCACCACGAATGCTCTGGAAACCCCAAACCCAGCACAGCCCAGCGTGTGAGGAGTGGGGAGGGTGGTCGAGTGCTGGGAAGGCCCAGAACAAGGCTGGACTGAAGGAGGAGGGCTGGGCTGTGGAGGTCTGGAAGGGCATCCCAGGCAGGTGGAGGGCGGAGGGCTGGGGCAGTGGCGAGAGCGGAGGGCTGGGGCAGTGGCAAGGCCGGGCCTGAGGGGCGGGGAGCCGGCCACACGTTGGTAGATGGCCGGAGGGCCTCCGGGTCATCGAAAGCCCTTTGGCTTTTACTCGGTTAGCTGGGAGCAGGGGAGGGTTTGGAACCGAGCAGGGATTGGACCCTGCTGAAGGGAGAGAAGGTTCACGAGGACCCTCTGGCTGTGTGGGGGGCCAGGCGGGCCCAGGGAGGCTGCTGGGAGACCCCTGCCTTTCCCCAGGTGGGAGATGACGGTGCTGGACCTGCTGGGGCTGAGGAGGCCTGGGCACACTTTTAAGGAACGGGGTGGGTGTGCCCCGGGCTGAGAGGTGGTGGCTGCCAGCCAGTGGTCCCCAGCATCGGGAAGGCGGGGCCAGCCAGCTGGCGGGGCGTGTGCCCAGACCCCCGGGGCCTGCCACCCGGCTTTGGGCCCCGTGTCGGCTGGTCGCTCCCAAAGGGCTTGGGCGAGGAATTTGGCGGGAGACGGGACTCACTCGGGAGCCCGTCTCGCCGGAGCCGGTGCGTTCTGCACGTCGCGGGAGCCCTGATCTTCGGTGGCAGCGAGTGTCCGGCAGAGGCCGGCGCCGGCTGTCACGTCTTCAGGTGGGAAATCGAATCAAGAGGAGGCTGGTTGGTAGCACCAGCAGACCCTCGGAGGTGGCAGTTTTAGTGACACGTCTGTCCAGGCGGCAAATGTCAAAGGTGTTCGTTCTTGCCTCTTGGGCCCCCAGCGGGGTCTGAATGTGCCGTGGCGAGGCCTCCGCGTGGCTGGGCTGCTCGGGGCTGCAGTGCCTGCAACAGCCGGAGGCTGACGGTCCCCGTTCACTTCCTGTAGGAGGCGGCGGGGCGGGGGTCATTGGCGAGGACACCGAGATGGACTTGCTCCCCCAGATCCACTCGGTCGCAGCAGTGAGGCCAGGATCTGAACCCAGAGCCCCGGCAATTCTACGGTTGTGTGGTCCACCTCGTGTAACGCTGGTTACTCCACGGGGCCCTCTGATTGTCAGAGAGGGTGAGGTTGAAACAGCTGTCAGAGCTGCTGATGGGGGTTGTCAGTTAGGCTACTGATGTTGCCACGTGCCAGGGAAGACGGAAGGTGTGGCTGCAATAGCTGCACCTGTCCCTTTGTCTTTAAAGCATCCTTCGTAAAAGTGTCAGTACACAAACTGTCGTTTTACAGACTGTCAGTAGCGGATGTGAAGAAAGCAAAAGGGGCGTTGAGTCAGGCTCAGTAAGAGTTACACGGCGGGGCCGTGTCTGATTCGTGGCTGCTTGGTGACCAGATCCCAATGGCCAGCTTGAAGGAAGGGGGCATTTTAAATTGTTATAGTATAAATAAAAAGAAGAGGGAAGGTCTAAGAATAATTTTTCTTTGTGTTGGAAAGTAGACCACATCATTTATGGCTAATCTCTGTATATCACGTATTCTGTGTGTGTCTTCAGAGTACTCTTCTCTTGTATCTTCTGTCTCCTTGCACTGACGGAGCAGGAGCCTGTGCTCAGTGCCCAGTGCCTGACCCACGAGGTGCTCAGTAAGCAGTGAACGAACGAATGCTAAATCGACCTGAATCCTCTTTCTCCTGGTGGTGTTTTGATGTGACGTGCTCATCTCCACTGGTGTCTGCCTCTGTTAGCCTTTTGCAAATACCCTTTGTGGGCCTTTCCGGAAATGTGGGAATGTCGTGCCGTATCTTGAGACTTTGAGTTTAGAACCGCGTGACTCCTGTAGCTGTTAGATTTTGTCTGGTGATAAAATGCTGCTCCCGATTTGGCCAGCTGCCCTTTCTCTGTTCCCTAAGCCTCTGGCTCCAGCTGACCGCCCGGGAGCTTTTAAACCTCCCGAGGTGTCCCAGAGCCCCGGCACACATCTGACAGGCCGGAGCCTCGGGGCGGGCGCGGGCAGCGTGGCGCTGAAGCTCCCGGGAGGCTCCGGGCCCGGTCAGTGCGGGCCCTTCCTCCCGTCGCTTCCGCTGACACCGGCGGCCACGCCGTTTCAGAGATCGCGGCCAGCAGGCGACTCGCCGACTTCCAGCAGCTCAAAATGGGTGTTGCAGCGGGATGAGCCTCCTTCCGTGGCCTGCTGGTGGGGAGCGTGGTCCAGCTGGCGGTGTGGTGACCAGCCCGTCGGGCCGGTGCCCCCGTGGCCCACTTCTCCAGGTCTAACTGGTAGGCGCGGCCTGGGCGGCAAATAAGAAACTCTGCTAGCTCTTTCGTTATAAAGATAATGCCTGTCCATTCCCGATGGCGTAGAAAATGCAAAAAGAAGACGGACACGCTCCGTAATCTTGTCACACAGGCAGCTGTCGTTCCCACGCGGGTGTGCGTCCTTCTGGACGTTTGTTCTAAGGATTTTCTTTTCTGGGGTTGCAGAGGTGTTGTAAGCGCATCTTTGCGTCCCTGCTTTCTGTATCATGATGTCATCACCCCCCAGCTGCCTGGCCCGTGGGAATGGGTGGTTGTTCGGCTCTGTCACGGCCGTCTGTCTGTGGGCAAAGCCAGTGGGTTCTTACTCTGAAGAGGAAGCGAAGGCCAGATGGAGACCACACCCCCGGAGGCAGCTGTATGGGCAGATCTGGGTCACAGGCCTGGAGTGTGTTCCACGAGAGCAGGAGGAACCTCAGGCTTCGTGCCGTGCAGGCAGCGGGAAAGGGTCACACGTGTGTCGTTCACAGCCACGTGACCTTTTCAAAGCACATTTCTCAGAAGGTGAGCGCATTCATTCGCTCACTTCATAAGCCCGAGGGTGCTGGGGCCGGCGCTGGGCGGCGAGGGCTCACGGTCGGCGGCTGAGGCCTGGCCCTCCGCGGGCTTGCAGTTCGGGAGAGGCGGACACCTTCGCGGTGCGACACGTGTAGCGCTCCGAGGGGGCCGGGCAGGCAGGTCCGAGCCTGTTCTAACCCTGCGTGCGGTGGCCCAGAGGTCACCCCTTAGCTGACTCCTTACCACCAGATTCCCAGGAGAAATACTACCGTCACTGATTTTTTTCACCTCACTTCTGCGTGCATTTTCCGTGTTGCTACTGTACAGCTACACTTGGCTTCAGAGGTCAGAGTTTGGGTAGCTTAGACGTCCATACGGTGGCGGCGCGGCAGTGCTCGCTCTGGGTTCCTGCGTGTCCCCGGTGCTAACGTGGGCACTGCACACGCTGCCGTGCCCGAGGGAGCCGCTCCTCCAAGGAGCCGCTCACCATTCCCACCTCAGTCACAGCGGTTTCCAGGTTCTCACCGTGTAGATCACCACGTGGTAAGCGTCTTTGGGCAGAAAGCCTGCTTTTCTGAGGATTCTTCATTGTCTCAATGTAGAATTCCCAGAAGCGAGAGTAGTGGGAAAAATGTATGAACGTCATTCTGTCTCTTGAAGTTGGCAAATGTTTCCCCAGCGGACCAGGCCCAGGGGCAGAGCCGCCAGCCGGGGGGCTGACCGTGCTCAGTCGATAGCCCCGGAGCCCAAAACGGGTACTGAAATTTTTTGAAAGGTCATTTCTAGTTTAATAGATGGAAATTTCCATCGAAACACTCAGTTTAAAAGTGAGTTTCATGTCTGTAAGTACTACCCTGAGAAACTGACGTAGGCATTTAACCGAAGTTTATGATTGAATTAAGAAAGGGAGAAATTACGTCTTTGTTGAAGTTCCGGTGTTCCAAGCCCTCTCCTCCCTCCCGAGCGCCTGCCTGGGCAGTCGCGGGTGCGGCCCTCGCCCCAGTGCTCCCCCGAAGGTCGACTTTCCCATGGGTGTAGACACAGCACCCGGAACCGTGGGGACGCCCGGGAAAAGAGTGAGGAGAAACAACCCCTTCCTGTTTTGGACAAGCCCTCCCTTCCCCACCTCGCCAGCTGGTGATCTCGTAATGCAGAGGGTTTCACCTGCAGCCCAGAGAGAGCAGCACAGGCTCCCTCTTTTCTCGCAGGCAGAGGATGGGCCTCAAGTCCTGCCGGCAGATGACAGGGCGGCCTTTTGTCTCTGCTCCGCCCGCCCGCCCGCCCCGTCCGTCCCCACCGTCTCCCGCGCTGGCTCCTTCCCCCCTGGGCTTTGGCTTCTGCGCCGCCCCGTCCGTCCCCACCGTCTCCCGCGCTGGCTCCTTCCCCCCTGGGCTTTGGCTTCTGCGTCCGTGGGCTGCGGTGGCAGCACCCGTATCTCAGGGTGGTGGTGACGCGTGTGTGAGCTGTGCCCCTGGGAGTCACAGCTTTGTGCTCGCTGGAAACTAAACTAGGAAATGAACACACAGGGGCCTGAGCTCCTGCTCTGTGCCTGGAACGAGCCAGGGTGGGGAGGTTCCTGGCCACAGGCGGGTCTGGGGTGTAGAAGGCATAGGTCCTCATCCTGCGGGCTGCGGACGCGGGCCTCGGGGCCGCGGAGCACCTGCCCTGCTCTAGGTGGCCAGGAAGAGCCCCTGCCCACAGAGTGTCCCGCTGGGGAGGGCCAGCTGGGGCTCTTTCCTCCCTGAGGGCGGGGCGGGGGGGGCGGGAGTGGGAGTGTGGTCTGAAGGCGGGAAGGAACTGGAGGACTCTAGGGCCCTCTGCGGCCAGCGGAGCAGGTGCCAGGTGCGGGGGAGGGGCTGGTGAGCCGCCCTGGGGAGTGGAGGTGTGTGTGCGCAGGGAGGCGGAGCCTGAGACTTGACGCTGGGAGAGGCCCTGACCTGGCAGCCGCCCACCGGGGCTTCAGCCCCAGAGGTGGGTCGTGTCAGCTTTGGGGGCCAGAAACCCCAAATCGGGGTGTCCGCAGGGCTGTTCCCTCTGAAACCCACAGGGGAGCATCCTGCCTTGCGGCTTCCCTGCTTCTGCTGGTGGTAGCCCTCCTTGGTGTCCCGTGGCCTCGGCTGCTGCCCTCCCCTTGTGTCCGCCCCTGCGTCTCTTCTCTGCTTGTAAGGACACCTGTCATGTTGGATGTCGGGGCCCACCGGCTCCGGTGTGACCTCAGCTTAACCATTAACAAATGAATCTGCAACAGCCCTGTTTCCAAATAAGCTCTCATTCCGAACCCGGGGGTCAGGACCTCACAGCCTTGGGGCCCAGCTGTGCCCCAGCGCCCGGTCGGGAAGGCTCTCTGTGGGCTGAGTCTCCGCTTGGGCGGCAGGCAGCACAGGCCGCTCGCGGTGGGGGGGGCGAGGTTGGGCTGCCTATAGGGTCGGCGTCGGCCAGGCCGGGCCGGGCCCCAGATGCTCTCCTGTGACCTCGGGCCAGATGGTCCAGGAACGTTGCCAGGTGTGATAGAATCTCAGTTAAACCCATCCAGAAAGCAGCCGCTTCTCACCTCCTTCACAGGCGCCATCCTGGCCCAAGCTCCCACCATCCCCCCATGGACCGGTCAGGTGGCATCGCTGCTCGGCTTGCACCCTCCTGAAGGCCCTCCGAGAGCCCCCGGCACCGCCAGGGCCCTCCCGTCATGGCCCTCTGGGCGCTCTGCCTATGTCAGCCTCACCCCCTGCACCCAGGCGAAGCCCCCACCTGCTCTCTGCCTGGCGTCCGCGCTGCCGCCCAGGCCCCTCTGCGGTGTCTCTGTCAGACCTGAGCGCAGGGTAGGCTCTCCCCACCCCGGCCCACCTCCCCGGTGTGTGTGTGTCTTGTCCCCCTCACTGGGACACAGGCTCCAGGAGAGCAGGGACTGGCCTCGGGCCTGGAGAAGCGCCAGGCGTGGCGCGTGTGAGTGTCAAGGACCGAGCGCTCAGAGCACCTCAGGTCTCTGGGAGGGCGTGGCATGGGCTCCGAGACTGGCTCCGGGTTCTCCTCCTGCTGTGAGTCGCCCTGTGACCTCTCTGGGCCCCGGATCCCTCCTCTGTGGGAGGGACTGATGATGCAGAGCAAGGCCTTAGGTCAGCCTTCGTGCCCCGTGGCTGGGGCACCTCACTGCCGGGCCTCAGCCCTGGCCTTCGGCGGGTTGGGGGGCAGGACCTCGCCTGGACTGAGGGTCCGGCGAGGCGCCAGGTGTGGTACACCTGTCACGTGCCAGGCGCTCCCACAGGAACTGGTCTGATCCTCATGACAGCCCGAGGCAGCGGGGACCCTGTCTCCGCTCCGTCCTCCAGGTGAGGAAGGCCAAGTGTGGAGGGCTGAGCAGCCGCAGGGCCTGGATCTGGGCCCATGCTCGCAGGCGCCCCCCCCCCCACCCAGGACCGAGACACCAGCCTGGGTGGGGCCCGTGCGCAGCAGCGAGTGGACGGCCCCGTGGCTCAGTGCCAGGGAAGAGCACGTGTTTATGTTTTCTGGGTGGAATCACAAGAAAATGTCAACAGCTGCTTCCTCTGGGGAGAGGAGTGGGGGCAGGAAAACGGGTGGCCCTCACTTCCTTTTACGCTGAAGTATTTAAAACAGGCTCTGGCATCTCCCCTTCCCCCATCGGCGTGGCGGTGAGGACAGGCTGTCATCCTGCCCGGCAGAGCGCACAGCAGCCGTCGGGCCCGTCTCACCCCAGCCCGCGTGCCCGTCTGCCCACTGTCTACACCGAGACCAGCAGCAGCACGGTCGCTCGGAGGTCCTGTCCTGCAGTCTTACTGTGCTCACGACCCTGCTGTGCTGAGACGCCGGGCCGGCCATCTCGCAGAGTGGCCCGAGGTCTGGGTTTGTCCACCTGCTGTCTCAGTCCTCGCCCTGTACTTCTGTGAACTGGGATCAGATGTCGAGTCTGCGTTGAAATCAAGTCGGGGGGGTCTTGCCGGGGCCGTCAGGTGTGGGCGACGGGCAGGGCTTGGCCACGTCCCACCCTCCGTTAGGAAGTCACACGCCCCCCTCTCGTCCTGAAGGTCACCTGGCTGTGGTGGTACTTTAGGCTCTTCACATCTTGCAGCTCTTTGGCTTTTCCACAATGTATGTATGTTTTTTTTTCTCTTTCAATGTTAACCTGGGGTGATCTGGGCTTATTTTCTCCTAACTCGCCTTGCTGGACTAAAAGCAGTCTTTCCTCTACTGCCTGTGAGCTGGGAGAGGGAGGGCCCTGGAGGGTCTCCCTGGGGAACGGGCTCAGGAGCCTCCGCTCTGCGTGGGAGTGTCCTTGGTGGCCGAGGGTCATCGGTGACTCAGGAAACGGCTGGTGGAACACGGGAAGTTGTCGCCACACTGAGGAAGACCCAGTAAGCACTTCACTGCAGTTCAGTAACGAGGAAGGAACTTAGCTGGGCCGGGGAGCTGGTCACTGGGGGGCAGCAGCTGGCCCTGGGCTCGGTGCCGGCTCCCCAGCCCCTCCTTCAGAGACGGGCAGAAAGAGGAGGGCGGAGGCCCCGGCCGCCAGAGCCACAGTCCTCTGCCCATGGAGGCCCGGGGCCAGAGCGGGTACCAGTCCCTGGTTTCTGCCGTGCGAGACGGAGGGGGGCGTCTGGTGGCTGCGGGCAGAGTGGAGAGCAGTGACCTGGGCAAGGCCTGGCCCCCAGGTTGGGGGGGCCGCTGTGTCTCGGGTCCCCCTGACACCCCCCCCCCCCACTTCATAGACGTGGAAGCAGAAGCCCAGAGAGGTGGCCATTCGTGTGCAGTCCCCCTGCTGCTGTAGGGTGGGGACGGGACGGGAGGCCTGGCATCCCCGTCAGCTGGCGGGCGCGGGGTTGTTAGGGTGGTGGCAGTGCTTGGACCCAGATGGGGTCTTCTTGGAGCCCCGCTGCCTGGCGACCTTGCATTCTTGCCAGGTCGTCAGACGTGCCTCGTGTACCCGGCGACAGCCTGCGTGCTAGGGCTTTACGAGAAGTCCCCGTGCAGAGCCGCCTCTGGGCCAGCTGGGTCTGCAGAGCCTGTGCCCTTCACTCGGCGTCCGTGACTGCAGACACCGCTTACGTGCTTTCTAGGGACACTGCAAAACGTAGCCAGTGAGAAGAAGCAGTTTCCTGTTTTTCTGTTACCTTGACTGCTTTGCTTGCTTCTTTCGAAATTCCCCGGCCTTGCCCGTCTGAAGCGCCTTTGTTTTAGGGGCGAGTTGGGGGACCGGTGTGGGTCGGCCGGTCCCTGGGGCAGGCGAGCAGGGTGAGGTCGGGAGGCCCTGCGGGAGACGCCAGCGGTGTTGCTGGTTCTCCTCTTAGCCTGTATTTTGCGGGAACCGTTGGGCTTGTGTAGGCTCCCTGTTCAACCTCCCCTGCCCCGAGCTTTCTCAGCCAGGGTAGCGACTGGACAGGGTGAACGGGGGGCCCACCGAGCAGGTGAAGGCCTTGCGCTGCTCCCCACGGGCCCGTCGCAGCCGCAGGAGAAGGGTGGTGAGTGACACGCTTGCTCGTGGGGTGATTTGCTTGTGCGCACGGTGCCAGTCTTCCCTCGAGAGGGTGCTGGGTCAGAAAGCAGCCTGAGACCCGAGGGCGGCCAGCCCCTTGAACCCCTGCTTCTTCCACCGTCCCCGTGAGCGTGGACCCTCAGACCCTCACTTCGTCAGAGTGGGGCGAGGGCCAGGCTCCGGGGGTCAGAAGGCCCATTCAGGCCTCTCTCACCACCACCTCTGTGTCCACTGCCCTGTCCTCGGGCACAAGAGGCCCTTTGTGGGGACGAGATGCCGTCACTAGGGCAGGAACGTCTCCGCCGGACGCCTCCCTCGCAGCTGAGACCGCCGTGTGCGGCTCCGCTGACACTCTGGGCTGGTGGCTGTGGATCCTTCCAGCTGCGTGACCGAGAGCCGCGCCTCCTCTCATGAAAACCACAGCGTTCAGGGGAATGCCCTTTGTCTAATTTCCATGCTGACGTGGTGCGTGTGCCGGCCCCACGTTATTCCAGCAGCGTCAGCTGCGGGGGGTGCAGACGTGCACGCTTGCATTTGAAGCTGGGCTGGCCTCGCAGCTGTGCTGAGAGGCGCGGAGGGCAGGGAGGCCTCACGTCTCCGGCAGGCCCTGCGCAGGGCCCGGCCCATTCGCTCCGGTCCCACCGGCTTAGGCCAGGTTCAGCTTTCCCTGCCAAGATGGGGCTCTGTGTTCAGGGGGCGTTTTGGGGTGTGGGATGGGGTCTGAGGTCTTCTCCTTTCTTCACTCCTGGTTTCCATTTGGGAGTAGACGAAGGGTGTCGGATGTGCCGTGCTGGCTGGAAGCTGAGGGCTTTGTGAAGCAGCCTCAGAGACTCTTACCAGGAAGGAGGCTGGGCACGGGCGGCCTGAGTGGCTGTGACCTGGACGGGAGAGCCACGTGCGTCACAGGAGTCCCCCCACACCGTCCCCCACGACTGGCCAGCTTCCTTCGTTCCCACCAGTCTGGGTGGTGATGTTGCTTCTAGAGCACGAGGAAGCCAGAGCTGCCGCCTGTGACGGGCAGAGGTGAAGTTTGGAAACAAACCAACCAAAAATGTGCTTTTGTTTTGGTATATTGTTAAGAAATCCAATTATTTAGGTAGACTTGAGGACATCCTCTTTCTTACTTGTTAAGAAATGCCTTGGAAAATACAATGGGGGCAATGCCCTAGGCTGGGATTTGACTTGATTTTATTTAGAAAAATACGTTTGTGTTTTTTGGATACCTGCAGCATTTTGCTCTTTGACCTGTTCACCAGCTTAGAGTAGACATGAGGCAATCGGTTGCTGGCTTTTTTTTTTTAATGTTTCTCTTGGTTGACAGTAAATCACAGCGGACACACTGTGCTTCAGGCCACGTGATTGTTCCAGATGCAGTCTCACTGCTGTGTGTCCTACGTGTCTTTCCTAAACCGTAGGACAGAGTGATGCCAGTTGCAGCCCCCGCCCCGCACTGCCCCTGCAGCCTCGCCTGTTCTTCTGTGGGTTTTTCCAGGACCCTAACTGCACCTCGCCTCTTCTCCCGTTTTACTCACTGTAGCCAGAGCCCAGCCATCTAGAAACCTCAGTATCAGGCATCATTCCCCACCGTTTACTTTCTCCCAAAGAGTCAGAGCCTAAGAGGCAAGCTTAGGTTGGAGATTTAGGCAGAGGCCGCATTTGCGTGAGTGCTGGGCGCTGGGTTTGCTGGAAGGGATGTCACGGAAGAAGGGGGCAGACGATTATACAGTCAGAGCATCTTTAACGACCACCCCTCGGCCATGCCGTGGGGTCCTCCATCTGCCTATCCGTCCGTCTGTCCATTTATCCACGCAGGGGGTGTTTGCCAGCTGCTTTGTCAGACTTTGTGGACGGACGTGATGGTGGGAAGACGAGCCTGGGCCCTTCCCTAGGAGCACCTGCTGACATGACCCACCAAACTGCAGAATAGGGGTGCTGGGAGAGAGGGAGCGCTGACCCAGCCCTGGCGGGAGGCCGGCCCCAGAGGGCCAGCCAGGGAAGCCGAGCTGGAGAACTGGGGAGGAGCAGCTCGCACAGAGGCCCAGAGGGAGGACGGGGCAGAGGCGTCCAAGGCGGTGGCTCCACACCTCTCCGGGTGGCAGGGCTTGCGCTGCGAATCCCTCTCCTGGGGGGCGGCGGGCGGGGGGGGGCGCACCCTCGGGCTGCCGCTCCCGAAGCTTCACGTCTGGTTTCTGCGGGCACCCAGGCTCCCTGGCGCGGGAAGCGTGATGGTGTGTAAGCCCGGCGCTTTCCGCGTGTGGGGCCCAGCCTGGCCACGGTGGGGCTGTGGGAAGACCCCTTTCTTTGGGAACCGGCTGGGAATTCACATCTCATCCCTTAATCAGAACTGCTTCATCAAAGCAGGTGCCGCTTCAAATGTTTAAACTAGCTAAGTACTTGAGCAAACAATGGCTATGTGTGTGTTTTTTTCTTTCAAGTCAACGTGCAGTTTTACTTAAAAAACAGAAATTTTCAGGGTTACTGCAGAAATGTTTGGTCTTCGTTTTCCATGTCCTTAGGACCGGGAGATACGGTGGGATTCTTACACATGCGAAGGGGGGTTCTTGAGAGGAGCCCTTAGTCCACAGAGGCCTTGTACTTCTTTGCATGATCTTTGACCCAGCTTTTCAAGAACTGTGCTCTCGATGTTGTAGAAACTCAGCCCCCCTCCTTGAAGCCGTGCAGTGGAGATAGGCTCTGACCCCCGGCCGCCCAGGGCGTTTGTCCTGGCGAGCGCTGCGTGGCTGGCGTAGTCGTGACGTTCCTTGGCTGTGCCCGCAGCGTATTCGCAGAGCCCCCGTCTGCCAGCCAGGGTGGCCCTGGGGGTGTGAGATGGGAGCGGGCGGCCGGCCAGGGAGCGCTGGTCCCTCACGCTGACTTTGCCTCCCCCGCAGCCACCTCCCCGCGGGTGTCCTCGGAGCTGGAGCAGGCGCGGCCGCAAACGAGCGGGGAAGAGGAGCTGCAGCTGCAGCTGGCGCTGGCCATGAGCAGAGAGGTGGCCGAGCAGGTGGGTGCCAGCAGGGATGCGTGCCCCCGTGGGGCGGGGCCCGGGCACACTCACACGGAGGAGGGGCTCTCGCTAGTTGGTCCTGGGGACGCATCGGTCAGAGGTGCTTCCCGGAAGCGCTCCCGCGCGCTTGGCTGGGCTCCAAGCCAAGTGTCCACAGACCCTCAGCGCCGAGAGCAGACCACGATCTGCAAGGTGGGTCGAGAGCATCTGGACCCAGAAAAGGGTGAGACGGAGGCTGGGAGGAGATGCCCAGGAGATGAGAGTCTGACATTCAGACGTGGCCATGTGTGCAGTTTTCTTTTATAAGCACACGTTACGTTAAGATGGAGAAGGAGAGGGTCTTCCCTGATGGTCCAGTGGTTGGGACTCCCCGCTCCCAGTGCAGTGGGCCTGGGTTTGATCCCTGGTCAGGGAAGTAGATCCCACACGCATGCTGCGCAGAGCGGCCAAATAAATGAATGAATGAATAAATAAACAATAAATTTGAAAAAGAAACAAAACAGGCTTTTACAAAAAAGATGGAGAAGAAGGGAAAGGAGCAGCCTTCAAAGGGGTCGGCCCTTGGCTGCCGCTTTCAGGCCGGACTTGCTGCCCTTTGGTTAAAGAAGGCGAAGGAGTGCGGCGAGGCCCGTGGCCCCTCTCCCTTGGCAGTGCTGTTGAGAGACAGTGGGGGGTCGGATGGAAGAGGCAGGTGTGGGTCCCGCGGTGACTGGAATATCCCAGAGGTCCATGTAGCGGCCAGCTCCCGGCAGGGCCCTTCTGTCCACTCAGGACGTGCGGCCTGCCATCGACGGGAGGTGCAGAGCCCTCGCGGGGAAAATGGGGCAGATGGACGGGCCAGCCCGTTGTAGTTCCTTGCTCCTGTCTTATGGTAAAGAAGACGCAGTGAGTGTGTTTACTTATATTTAATCATTGTATTGTATAAAAAAGCTAGGTCGGCCCAGTCTTTTTATATATGCTGACTGTGCCTTGAATAAATATAAATTAAATATAACGAATCACTTCTGTTAGAAATCATAAAATATAAACACACACTCATTTTCTGGAAGCACACACAGTGGGGGCAGGGTGGAATGACCTGTGATTTCTGTCTTCTTTCTAATTCCTTTCCGGGTTGTTTGTGTTTTATAAGGAGACATATTGCTTCTATAATTAGAAAGAATTTTGAAGTCATTTTCATTTTGAGAAAAAGTATTTTACAAGTATTTCCCTTCCCCCACCCGGGTGGGCCCCCCCACCCCGCCCCCCGGGCACACCTTGGGGTGGGAGAGGCTCGATGTCCACGTTGTCCCCAGACCCTCCTTTGAAGTGACGTGCGATATGGCTTTGGCTTCCGGCTCTGGCCAGGAGGGCCTGGCTCCTGGCCACGTTGTTGCCATGACCACCAGCTTCAGGGGCCATTGTCCTCTACAGGAAGAGCGCCTCAGGCGGGGAGATGACCTCAGGTTGCAGATGGCCTTGGAAGAAAGCCGCAGAGACACAGTCAAAGTTCCAAAAAAAAAAGAGGTGAGCGCTTCACAGGCCGGGCGTGGGGGGCAAGTCAGTGTGTGAGACCCTCCTGAGCCCAACCCCCAGCGGCTGTCACAGCCAGCGGCAGTGAGGAGAGGGCAGGTGACACACACATCCGCCCGATGGGCTGGGCCCTGGCTGGGCCCTCGCCTGACCCCGCCTCAGTTCCGTCCCCCCCGACCCCCACCTCGCGCATCTCCGGCCGCTGCTCCGTAAGCTGCAGGCGTCAAGTGCTTTGGGACAGTTTCCTGGCCCGGGGTAAGGTGGCCCCGGGGTAAGGTGGCCCGGGGTGAGCCGGCGTCCTCCTTACTCTGTGCCGGGCTTCCTACCCGGGACCTAAAGGTGAACTGGACGTGGCTCTGCCCCTGACAACCTCGTCATCCCGTCGGGAGACAGACCCTCTCGCAGGGCCAGGGCTCCAGTGGCCTCCCTGTTCCAGTGCTGCGGGGTCCCTGAGGGCAGCCAGGCTGGCTGTGGGAGCAGGAGGGTGTGGCGGCCCCCGGGAGAGAGCCCTGGATGACGCTGGCAGCTGGGGGGCCGGGCGGGTCGGGGGGCCGCGTCTTGGAGGGAGGCAAAACCCTTCTTCTCCTGGGAAGCCCCAAGGACCTGTTGACAGACGGCGGGCGCTTGGCACACAGCAAATAGCCGGCGTGGGTGGAGCCTGGTCCTTACTGGGAAGCAGTGATGTGGGGCGGCGCAGTCCCGGGTCCTCTGGGCCCCCAGGAGGCCTCTGCACTGGGAGGGGCACGGGCGGACATTGGCCGCAAGGGCAGCAAGGTAAACCTGTCCTCTTTCCTCGGTCCTCGTCTCAACAGCATGGCTCCCACCCGCAGCAGACCACGCTGTTGGACCTGATGGACGCCCTGCCCAGCGCGGGCCCTGCTGCCCCGAAGGCGGAGCCCTGGGGCCCTTCTGCTTCAGCCAGCCAGACCAACCCCTGGGGTGCTCCGGCAGCCCCCGGCAGCACTTCGGACCCCTGGCCGTCATTCGGTAAAGACCTCCCTCAACCTCCCTCTCATGTCTCCCCTGCCCGCCTGCTGGACGGGGGAGTGGCTGCAGGGCGCGCGGCTCCCTCTCACCTGGCAGCGGTGGGAGTGGGCCTGGGTGGTAGGGGTGGGTGTCCAGCCCCCCGCAGCGCCCCCCTGAGGACTGCGGTTCAGGGCTCTGCTTCGTCCTGTTGCGAGTGGTTTTCTGCTTTGGGGGATTTCTTCTCCGCTGCCCGCACGCCTCGGAGAGGGCTTGTCCCTCCTCCGGGACACGCGTCAACTCTCTTCAGCCTCAGAATCGCACCCCAGGTTAAGAAACTGTAATACGCAGCGTGAAACGTCTAAATCACCGTGCTGTAGTTAGCCAGAAATTACAGCGTGCTTAAGTGATCGCTAATGAAAAGGGGACACGTTCACTGGAATTCTTCTTCCCTGTCATTTAAGCAATAGCGAATCAGTGTACGAGGCTAAATGGATATTTTAAAGTTCTGTTTGATGCCAAATGCAAGGTGAACTTGTGATAGGCGATTCAGACGGGAGTGTGGCGCCCTCTGTTTAGTTTGGGCCGAGATCTTGGGCACGTGGGCTTCTGGATCGCTGGGCACAGGGCTTGGCCTGCAGGCTTTGGGATGGTTTCCCACCCAGCCTGCCGCTCTGGGAGGCCCCCCGGGTGCTCCATCAACCCTGCTGGCCATGGCTGATCCGTGGGCTTTCTGTCTTGCAACCTCGAATGTATATTTTGTGCCAGTTTGCTCGTGTCTCTTGGGGCCTCTGTTTCCCCAAACCGGAACCATCTTTTGTGTTCGGCTCGGTTCCCTGGAAGTTTGCCAAAGTGCACCGAATACCAGGCTCTGTCCTGCTGTGCGGGGACCCAGACAGGAACAGGTAATGGCCCTGCCCTCCAGGCCCTGGCAGGTGTGGGCGAGTCAGGCCGCCAGCCTAGTAGCAGTGCTGTGTGGGCAGGGCCCCGGGGGCCGTCTTCGCGTCCATCCTGGGGCAGGAGTCCAGCGGGCGTGAGGCGTGCGTCTTGGAGGAGTCTTCAAGGAGGAGCAGGAGTGGCCGGGCCCCGAGGAGGCGTGGGTGTTCTCGCAGAAGGCTCGGCTCGTGACGGGTGTGAGGCCGAGCGGTGCTGTAGTGGGCCCAGGGCTCGGGCCCTGCTGGTGTGAAACGGCAGCAGGGGTGGGGGTGGGGGTGGGGAAGGGGAGGGCCAGGCGGGCGTCCCCGGACTTGTCCTTGGGGGATGCTGTTGGCCTCAGGGCTGGGCACAGCCCCACACCCGCTTTGGTGGGAGCCCTCTGTGCCTTGGGGCAGACCCAGGCCAGTGCCCCAGAGCTGTCGCTCACCGGGAGGCCACA
Source organism: Physeter macrocephalus (assembly GCF_002837175.3). Taxonomy (NCBI): domain Eukaryota; kingdom Metazoa; phylum Chordata; class Mammalia; order Artiodactyla; family Physeteridae; genus Physeter; species Physeter macrocephalus. The sequence continues at coordinate 82,282,425 of NC_041227.1, forward strand.
GCAGCCCCGCCTGTGTGCTGTGCCCGCCCCCGCCGGAGCATGCGTGGCCACACGAGGCAGGTCTGCTGGAAATGCCCCTCGGCTCCGCCCATGGGGACACGGGCCCTTCCAGGCAGCGGCTCGGACTTTTCTTTAAATCTGGAAACAGTTCTTGTGTAAAGTTACGGGCGAGGTGTTCTTCAGGAGAGACTCTCAATCCCTTTCAAAGTCGTATGGGGTCAGTAAGCAGACGGGCGGCCTCCTCAGTGCCCGGGAGAGGGCGTGGGCCCTCCAGGAGCTGGGGAAGCCAGCGAGCTTGAGGACCACTGAGTCCAGTCAGTGGCTGCTTTGGGGAGGGGTTTGGGGATCCCAGTGGTGGGAGAGAGACAGACTTTTCCCTCTCTACCTTTTTTTTTGTTTACCTGTTTGACTAATTTACCAGGGGTAAGTATTACCTGGTCAGGAGAGAGGGAATACATATTTTTTCAACCAGCCAGTTTGCCCAGCCCTCGCATTGGCTGGTGGACAGGGCTGGGCCCTGGAGCTGGGTGTCCTGACTGACCAGGCACCTGGCCCTCGCGGGGAGCTGGGGGGGGGGTCTCCTGTGGGTGGGGCAGGACCACCTCCAGTGGTTGGGGTTCTCACACCTGCAGGCAGCGGAAGCCAGCAGCAGGGGAGAGGCGGCCGGTGCCCAGAGGCAGCTGAACATCACATGGGAATTCTGCCCACGTGGTTCTGCTCTTGTAAATTTTTTTAAATCAAGATAGAGCTTACACAACATGAAACTCACCATCTTCCCCATTTTCAAGTGGACAGTTCAGTGGTTCTTAGCCCTTCATGATAGCGTGCAGTTATCAGTACTGATCCCAGGACTTTCCATCGCCCCAGAAGGAAACCCCTTCCGTTAGGCAGTCACTCCCCATTGCCCCTCCCCCCCCACCAGTCTGCTTCCTGTCTCAGGAGTTGCCTGTCCGGGCCTTTCGTATGTCGTGGGATCACACAACACGTGGCCCTTGTGACTCCCAGTTAGCATGTTTTCAGAGTTCGTCCACGTGATAGCACACATCCCTCCTTCATTCCTTTTTAATGGCTGAATAATGTTCCATTTTATAGACATACCACATTTTGTATAACCATTGAGCAGTAAGAGAAGGTTGAAACCTGGAATTTTGAAACCAAATTTTTAAATGTTGACAATGAATTTTAAAAACTAAGAGCGTGGTTGGAGCTGATCAGAGGCACCTGCCGTGGCCACGTGTGGTTGGTTCCTGGACGGCCACTTTGCCATCTTTTGCTGCTTGCCCAGCCCAGGGCCATCTCCTTGGTTCTGATGCACCTGGCATCTTTACCAGTGACTCGGGGAAAACAGAGCACCAAAGCCCAGAGAGGCTGTTCATTCCTCTGAGGTCACACAGCAAGCGAGGGGCAGACTCAGTGCTCACGGCCCCCAGTCCTGGAGTCGTCACGCCATCCCGGACTGCCGCTAAGGCCTTCTGTGGCCGCTCACGTCCGGGAAAAGTCCCCTCAGACTGCAACAGGGAGCGAGAACCGGTGTTAAAATGTTAGCTTGTCTGCTTCCTGCGTCCCCCGGGCCTGTGTGTTTTCACGTGGTTGGGGTCACATCGTGGGTACGTGTAGACGTTTCTTTCTTCCGTGCGCGGGGAGCCTTTCCAGGCAGCAGTCGAAGCTCTGGACGTCGGCTCCCGTGGGCAGGGCTAGCGCTCTGCCCTCAGCAGCGCTGCAGGACGCGGCCTCAGCCCTGCTCCCAAGCTCACTGGGCCGCGGTGGCCGTGAACTTGCTTCCTTCTCCTGAGATGCCGCTCCGGAGCGAGACACAGTGTCGGGCTTCCTGCTTAGTCTGTGGTAGAATCTGCCAGCGTCTGTTTGGTGAACACCCCACCACCCCGAAACAACTAGAAAGATCAGAGTCTCTTCCCCAGCACTGTTGGATGCGCCCTCTGGATGAAAGAAGCGCTGTTGTGAAAGCCGCCCTTGGTAGCGAGCCCTGCCTTTACCAGCTTGTGCCAAGGGGCCTCGGGAGGAGATGCTGGGGGCTGGGAGGAGGGAGAGCGGCGCCTTCCAGGTCAGCAGGGCACTTCCTGCACCTGCCAGACACAAAGCAGCCACCTGGGACAGCAGGGCTCATGGCCTGTGATTCCGACGGCCTTGCCCGGCTCAGCCCCACCCCGCTCACTCCATGGCCCGCCGTGTGACTGCTTCCCTGTCCCGTGGGGCTCGGGGGGCTCGGGGGGAGCTGGGCGCGGGAAGCCGGGCACGCTCCCCGCGAACGGGCCCTCGGTCCTAGCCTCCCCTCCTCTCGGTCACTCAACAAGCGCCTGTTTGTCGGGTGTGTGGCGCGGCCGGGCCTGCCGGGGCTGTGGTGGGCGGAGCACAGCGGGGTCCACCGTGTCCCACGTGCGGTCAGTAGGGCAGTGCCCGAGGCCCGGGGCGGTGGGAGGCCAAGGCGTTCCAAGACGGCCTCTGCCTGGCGGGGCAGCCTGGCCCCCCTTAAATGCCGGCTCTTCACGTGATGCTGTGTCCTGCTGTTTGGCTAGTGAACGCCTGGCTGTGCTTGAAAACACGGCTCGGGTGTCCCGCTCGGGGAGATGGGGTCACCCTGTCCTCAGGACCCCTCCTTCCCTGTGGTCGCCGGCTGCCCGTGACCCGCGTGCTAGGTACAGTCGCCGGGGCCGTGTTCCTCTTGCAGGGCAGGGCAGGGCCTGGGCCGTGCGGACCAAACGATCCTCAGAGGAGCCAGGTGGCGCCGAGGGCCGCCTGTCTGTGGCAGCGTCCGGCCCCACCAGACGTCCGTCTGTCCATCCGGCCTGCGATCCGAGCGGCCCAGGAGCCGGGTGGTTCTCCTGCACCTGCTGCCCATCCTAGCCGCTCGGGGAGCCTCTAAAAATGCAAATGCCCAGGCCCTCCTTGGCATCTGTGTGTGCGGGGGTCAGTATTCTACTCACACCCCCAGGGGATTCCCAAGGGCCACAGCCGAGAACCGCTGGCCTGGCGCCCCCTGAGCTGCGTGGTGAGCGAATCCCTCTGCATCAAAGGCGTTTGCAGACTCTCTGCGTGGGCTGTGCAGAGTCGGGGCGGCTCTAGCTGTGGGTTTCTACACCCGAGTCAGACATTTACCCGGAACCTTCCAGAAGTGCCCTCCAGCGTCGACGGTGCCCATGGTGGGAGTCGGGGTGACCGCAGGGCCCCCGCAGCCGAGATTCTGTGGGTCCCTCAGGCCCCATCAGTTGCCAGCACCTTCGTGTGTCAGGTCCTCTCTGAGGCCCGGGAGAGCGGCGGGAGCTCAGCCCCCGTGAGCAGGTGCCCGTGAGGGGGCTGCAGGGTGGGGACCGTGCCCCCGAGCGGGCCGGGGAGGCCGTCTGATGGGCAGGACGCCGTGTTGTACCCAGTGGAGTCGGGTAGCTCTGCTCTCAGGCCAGCTCGACCCAGTGGCTGAGCCGGCATCACCAAGACCCAGGCGCCCTGCTCTGCCCCCACCCAGTGCGCCCCTCCCCTCTCCCTCTGGCCTCAGAAGCTCAAGGCCTGGCTGGCAGCTCTGGGTGCTCACAGCCCAGGGGTGGAGAGGGTTTCCCTGGACCTCATGGGCGTCTCTGGGATGCAGGAGTGGGGAGCTGGGACTGGCGGTGGCCTGGTGAAGACCCTCCCCTGTTCCAGCGCAGGGGCCGCCCACTCAGACCGGGACTAGGGAGTGCTGAGGGCACAGTTCTCCCGAGGAAGACCAGGGGATCCCTCCAGAGAAGAGGAGATGGGTGCTGCAGGGTGGCCAGGGAGCGCCTCCTGATGGGGGCGAGGCTGCCCAGCGGTCAGGCGCAGGGCAGGAGTGCCGGGCTCCCCACCCTGCGTGCTCTCCGACGCGTCTCGGCAGCTCTGAAGGCCACGTCCCAGCTCTTCTAACCTGCAGTCCAGCTCCCTCCCTGACGCAGTTTCCACCCTGGCAGCTCCCTCCAGTTGAGACGGGAAACCACGGCCCCCCGAGGTGCTGTGTTGGGGGCAGAGCAAGGGCGCACCCCGGCTGTGTGACTCCAGCCGGGACCAGGTGTCCCTCTGGCCGAAGTGGGCCTGGGAGAGTGGGGTCCGTCCCGGGGGAGGTTGTTCTGCGTGAGACGCTGGGCGGACGGGAATGAGAGGTCGGAGGAGCTTCTGGAAGCCTCAGGAGGGTTGTGGGCTTGGGGGCGGCGGCTGGAGAAGCCCTAAGTCCACAGCAGAGCTGGCCGGCCGCCAGTGGGTGACAGACGTGAGGCTGCCCTGGCTCGTCCGCCGTGGTCGCCGTGGCAAGCCTCGGGGTGGGGGGGTGCCGGCCGGCGGCGGTGCGTCTTCTTCAAAGCCAAGGAGCCCCTTTCACGGCCGGGCCCCGTGCAGTGCCCCGCCTGGGGGCGGGCCCCGGGTGACGAGTCCACGGGGGTCAGGGAGCAGCGCCCCGTCTTCTCACCCCGCCTGGCGCCCCCAGGGGCTCGCCGTCCAGGGAGACTCCTGGCAAACGAGCAGCCACGGAGCTTTCTGCAGAGCGCCCCGGAGGAGTTGGGGGCACGTGCAGGCGGAACGGGGACACAGCTTTTTGGAGTTGCAGGAAAGTAACGTTTGAAAAGATAGTGACGGAGGGCTTTCAAGGATAGTGGCGAGGGGCTTCCTCTCAGAGCTGGGGAGCCTAGTGAGCCCCACACAGGGTCATCAGAGAAACCCACACGCGGACGTGCAGTCAGGAGACTGGAGAACAGCAGAGGGAGAGGCCATCAGAGACGACCCCCCGGGAGCAGAGGAGAACGGCCGTCGGGCCAGCGGCCGAGTCCCAGCAGTGACGAGGACGTCGGGGTGGTAGGATGACGTCCTCGGGGCCCACCGGGGGAGCATCCTTCTCCTGAGAACAACGGTGAGACGGAGAAACCACCGAAAACCTCACCCCCCAGAGCCCTGCGTCCGGTGAAGCTGTCCTTCCAGAATGAAGGTGAAAGGGTACCATTTCCAGCCCCACAAAAACTGCCAAGGGAAGCTCTTCCAGCTGACGGGGAAGCCAGCCAGACGGCAACTCAGATCTCAGGAAGGGAAGGAGAATATCAGGAATACAAAACTAGGCGGGAGAAGACGTTTAAAGTAATAGGAATGTTGTCTCAGCGGCCGGAGCGCGCGCTCCTTCCAGTCACACGCGAGACTTCGCGAAGCATCAGCTGCGCGCCGGCAAAAAGATAAGTAGAAAACTCCATACACCTGACATTTTAAAAACGCTTCTACATTCTTGAGTCAAACAAGAAATTATAGTGACAGAAATATTTAGAACCAAGTAATAATGTACATATTTTCCTATCGGAACACATAGGACAATGGAAGTGATAATAAGAGGAAAATTTAGAGCTTTAAATGTTTGCATTAGTCCAGAAGGAAGGCACAAGATTGATGAGGTGTTGAGGCTTGGACGGTGTCACACCCAAGTCAAGTGGAAGGAACGAAATAGTGAGGAGAACAGAAGCTAACAAGTTAGAACACAGACAGAATAATATCCGCAGACACAGAAGCTGGTCATTGAAAAGAGTAATAAAATAGAGAAATCTCTGTCAAGAGCAGTTCTGAAAAATAGAGAGGAAAGGCCAAACAGCGTAGGTGCGGGTCCTGCCCAGATTCCACAGAGAGTAAGAGGTGTTGGATCAACTCTGCGCTGACAGATCTGAGAACTTAGATAACATGGATACATTAAAAAAGAAGACTCAGCAAAGCTGGCAGAAGAACAGTAGGACACTTGTAAATAGGGATAGTCCTATAATCATTGAAGGAACCGAGTAAGCCACTCACCTCCCTCTCGTTCCCTGAATCACCCAGAGGGCTTTGCTGGAAGTTCTCAAGCCATTCAAGAAACAACTCCGGGGACCTCCCTGGTGGTCCAAGCGGTTAAGACTCCGCGCTCCCAGCGCGGGGGGCCCGGCTTTGATCCCTGGTCAGGGAACTAGATCCCGCGTGCCGCAACTAAAAGATCCAGCGTGCTGCCACGAAGATCCCACGTGCCGTAACTAAGACCCGGCGCGGCCAAAATAAGTAAATAAATATTAAAAACAAAAAAGAAACAACTCCACTTTATACAAACTCCTTCAGGGGGTGGGAAAAGGGAGTATTCCTACTCATTTTATGGGCTAGCATAACACCAAAACCAGACAGAAATGCACCGTGTGAGAACAAACATGTCAGGCCAGGTCCACTTAGGAATGCAGGTGCGAAAACCCTAAGCAAAGAAGCAAGTGTAAAGCCAGAACGAGAAAAATATAAAAGTGATACAGTACATCATGGAAAACATTGTTTGCAAGGACCAGATAGATCACTAGGAAATGTATTAATGTACCGTATTAACAGGCCTAAAGAGAAAAATCATGTGATCATCCTATTAGAGGCAGAAACAGGCTGACAAAATTCACCGGCTCTTTATTGCAGAAGTCTTAGCAAACTTGGAGTAAGGGGGAACTTCCATAACCTGATAAAAGAGCTTCTGAAAGGAAAAAAGCCTGTCATGGTAAATGGTGCCATTTAATGGTAAACGTTTAGGAGCAAGACGTGGACACAGTCCCGTTCCCCTGCTCTGCGTTGGGATGGCTGGTCCCGGCCAACCAGGCGAGACGGGAAAATGAGGGACTTGGAGGAACTAAGCTGTCATCGTTTTCAGGGCATGTGACCGCGTGCATAGACTCCCAAGGGGTTTCTGCGAATGAGGTGATTGGAATTAAGAGTTATGAGAATTACTGTAAGAATAAACAGGATGCAACTAGCACAACAATGTGAAGCAATCATGCTCCAATAAAGATGTTAAAGAAGAAAAAAAGAATAAATAGGATGGATTTCAATGGTTAGAATTAAGAGTTTGGCAAGATTGCTGACTACAAAAATTAGGATACGAAATTAAATTGTTCCTCTGCATAGTAATAAGTAACTAGAAAATGAAGTTTTAAAAATATGCCGGTCCCTAAAGTTGTATAAATCCCTTACGGAAATAAAGGATAAAGTAAAAAGTATCATCCAGGCCACGTGCGAGGGCGTGTGGAGGTGGAGTTCCTGCGTGTCCCGAAAAGCACAAATTAGAGGAAAATCCTGCTGTGTTCTACTCCATCCAGGTGAGAACTTCTCTGTTCATCAAAAGATTCCATGAGGAGAGTGAAGGGAAAGGCCACAAGTTAGGAGAAGGTGTTTGTAACTCAAGGAAGAGAATCAGCACCCAGACGTGGAAGGAACCCGTCAAATCAATGAAAACAAAACACCCAAGGGAGGCGGGTAGAGACGGGACCAGGCCCCTGGTGGGAGAGGAGGCGTGAGGGGCCTGGGAAGGAGCGAGCTGATGCCCGTGTCTGCGGTGAAGGGCCGCGTGTGCAGCCCAGCGACAGCTACGCCGGCCGTGCCTTCTGTCACAGGATGAAGTACTAGACAGCAGTAAACAACACGTTTCAGCTGCACACCAACGCAGCTCAGTCTCCCGGGGAAACCTCTGCGTGAACACAGCCGCCCCCGAGAGCACCCCGACGGTGCGTCGGGCGGCACACGGTTCAGGGGCCCGGCACCGCTCGCCCCCTCGGCCCCCTCCGTGGCGAAACCGGAGCTCGTGGAGGGAGGTGTGGACGATCGGGGTGGGGTGCGGGGGCCCCGCAGTGCTCGTCTGGGGTGCTCCGTGCACGTGGACGGGTGCACACGTGCACGCACGACCCACTCCCCACCCCGCGTAGGCCCGGGCGTTGGAGTCTGTCCCATCCTTCCGGGAGTGGATGTGTTAGCGCACAGGTGTTTGATGCCTCTCCGTGCCGCACCGCGTGTCTGCCGCGCGCGGGCAGGGAGGACGCTGCCGGGCAAGCTCTGCCGAGGCGGAGGCCGCGGGGGCTCCCCCCAGGGTGCTCCTGTGGCCCCAGGTCCTCTCCCTCTCACTCCAGCTGCCCAGCCCTTTCTGGGAGCATCTCTGAGCCGACCCCGCCTTCCCACAGGTGCCAAGCCAGCCACCTCCATCGACCCATGGGGGGTGCCCACCGGAGCCGGCACACGCTCCGTCTCCAAGGGCTCCGACCCCTGGGCCGCCCCGCAGCAGCCAGCCCCCAGTGCCGGGAAAGCCGCTGACCCCTGGGCCGCAGCGTCGGCCGCCAAGCCCGCGTCCCCCTCTGGTGAGCCCCCCGCCCCGGCCCCTCGGCTTCGGTTTGGGGAGGGGGAGGCGGGGCAGGGGCAGCTGAGCGCCCTGCTCTGCGTGGGGAGGCCCCTCCTTGCCCACCCAGGGACCCCACACCCCCGCTGCCCCCCGACTCTCCGAGTTCTCCCCAGTGAGGGCTGCGGACGCCGGCCCACCTCTGGTCCCCCCGATGGGGAAGCACAGGACAGAGAAGTGGGGACACCGCACAGTCACTGCCACTCTCTCCCCAGGGGCTTTCGATCTCTTCAGTAATTTGAATGGTACAATTAAAGATGACTTTTCTGAATTCGACAACCTCCGAACTTCAAAAAAAGCAGGTACGTAACGGCGGCGGTGGTGGTGGTTTCCGAGCCGTCCTGTGCCCCTGGCCAGCCCCGTTGCTGCAGGCATCAGTCAGGAACCTGGCGCCTCCACGCATGTGCACGTGTCTGACCTGGGAGCCGGGCTCTGACTCAGGGATTCACGTGGCAGCGGCGGCAGGAATGCCCTTGAGCTTTCCGTCACCCTCTCCTCTCCTCCAGCCGCCTCTGTTCCTCGGCCTCGCGCCCTGGGCCCTGTGGCCGCTGGCGGAAGCCCACTGCCCTGGCTCCCCGGCCGGCCCAGCGCCGCCCTGCCCCGTCTCCACCAGCCTTCCTCTTCCCGGCTCCGCAACGGCGCCCCCTTTTCCAGACCACCCGGCTCTCCGCGTGGGCAGGCATCTCCGACGCGCACACGTGCACGCGCGCACATCTCCGACGCGCACGTGCACGCGCGCACATCGACGCGCACACGTGCACGCACGCACATCTCCGACGCGCACACGTGCACGCGCGCACATCTCCGACGCGCACGTGCACATCTCCGATGCACGCACGCACATCTCCGACACGCACGTGCACATCTCCGACGCACACGTGCACGCACGCACATCTCCGACGCGCACACGTGCACGCGCGCACATCTCCGACGCGCACGTGCACGCGCGCACATCTCCGACGCGCACGTGCACGCACGCACATCTCCGCGCACACGTGCACGCACGCACATCTCCGACGCGCACACGTGCACGCGCACACATCTCCGACGCGCACGTGCACGCGCGCACATCGACGCGCACACGTGCACGCACGCACATCTCCGACGCGCACACGTGCACGCGCACACATCTCCGACGCGCACGTGCACGCACGCACATTTCCGACGCGCACACGTGCACGCACGCACAACGCACGCTCTGCAGAAGACCCTGCTCCTCCCCGAGTGCCCCTGGGCTGGGAGGGGTCAGGGTCGGGGGTGTGTGTGTGTGTTGGGGTGGGGAGAGACTGGGCCCCGAGGCGCAGGGGGAGGGGCTGGGGACAGAGCCAGGGGGCGCCTGCCTTCCTCAGGCCACCCTCCCAGCTGCACCGAGCAACTTTTCTCCTTTCTCTCTCCTCTCCCGGCTTCCCCACTCCCCGTGTCCCGCTGCTCGCCTCCAGCAGCAGTCTGGGCTGGGCTGGCCTAAGGTAGGAGCAGCCTGGCACCCCCCCCCCGCCCCCTCTCAGCTCCAGGGGCGCAGAAGCGACTTAGAGCTGCTGCTTCCCGGGGTTTCTTTTGCCGCATTAAAAAAGCGACAGGATTCCGTGTGTCTTTTCCACAGGCCAGAGTACAACCTAACTGTCCCTGCTCGCTCCCCACCTCTCAGGGAGAAGCCTAAGCACCCTTCCCTGGGCCTGTGAAGTATTTACCCCAATTCTGGAGGCGTTCCCATTGTGGAAAGTGTGAGAAAGTTTATGGAAGACAATGGAAGTCATCTGCACTCCTTCCATCTCCACGTGGCCCCTGCGCTCCCTCCCGGCACTTTTCCTGAGCTCTTAGGGACAGCTTTGGTTGTTGAGCTCGTACTTGCCCCCACCACTTTTGTGGAAAAGCGGATTGAGAACATTTTCTTGCAACATTACAAATTCTTTAGAGATAGCTTTGTAGTATCTCTTTATAGGGCTCAGTGACAAGTTACTGGGTTCCGTAAGATGTTACGGAAAAACGCGAGCTTTTTGGCCAACCCAACGTTTAATCGTTAATTTTGGGGAGGGCATTTTAGGTTGATTTCAAGTTGTGCTAAAGTAAATAATGCTATAGTGAACATCTCTGTGCTTAAACCCCTGCTCACACTTCGCATTATCTCCTGAGTCTGGGTTCCTGGGTGTGGGGCTGCTGAGTGCAGAATCGACGGTTCTTCGGGACCCGTGTCCCCATCACCGTCTCGCAGACCAGAGCAACCTGGCAGAGCCACCACATTCCTGCCGGCCTGCCTCAGCACACCCTCTGTTGGCTGAATTTTTAAAAGTCATTTGCTTTCTTCTTACTGCCAAGCAGTTCATGTTCGCTGCAGAAAATTCAGAAAATGAAAGCAGTTTAAAGAATGTGAACTACTCGTGTGTAGCCAGCAGCCCAAAATGCCATCTTGCCCTTTGTGGAGGTCGTGCTGCCCTGTTCTGTCCCTGGCCCTTCCTCACCGTGCCTTCCGTCCCTGGACGCAGGTCTGGCTGTGCGTGCCCTGCCCTGTGGCTCACGGCGGCCCCAGGTCGGGGCTGTTGGAAACAGCACTGCAACGAACGCCCCGCTCCTTGGGCAGCCGCGCGCATCCCCGGCGAGTCGGCGTCCGGGGACATCGGGGCTTGCTCTGGACGCTTTGGGGTTGGATGAGCCCTCCAGGCTCACCAGCCCGTGCGTGTCCTTGTCTTGCAGCCAAGGCGGTGCCTCCGCCGGCCCAGAACAGTGGAACTACCAGCCCCGACCCCTTTGAGTCCCAGCCCACCGTGGCCTCAAGCAAGCCCAGCGGCACCCGGAAAACCCCCGAGTCCTTCCTGGGCCCCAACGCGGCCCTGGTGAACCTGGACTCGCTGGTGACCAGGCCAGCCCCGCCGGCACAGTCCCTCAACCCCTTCCTGGCACCAGGTATGCTGGCTTCCCGGCCTTGCTCTGGCCGTCTGCCCTTCCCGAGAGCGGCTCTGGGGCAGGCCTGTGGGCGCTGAGCTCCCCTCCGCCTCTGCGGGGGACTCCTCCCGCGGGGACCACAGGCGGGGACCAGGCTCGGGGGCGTGCTGGCCCCGGCTGAGCAGTAGTGGAGCGCCGGGCGTCCTGGACCGGCACTCGCGCCTCTCCGGGACTCGTGGGGGGCTGGGAAACGAACCCTGTCCTCTCAGTTGAGACCGCTGAGCAGAAGCTGCCCCTGACCTGGTGCCCCAGCCAGGGAGACCCTTTAGCGAGTGCCAGTTTTAGGTCAGCTGGAGGCGGGTAGTGCTGGGGCTGAGGAGGAGGAGCCTGGGTCGGCTGCCCAGCAGCCCCCTGTTCGGGTTGAGGGTGACTGGGCCCTCTGCTGGGCCCTGCTCCAGGGACCCCAAGAACCCTCACTTCGCCCCTGCTGCTGGGTTCTGCCTTACCTGGGGCTGGAACTCACCCTTGCCCCCAAGCCCGTCCTCCCTGCTGGCGGGCTCTCCGCCCTCAGGAGCTCCACGGGGGCTGCAGGACAAGCCCCAGCCCTCGAGGGAGTGGCCAGGGCCCCCGCGTCCCGAGCCCCCGCCCACCCCAGCCCCCTGTATGCTCAGACCCTCAGCTGCATGAGCTGCTCTCTGTCCCCCGCTACACGTTCTGTTCCCCCTGCCGGGACATCTCCCTCCTCCTCTCCGGGGTGGGCATTCGGACCCACCCTTCGGTTCTCAGCCCAGGCAACCCTCTTCCTTGCGGAAGCCCCCGCCCTTCCCCAGAGCCCTCCCAGAAAGGCCTTGGGCTCCCCAAGGGCAGGGACAGGTTGCGTTCGAGGTGTTTGGCCTCAGACCTGAGGGGGTGGCAGGCTGAGGTCGGGGTCCCTCTGGCAGAAGCGGGGTGTGTGTCATGCCTGGGTCCTGCCCAGCTGTGCGCTCCTGAGGTGGGTAAGGAATGTGGTTGCCCCCAGCGGGGGTGGCTCCAGGGCGGAGCTGGCCGACAGCCAGGGCTTTGCCCCGAGGGCCCCTGCGGGAGCTCCACTGCCAGGCCGTGGGGGGGCCAGTCAGGGCCTGGGGGCTACAGCCGAGACGCGGGAGGTTCCGGCAGCCCCCCGGCCCTCCAGGGCCAGCCTCCTGGCTCTGCCCCTTCCTGGTCCTGCTCTGTAGTCTAGCCTGCTCATCTCCAGCCGGGGTGATCTGATCTGCACAGCCCTCTTCCTAGGGCTACGAGGAGCGACTGATGCGAGAGCGTTGGGGTGCCCTCGTGGAGAACAGGCGGCATCTCCTCTGGTGACCTGGGGGTGCCCTCCTGGCAGCCTTTGTGAGCAGGGGCTGGGCCGAGTTGGAGACTCAGTGCCGGCAGCGCCCGTGGCTTTTGGCCAGGGTGTCAGTAGATGTTTCTGCCGAACGTGGGGAAGGGTTTCTGGTATGAGAGAAATTCGGGAAACACTGGGCAGGACGGAGCTGCATCTGCTTCTAGACTGCAGGACTTCTCAGAGCCTTTATTATGCCAGGGTCCCCAGGTGCGGGCCGCCCTGCGCTTCCCGCCTCCCCCGTGGCTCCCCTCTCTCCCCGCACCTCTCTCCTCTCCCCTCTCTCTGGTCGCAGAGCTCGGCTGGCTGGCTGGCTGGCTGAGAGAACGAGGGAGGGCGCCCGGGGTGCCAGCCCGGAGGAGGAGCTGGGCCCCGCGAGCCTGGCCCCTCACTGGCCTCCCACGGCCTGAGTCTCCCCGTCCCAACCCCGGGCCCAGGGGGCCGGGCGGGCTGCCCCGGCGGCCGCTGTGCCGTGGTCGTCCAGGCCCGGGGACGCTGCTGTTCTGACCGCAGCCGCCCTGCCCGCTCTCTCCCCAGGTGCCGCCGCGGCCTCAGCCCCGGTCAACCCCTTCCAGGTGAACCAGCCGCAGCCGCTGACCCTGAACCAGCTGCGGGGGAGCCCGGTGCTGGGGAGCAGCGCGTCCTTCGGGCCCGGCCCGGCTGTGGAGCCCGTGGCTGTGGCCTCCGTGGCCTCCGTGACGTCGGCAGCCTCCCACCCAGCCCTGGGGGCTGGTGGCTCCTCCCTGCCGCCGCTGGGCCCCGCCGCGGTGAACATGGTGGGCGGCCTGGGCGGCCCCCCGTCGGCAGCTCAGGCCACCGGCACGACCAACCCGTTCCTCCTCTAGTGGCGCCCCGGGACCCGCCGCGGAGCATCCGTGCCGAGGACGCCGGGCAGGGGCTCTCGCCTGTGGAATGGGGTCTGAGAGTGGGGTGGGGGTGCAGAGGGTGTCTTTGCGGCCCTGGCCCTCAGCCTGAGGGTGGAGAGGTGGCGGGCTTACGGAGGCGTCATCACGCGGCACGTGGGTCCCCGAGCCTGTGTCGGGCAGGAGGGCCCCCGACCCAGCCTGGCCGCGCCCGCGCGCCCCCCACCCCGATCGCCACCTCCTCCGTGGAGATCCGCCGGCCCTCGGGGGCCTTGGATGAGGAGGCGGCAGTGCTCAGTGCTGGGCCAGCCTCAGCCCCGGGCCTCTGGGAGCCCCCCTGCCCAGGATCTGGCCCCCACCCCCAGCCCTGGCGACCCCCCCAGGCGTGGACGGGATGGAGTGCGGGCTCCCTCAGACACTGACCTTTGGGGGACGCGGTTGTGCATATTTTACTTTTCTTTGACTCGTGTGTGAGTTCAAAGTAAACGCCACCACCGCGGAACAACTCTTGAATTAAATCCACTAGAGCAAGCTTTAAACTAACCTGAGCATAACCCTGCCACGTGCTCCATGCTTGTACACGTTTGCACAGATTTTGTTTAGTACAGTTTCATATTTGTTTGCAGAATTACCGAATAGTCTTTTTTGGCTAATATTTTTATAACGTCGTTCTTATTTAACTGTCTAGTTTTGATAGAATTTACCAGGGCTGGCTGAATTAAGATATTGGCAGTGTCATGTTAGTGGTGTAAATCCTCTTATTTATGGTTTTAACTCTGTAAGAAAATTTAAATAGGAAGAGACGAAAAAATGCCTTATGGAAAAACTAAAGCAAATTCTTTATAGGAAAACATATGGGAATTTGATTATGCATACAAGATGATGTTTATTTAAAAAGGAAAAAGAAAACTACAACAGTAACAAAAAATCGTAGCCTCCAGTTGCCTTTCCCTTTAACTCCTTTTTTTGGTGGATTACCAAACTGATTGACTTTCAGCCTTTTCGGCTAGATCCTAAGAGAGAGGCTGTTTTTCTTACTGATGAACCAACGTGAAGAAAGTTAAAGACAAAAAAATCTAACATATGAATGGGACTCACCAGGTTTTATCAGCTAACTCCTTTTTGTGACTGAAGGCATGCAGTTAACAAGACTTCGTTTACAGTGGGAACGTGGTTAGGAGGAGACTTCTGGATCCCTGTGTCTGTGACCCCCTCTATCTTACTCCACACTCAGGGTAGAGGTGGGGACAGCGGGGACGGGGGGGGGGGCGGCATGTCGGGGGCAGCCCAGGCTGACAGGGGGAGGGCCCAGGGCTGGCCCCGACCTACGCACCTGCCCTCCAGACACCCGTTGCAACGTAGAAGTAATCATCTCTTACTTGGCAGAGGAAGAAAAATCATTCTCACCCAGAAGAGTTTTTTTAGCGAACGTGCACTAATCTTACCTCCCTCTCCCCTGCTTTCCTCGCCCCACCCACCACTATAAAAAAGTATTAGGTAAGTCACAGATGAAAGACCAGAAGAGACTTGCTTCTCCCCAGGGAAGGGCCATTTCCCCCGAGTCCTGTGTCTGTCTGGTCAGCCGGCCTGGCGGGCACCTCAGTCTCCCTGTACGCGGCGGACGTCTCACCTCTAGCACCACGGGCAGCTGACAGCTGGGGGTCTCTCCTGGGGGGATGGGGCCCCTCCACCCCCTCTGGTTCCGGGAGCTGTGACCCTTGGTGCTGGGCGCGGGAGGCTGACTCAGGACTGCCTGCTCAGGCCACTCCTGTTGCCATGTAGAAGAGCTCACCCGTGCTCCTCCCTGGGGCTGCCTCCTGCCCAGCCCCTGAGACCTGGGGCTGGGCCGTGGGCTCCAGAGTCATCCACGAAGGCCCGTCCGGCCTCTCCCAGCAGCCTGGGGGAGGGGGGGGCAGGGCGGGGCTCGGGGCGAGGTGCTCCCCCGGGAGGTGGGGGCCGACCCCCTCACGGGGCACAGGACCACGCTAGTGGGGTCATGATTCCTCGTGAGAGTGAGGGGCCCTTCCCGATGGGACTTTCAGGCCCCGATGTGAACAGCCAGCGGCCCACCCAGGCCCAGGCAGACTCCCGCCCCAGCTCCCGGCTCAGGCCCACCCCCAGGCGCCTCGTCCGTGTTGCCCGTTGCACTGATCATGAAGCCACTGGTGCTGCCACGCGTGTGGGACACATGCCATCAAGCTCTCTCCTGCCGGGCACCGTGGTAGGGGTGTTGCCCAGCCGTTTTCTGTCCCGGGGCGGGTGGCCGGTTTGGAACTTGTGTTGACTGTTGATACTTACTGTATAAATATAATTTATCATTTGTATCACGACGCGGTTTCTGGCTGTGTCCTTCCCCCACCCCCACCCTTACCAATCCCGAGGCATCGGGAGAGGCGCGCTTGGGAGCCGGTTCCTGCCTGGAGTCCAGCTTGGCCTGCGGTTCACAAGGCCACCGACCCGGTCTCGGTGCCTGTGCGAGCCTGAGCGTAGCGGAAGGAGGGGGCTGCGGGCTGCCGGGGGCACAGGCCAAGATCATTACAAGGGAGAGGGAGGGGGCTGTCTTGTGTGGTTGGTGACGTGCCGGGGCCGCCGGACGAGAAGACAGGCGGTGGAGTCTGTGGCGGACGCGGTGTGGTCTGACGGCCGGGGCGTCGAGGGAGCTGGGGGACGGGGACGCGGAGACGCTCCCGCGGAGCCGAGGGGCCAGAGGGGGAGGGAAGGCTCCCCGTGAAGAGGGTCAGGATTCTGGGGGTTGGCGGACGGTTCCAGAGCGCGCAGCGAGCTGGGGGCCCTGAGTTTATGGGGGAACTGGGACAAGGGCAGGTCCCCGTGACGGCCGGGCAGTGGGTGGTGGCTAAGGTGGGCTCTTCAGGCTGAGGGGAGGGCCCTGAGCGAGCCCGGTGTTCTGGCCAGAGGGCTCCCCAGAGGCTGCCGGTGGGGGTCAGGCGGCCCGGGGGGCCGAGGGCAGGCGGGGCTCGCCCGCCGTGACGCTCTCCACCTTGCGGAGGCTTGCGGCCCATCCTCTGGGCTGCCGCGGGCCTCTCCATCCGAGGCAGGTTCTGCCCGGCTCGCCTGTTTGGTGGACACCATGCTGGTGTTAGGGACGAGCGTGTCGAGGTGGGAGGGCCGCCCAGCCGTGAGCCCGGGATCAGGCAGAGCCGCAGCTCAGTTGCTGGCTTCTGTCCCGGTGCAGCTTCCACCCCGGGCTGTGCCCACCAAGGCCCGCGCCGGCCCCGGGGCCCTGCTCCCAGGGCAGTCGCTGCGGGGAGAGGAGCTGCCCCAGCCTGGGCTCTGTGAAAAGGTGACACTTTATTACACAAACACCGGCCACCCCCGACGCAGGTCAGGCAGGTGGGTTGCTGGGCCGTCCCAGGGGGCCGATGCCTTCACCGGGGGAGGCCCTGGGGCGTGCTGGGCCCCGAGGCCCCCCGTGTGTCCGGAGGCCCGGTGTCGTAGCCCAGCTTCCTCATGTCCTTGGTCACCACGTTGAAGAGGAGAGTGACGAAGCCCTGGGAGCGGACGCGGGTCACTGAGGACAGAAGGGCAGTGTTAGCTGGGCCCGCGCCCCTCACTGGGAGAAGGGGCTGCGGTGGGGACAGGGGACGGACGGACGTGGCAGCCCCTCCAGGCTGGGCCCTGCCCCCGCGTCTGTGTGCGGGCGGGTCCCTGGCATCCAGCCAGCTGACTGCGGGGAGCCCACCTGGTCCCACCTGCCCGGGGGATGGGGGGTCAAGTTTTACCTTCCCGGCCTTCCCCCTGAGCCACCACCTTGGGGTCCGTGTACTCGGGCCGCCGTCCCGTGAACCAGCTGTGAAGACAGGAGACCCGGCTGAGCAAGGGTCCGCGTGGGGTCCCGCGGGAACTAGGCGTGGGCTGTCCCCTCCTGCCCTTCCCCACACCGCCCTCCTCCTAGGCCGGACGCCGGGCCTTCCCATCGCGTCCTCCACAGCCGGAGGATTCACTGCGCGTGAAAGCGGAGGGAGACCTGGGGCCGGGAGGGTGCACAGCCTGAACCCAGACAGAAATCCCAGGAAGGTCACAGCAGCCGAGGTGGGCAAGGAGGGCCCCATCCCAGAGCCCAACAGCCACCCTGGGGTGGGCAGAGGGGCCAGATCTGGGCTCTCCACTGCCCTCTTAACAGAGCAGGACCCAGGATGTCACTTCGTTTCTGAGCGCCCTGTTCTCACCTTAACGGGGACGTGATAATGGCCCCTCCCCCACGGGGCTGCAGCTGTAAAGCATTAACCTCTTGATGTCTGAGCCTCCCACCCAGGCAGAGGGTTCTCCGCACCTCAGAGCAGGCCACGGACACGCGGTGAGCCAGCGAGGGGCGAGGGGGGCGGGGAGGGGGCACACGGGGGCAGGGGGGGGCGGGAGGGGGCAGGGGGGACACAGGGGGGTAGGGAGGGGAGCCTCGCCGCCTCCCTGCACCTCAGTTTCCCCATCGGAGGAGCAGGGCTACGCTGAGGACCAGCCCGGGAAGCAGCCCCCGAGGGCCGGCTCCACCCCGCCAGCCTGGACGCTGCTGCAGGGGCCCTGCGGGCGCCTTGAGGCCAAGACGCGCCCGAGTCGCTCGTGCAGTGGTGTCTCAGGGAACCCCTTCTGCCGTGTGAAGAGCAGATCGGAGGCTCTGCGCGATGGCCCCAAAGAGACTAGGTCCCGCTGTGAGAGCGTCAATTTCTGTGGCTTTAAGCCACCGAATCCGTGGTAACTGGTTGCGGCGGCCACAGGAAGTGGCCGCAGGGAAGCGGGCAGCCAGCAGGCCGAGGAAGGACGCCGGAGGCGGAGGCCCAGCACAGGGACGAGAAGGGGCTGCTGGAGCACGGACCCCTCGTCCGGGACCACTGTCCCTGCAGCTGCCTGCCCCCATTTCCGTAACCCGAGCACACACGGCCCGGCCCAGGCAAGAGCCCCTCCGCAGGGCGGGAGACGGCCCCCCGCTTCCGAAGCCCGGCGGGCAGTGAGGGCTTTCCCAGCAAGGACCCCCTTCGCGGGGAGACGTCACACGGGGGCCCGCAGCCCTCCCTCGGAGCTGTGGGGCAGAGCAGTGTGGACACCGGGGGGAGGGGGTCGCCTCCAGCCGACGCCGGCCCTTCCCATCACGGTGGCGTCTGGAGGGCTCCCAAGGGCAGCAGGCGCCTCAGAGCCCAGGAAGCGTCCTCCCCCGAGCAGGGTGCCGGCCAGGGGACCCAGGCGGCGCTACCCGTTCCCCTCGGCCTGGCCCACCACCGGCGAGCTGAGCTGACCCAACCCGAGTCGGTCGGCCAGGCCCAGCCAGCCCTCCGGCTCCTGCTCGGATGAGGGAAGGGGCCAGAAGCCTCTGGCTGGGCCTCTCCATCCGAGGCAGGTTCTGCCCGGCTCGCCTGTTTGGTGGACACCATGCTGGTGTTAGGGACGAGCGTGTCGAGGTGGGAGGGCCGCCCAGCCGTGAGCCCGGGATCAGGCAGAGCCGCAGCTCAGCTGCTGGCTTCTGTCCCGGTGCAGCTTCCACCCCGGGCTGTGCCCACCAAGGCCCGCGCCGGCCCCGGGGCCCTGCTCCCAGGGCAGTCGCTGCGGGGAGAGGAGCTGCCCCAGCCTGGGCTCTGTGAAAAGGTGACACTTTATTACACAAACACCGGCCACCCCCGACGCAGGTCAGGCAGGTGGGTTGCTGGGCCGTCCCAGGGGGCCGATGCCTTCACCGGGGGAGGCCCTGGGGCGTGCTGGGCCCCGAGGCCCCCCGTGTGTCCGGAGGCCCGGTGTCGTAGCCCAGCTTCCTCATGTCCTTGGTCACCACGTTGAAGAGGAGAGTGACGAAGCCCTGGGAGCGGACGCGGGTCACTGAGGACAGAAGGGCAGTGTTAGCTGGGCCCGCGCCCCTCACTGGGAGAAGGGGCTGCGGTGGGGACAGGGGACGGACGGACGTGGCAGCCCCTCCAGGCTGGGCCCTGCCCCCGCGTCTGTGTGCGGGCGGGTCCCTGGCATCCAGCCAGCTGACTGCGGGGAGCCCACCTGGTCCCACCTGCCCGGGGGATGGGGGGTCAAGTTTTACCTTCCCGGCCTTCCCCCTGAGCCACCACCTTGGGGTCTGTGTACTCGGGCCGCCGTCCCGTGAACCAGCTGTGAAGACAGGAGACCCGGCTGAGCAAGGGTCCGCGTGGGGTCCCGCGGGAACTAGGCGTGGGCTGTCCCCTCCTGCCCTTCCCCACACCGCCCTCCTCCTAGGCCGGACGCCGGGCCTTCCCATCGCGTCCTCCACAGCCGGAGGATTCACTGCGCGTGAAAGCGGAGGGAGACCTGGGGCCGGGAGGGTGCACAGCCTGAACCCAGACAGAAATCCCAGGAAGGTCACAGCAGCCGAGGTGGGCAAGGAGGGCCCCATCCCAGAGCCCAACAGCCACCCTGGGGTGGGCAGAGGGGCCAGATCTGGGCTCTCCACTGCCCTCTTAACAGAGCAGGACCCAGGATGTCACTTCGTTTCTGAGCGCCCTGTTCTCACCTTAACGGGGACGTGATAATGGCCCCTCCCCCACGGGGCTGCAGCTGTAAAGCATTAACCTCTTGATGTCTGAGCCTCCCACCCAGGCAGAGGGTTCTCCGCACCTCAGAGCAGGCCACGGACACGCGGTGAGCCAGCGAGGGGCGAGGGGGGCGGGGAGGGGGCACACGGGGGCAGGGGGGGGCGGGAGGGGGCAGGGGGGACACAGGGGGGTAGGGAGGGGAGCCTCGCCGCCTCCCTGCACCTCAGTTTCCCCATCGGAGGAGCAGGGCTACGCTGAGGGGGCACACGGGGGCGGGGGGGGCGGGAGGGGGCAGGGGGGACACAGGGGGGTAGGGAGGGGAGCCTCGCCGCCTCCCTGCACCTCAGTTTCCCCATCGGAGGAGCAGGGCTACGCTGAGGACCAGCCCGGGAAGCAGCCCCCGAGGGCCGGCTCCACCCCGCCAGCCTGGACGCTGCTGCAGGGGCCCTGCGGGCGCCTTGAGGCCAAGACGCGCCCGAGTCGCTCGTGCAGTGGTGTCTCAGGGAACCCCTTCTGCCGTGTGAAGAGCAGATCGGAGGCTCTGCGCGATGGCCCCAAAGAGACTAGGTCCCGCTGTGAGAGCGTCAATTTCTGTGGCTTTAAGCCACCGAATCCGTGGTAACTGGTTGCGGCGGCCACAGGAAGTGGCCGCAGGGAAGCGGGCAGCCAGCAGGCCGAGGAAGGACGCCGGAGGCGGAGGCCCAGCACAGGGACGAGAAGGGGCTGCTGGAGCACGGACCCCTCGTCCGGGACCACTGTCCCTGCAGCTGCCTGCCCCCATTTCCGTAACCCGAGCACACACGGCCCGGCCCAGGCAAGAGCCCCTCCGCAGGGCGGGAGACGGCCCCCCGCTTCCGAAGCCCGGCGGGCGGTGAGGGCTTTCCCAGCAAGGACCCCCTTCGCGGGGAGACGTCACACGGGGGCCCGCAGCCCTCCCTCGGAGCTGTGGGGCAGAGCAGTGTGGACACCGGGGGGAGGGGGTCGCCTCCAGCCGACGCCGGCCCTTCCCATCACGGTGGCGTCTGGAGGGCTCCCAAGGGCAGCAGGCGCCTCAGAGCCCAGGAAGCGTCCTCCCCCGAGCAGGGTGCCGGCCAGGGGACCCAGGCGGCGCTACCCGTTCCCCTCGGCCTGGCCCACCACCGGCGAGCTGAGCTGACCCAACCCGAGTCGGTCGGCCAGGCCCAGCCAGCCCTCCGGCTCCTGCTCGGATGAGGGAAGGGGCCAGAAGCCTCTGGCTTCGTCTCCCCGCAGGCCCGCGTCCGGGCCCCACCGGCTGCCCCACCAAGGTCACCACCTCCTCGAGACCGTGCTGCTCCCTGCGCCCCGGCCCCGCCCTCCGCTCTAGTCCCTGCTCAGCTGTCACCTCCTGGCCGAGGGCCCTCGTGTGAAGGCGTCCAGCACGACACGGCAGCGGGGACGTGCCAGCCCTCCACCCGGGCGCTGAGGCCAGGAGGGGCCGGGGGACGGATGTGCAGGAGACTCACCTGGTAAACTTCTGCAGTTTGGACACCGATTCTGGGACAAACATAGGGATGGTCTTCTTGTGCCTGAAACAGATGTTTTCCCAGACGGCTGTGCCGAGTCACGGGAAAGCAAGCGGCGGGGCCTCCGGAGCCTCCCGCGAGGGGCGGCGAGCAGGAGCCCCGCCCCCGGGGCCGAGTCCTCCGGGAGCCTCGTTTCTTTTCGAGGGTCGGGAGGCCGCTGAGGGCTGCGAACCCCAGCCCTGGCTCAGCTGTGCCCCGCACAGGGCCCTGTCCTTCTTCAGATATCCGAACGCGCTGCCACCCTCCGGGAAACCCCGACAGTCCCCTGGGCCGCAGCCGGCCGTGGTCCCCCGTCCCCCTCCCCCGCACCCTGCACTTCCCGGCTCGACAGCCCTCAGCGGTCCGCCCGCTGGGCCTCCTCCCTGCACCTGCTCTGATGGAGTCCGCGCCCCTCAGGGTCGGCTGAGCCCGGCCACCCACCCCGCGCCTGGAGCACCGTGCCTACACCCTGTCACCGTGCTTGACGAGAGAGAGCTGCGTCCCCCCATCTGGGCCCGCTACGCGGGGGGCTGCCGAGGGCACGGTCCCGCGGTCATACGTGTCTGGCACATCTGTGTCCTCAGGCCAGCAGCGAGGGAACGAGTGTCTGAACTCCGACCCCAGCCGCCCCGGAACTCTGGCTGGACCCGCCCCCCTCGGTGCCCCAGGACACCCCCTCCCGGGTGTGGGCCCCGCCCCGGGGGCCCCGCGCACTCCCCCCTCGAGGTGACGCGTGCCCCGGGGAGAGCCTCGCGGAGGGTGCCCGGGGCCCGGGCCGGCGTGGCCCGGCGAGGGAGCAGGTCGGAGGGAGGCCCTACCGTCCGGGAGAGAAGGGCACGTGCACCGCCCCGTAGCCTCGGACCACGTCGTTCCCGAACACGTCCGGCCCGTACACGCTAAGCACCATCTGCGGCCCTTGCGAAGGACAAGGCAGGGGTCAGCCGGCGGGCAAGCCCAGGGGCGGTGCAGGGTGGAGAGCGGGGCAGTGGGCCGGGACCCCCAGGTGTGGGCCTGCAGGGAGGTGGGGGCGCAGAGCCTGCTGGCCGGGCCCCGTGCTGCCCCGATCCTGCCACTGGACAGGCCCAGGGAGTGCGCAGGGGCCCGGCTGTGACCGGGGGTGGGGCTGCTCCCGGGGGGTCTGCGTGTGGCTCAGGGAGGCCCCGCACCCCCTTCCTCCCGAGTGCTGCCAGTTCCCACAGCTCCCTGTTGGCAGCTCCATTGGGATACATCCTCGGGAGGCGGGGAGGCCCAGGGCCGGCCTGCCCACCTTGGACCCGCGGCCCGGACAGGCCCGCTTCCCCGCCCAGGCTCGGGCCTGACGCAGAAGAAGTGCTCCCGGGTGCTGGGGGACGTCTGTTCCCTCCCCGTCACCGCCTCAAAGGTCGTCATCCGTTCCCGTAAGGTTTCACCGCCGAAGAATGCATCCCACACGTGGCCCTTTGGTTCTGCCCAGGTTGTGAACTTTGTATGAGCGGAATCGTATGGTACGTAGACTCCCGCATCCAGCTTCTTGGATTCAGTGTTTATGAGACGCATCCAAACCGAGTCACGTCTCCAGGGCAGGAGAACTCGGTCCTGTCTGGCGCCCACGGACGCCCGGGCTGTGTCTCCTTCTTGGGACGGCGCACCCGTGTCTGCCAGGGCCGCGCGTTCACTCGAGCTGCTTCCTTGGGGGCACCGCACCCACACGCCCACCTCATTCCCGTTCCCGAGCCGATGCTGGGCACCGCACCAGAGCTTGGCGTCCTCAAGCTTCCTAACTGGGCTCTTCTGGTCCTGAATCATGGCCGCTCACTTGAGCTTTAATTTGCATTTTCCTAATTGTAATCGTTCTTCCTAAAATAAAGTTGAGACCTCGTCCTGTTTCTTGGTCACTCGGACGTCCTCTTTTGTGCGGTGCCTTGCTCAAGCCTCTTGCCCAGTTTTCAACTGGATGGTCTTTTCCTCACAGATTTGTAGTGTGTGTGTGTGTGGAGTCCATGGCTTGGTTTTTCACCCTTAATGATGTCTTTGGATGAATAGAAGCCCTAAATTTTAACAGTGGAACCCGCGGATCTGCTCCTGCGAGGAGTCCTCACCCTGATGCCGCGCTTCCCACCTCCGTGGAATCTTCCTGAAGCTGTGCCATCGTGCTGTTCACATTTCCGTGCGTGTATCCATCTAGGATGGACTTTGTGTGCCTGATAGAAAGCAGGGATCAGGCTGCACTTTTCTTCCTGCTTGTATCCAACCGCCCCAGGACCGCTTCTCAAGACCCCCTTCCCCTCCTGCTCTGCCCCTTTGTCATGAGTCAACGGCACGTGTTCAGTTCTGCCCTGGGCTCCCTACAGATCTGTCTGTCCTGGTGCCAAAACTGCTCTTGTGATTGTGCTTTATAATAACAGCTTGATATCTGGTAGAACAGGTTATATTTGATATTACTGTAAAGAATTTATTTTTAAAATATCAATTTCTACTTTTTATACAGAATAGAAAACACATTCTATTTATTTTTATACAGAAAACAACTGATTTTTAAAATAAATTTATTTACTTATTTATTTATTTTTGGCTGCGTCGGGTCTTCGTTGTTGCACGCGGGCTTCTCTTGTTGCGCAGCGCGGGTTCTAGGCGTGTGGGCTTCAGTAGTTGCGGTGAGTGGGGGCTACTCTTCGTTGCGGCGCGTGGGCTTCTCATTGCGGTGGCTTCTCTTGCTGTGGAGCACGGGCTCTAGGCTCGCAGGCTTCAGTAGTCGTGGCGCGCGGACTCAGTCGTTGTGGCTCGCGGGCTCTAGAGCGCACGCTCAGCAGTTATGGCGCACGGGCTTAGCTGCTCCGCGGCATGTGGGATCTTCTCGGACCGCGGATTGAACCTGTGTCCCCCCCATTGGCAGGCGGATTCTTAACCACTGCGCCACCAGGGAAGCCCGCAACTGATTTTTGTATACTGATCTTATATTTGGCAGTCATGCCCCCTTATTAATAATTTACTGTAGGTTATTTTGGAAATGCTACATAATCATGTCACCCGTGAATAATGACAGATGACATGATTCTAATTCTTACACCTTTGAATTGTACAATGTTGGTGGTCATAACAAGCATCCTGATCTGAGAGAGAAATCTTTCAACATCTCACTAAAATAAGTGACGTCTGCTCTAAGTGTTTGTGGATAGCCTTTATCCGATTCCGATTCAGGAGGTTTCCCTCTACTCCTGGTTCGCTACAGGTGTGTCATGAATGCGTGCTGAATTTCGTCACATCTGCTTCATCGATGGGGGTGATGGCGGCTTTCTTTTTAACGTGGTGAGTCTCACTGGTTGATTTTAGATGTTGCACAAACTTATTTCTGGATTAAACCCTCCCTGCTCACGAGAGATCACCCTTCTGGCGTCCTGTTAGGTGCAGTTTGTGGACGTCTGGCACCACGTCCAGGGCGGGGATGAGGGCAGCGGCCCGCAGGCCAGGGCGGGCTGTTCTCTCAGAGCTCTGAGGTGGCAGGATCTTCCTGGCTCCTGGGTCCCCAGCCCAGAGCGGCCAACAAGTCTCGATCAGCATCTCGATCACCTCTGCTGGAATCGGCAGATACTCCCCGGGGAGCTGTGGCTGGGGGTGTCTCTGGAGCTCTGCTTTTTTCCTGGGTCTTGGCCTGCTAAAGCGCCACTACTTTGCTACCTGTCTGATGCCTTCAAGTAGTCTGTTTTCTGGTTTTGCTTTTTAATATTTTATTCACCTTTCCCAGCTGTCCTCAGCAGGAGGAGATTGGCCCTTTATCTAGTGCCCTGCTCCAGGAAGCCTGTGGGAGTTTCTCACGGATGATGACAACAGGATGGCAGTCCCCCGCCCAGGGGGACAGCCAGGCAGCCTCTGCTCCAGACCCTCTGCGCCCGGGAAGCCTGAGCCCCCGCCACACGCAGCATAAGGCCTGGACCGTGAAATCAGATGGACCCGAAATCAAATCCATGCTCAGCTACTCAAGGTAAAGCTGAAGGCAAATGATGTCACTTTTTTGAGTCTCAGTTTCCTAGAAGTGGAGAAGAATCTACCTACCAGATAGGGTTACAAAGCCTGTCCAAGCCCACGTAGGGAGAGTATTCATGGCCCCTGTGGAGCGAACCCCAGGCTTTGCACACAGTTGGCGCTTATTAAGTGAGACTGACTGATAACTGCCAGGTAAGGTAGAAAGCAAACACTGCAGGCGAGGAGGGCTTTGGGAAGGTCAGAGGTAGGATGAGGGCCAGGGAGCCCGGGCAGAGAGAAGGGCAGGGCCTTGGAGGAGGAGCAGGGCGCTCGGGTCTGGCAGAAGCACAGCTGTGATGGACGGGGGAGAGCTGTCAGGGCAGGCCTCCTGGCCAGACTGCTGAGCCAGGCTCTGCCCTTTGCAGGCGGGCGCTACCCAAGGCTTCAGGCCGGGCCTCACCGGCTCCGTCAGAACCTCAGAAAGGTCAGGTGCACACAGATGAGCAGGAAGGGGGCGGGGAGGAGGAGGAAACAGCCAGGTGGCTGAGAGCACGTGACAAGGCTGGTCGAGGGCCCAGGGGACGGGCAGGGAAGGTCCGTGTGTGGACACGGGGGCCGGACGAGGCCCGTGGACTCACAGCCGTAGGGGTTGGTGCTCTTAAAGGTGACGTCGATGGGGAAGTTCCACACCAGCGCGCGCCGCACATCCTGGCTCTTGGACGTGATCTGTGAGATGCCCTCCTCCAGCCCCTGCGAGGACGACAGTGACGGCCAGTGTCCCAGTTGCAGGCTACCGCGCCCCTCCCCTCCCTGGGCAGCAGCCGGGAGAGCTGTTTCCTTCACCATCCTCTGCCAACCGAAGGGACCTGAGACGTAATGGAGGGGCGCCCAGGCCTGTGAGGGTTTTCATCCACGAGGGCCTGGGACCTCGAGGCCCCAGCCCTCCCCCGGTGCCTCAGTCTCACTGAGGGGACGGTGCTGCCCTCTCCCCTGTCACCGTCGGCACGCGTGTGCATGTCACTTTCTTGGTCACAAAGCAATGCTCCTCGGCCCTACTCCCCCCCACCCTTTGTTCCCAGCCAAGCTTCTTAAAAGACACGTCGACACTCACCAGCTCCAATTCCTTCTCACTTTGCATCCCTGAACCCACCCCAATCTGCCTTCTGGCCCCCACTCTACCAAAGTGTTTCTGTCAAGTCACCAGTGGCTCGGCTGGCTGTGATGTGGTCCCTTCTCTGTCCCCATTTCACTGGCCCCCCACCTCCCAGGTCAAACATGCCAGGCACCCCCCCCCCGCCCCGCCTCAGGGCCTTTGCACACTCGCACCTTCTGCCTGCCTAGTTCTTTCCACAGCCTTCCACGCGGCTTGTCCCCTCGCCTCCTTCAGCTCTGTGCTCAGCTACCGTCTCCATGAGGCCTTTTCTGGCCTCTCATCCCTCCCCTTCTTGCCTCTGCTTTCCCCCAGCGAGTCACCAGCCAACAGCCTGCAGCGTTTACTACCTCGTGTCTGTCTCCCCCTCAAGAACGTGCACCAGCAAGACCGGGGCTTGACTGGCTTTGTTCACCACCGCGTCCCCATCACCAAGAGACTCGGCAGTTACCGCGCAGCGGGCGCCTGGAGGACAAGCGCTACGGTCTCAGCCGCACAGAGGAGGGGCCGGGCTCAGAGCGGCTGTGACGGCCCGCAGGCAGTAACGTGGTGCGGGCTGAAGGGGCCTCACCGTCCCTCTCCTGGTGGAGACAGACCATTCCTCGGGGACTCTTGGAAGGAGGGCTCCAGAGTCTCCCCACAGGCTGAGGAGACCAGCAGAGCAGTGAAGCGACCAGCCCAGAGTGTCTGCAGCTCGGCCGCCTCCAGGCCGGCTCTCTGGGGCCTGCCCACCCGCGCTGCCCAAACAGCCCTACTTGCTGCCACGCGCCAGCTGCTGGGACAGGGCGCGCGCGCGAGCTCGGCCTCGGGTGGGCCAGGGAACACGGCGGCGCTGCACTCTGTGCCCCGCCTTCACCAGGAACAAACTCGCATGCGGCCCCCCGAACTCGGTGTCCACCTCGCAGCTGGCTCTGAACTGGGGGGGGAGGGTGTGACGGAGCCTTCAGAGACCCCCCCCCAGTCACGAAGGCTGTGAGTCTGGGAGGCCAAAGGGCCCAGCTTACCGCCGTGGGGGCCCAGTCCTGGCCATACACGAAACAGTACTTGCAGTAGAGATCGTCATACTCAGGAAACTGTGGAAATAAGCACACACAGCTTCTACTCACAGGGACTCACGCTGAGAGTGACTGCTGGCCAGGCAGATGCGGCCACCAGTAACTCCAAACATGAGGCACCTGCTGAGGGGGCGCGGGGGCTAAGAGACAGCAGGGGGTGTGGACGTGCCGTTCAGCGGAGGGTCTGGGGCCCAAGATGTGGGCGAGTCCAGGGCCGCTACTGCCCCCGGGCCTTTGCTCAGGCTCTGCCTTCTGTATGACATACCCTTCCCATTCCTTCACCTGGAGTTTTCCTGCTCACCCTTCAAAACTGATCCTTCAGGGAGCCTGCCCTAACTTCCGGGCCACCTTGGGGCCACCTCCTAGCTCCCGCAGCCCCTGGTGCTTCCCTCCATCACAGCACTGACTGTTTATTTCTCTCAAGCCCATTGGACTGTGAACAAGGGACAGGTGTGCGAGCTTTCTGTGTCCCCAGCACCCGGCACAGGAGCAGCTCTAAGGAAATGGTGCTGAAGTGAAAGGTCTGAGAAGGCAGGGCGCTATTAGGACACAGCGCAGCATATGCTTGGCCTGCTAGAGGAGGAGCCCTGAGCAGAGGGGGAGGAAAAGTGGGGATGAGGTGGCTGCTGAGAGCACAGACACATGTGACCCAGCCCAGCTGAGGCCCCTGATGGGACAGAGCAGAAGAGGGGAAGCGGGTCTTGGGCAC
>NC_041227.1:82311049-82324542 GCF_002837175.3 Physeter macrocephalus
AGAATGGCCTCCTGGATAAGAAATGTCAGAAGCTCAAAATAGGGCTTAGCCCCCAGCTCTCAAAGGCGTGGAGAGTGCAGTTCTTTCCCGAGGTACCCCAGGATTGGTTGGCTGGTGGTTGTCCTGAGGGAGATGGGGACCTCAGTCCTCGGCCAGACTTTCTAGAAGAGTTTGGGAGCCTATAGTAATTCCTATTTTATTCTTAGGAACGCTTGCCTTCAGGAAGAGAAGAGATCAACAGACCGAACAACAGATTAAACATTCGAAAATATCTCTGTAAAAATGGCAGAGTCCTTGTACTATCAAAATACAAATGGAAGCCCAAAGCAGAAAAATCTCTTTGGGAAAGTTAAAAAATAGCACAAGGCTCTTCCAAGGGAGTTATTTCACGTGAGAAAGGATGGAGAAAAATGAATAAAGACCATTGTTGGGCTGCACACCTCAGTCCTGCAGTCCTTGTAATTGCCCAGCGGCGAAGATGGAAGAAAGAGCCAGGAGACAGCCACGGAGGCATCTGTTTATTGGACGGGGAATCTTACACGGCAGAGGCAAAGGTCCTGGAGTGACACCCCACTGTGTACGGCACAGGGCAGGCAGGACACGGCAGCAATCTTCAGTGTGGGGAGGGAGAGCTCTCAGTTTTAGGGAGCATGTTGTCAGAAGCACCCCTTGGCCAATGGGGGAGCTGCTTGAAGGAACAGGTCTCGCACAGCTCTGGGTTAGCAGCCATCGTGAGGGTCGGTGTTTCCTGGTGATGACTGAACACACTGGAGCCGCTCCAGTCCGCGGGGTAGCACAATAATTCGCTGGGGGTCAGGCTGATCACGCGGAGAGTTACTGATTAAACTTTCAGATTAAGATGGGGAGGCAACCACGCGCATAAGGCAGGGGTGAGGCAGGGCCGGGTTGGGCAGGGGACGTACAGAGAGCAAGAGAGCAGCCATTTATGGGGCCTGACCATTCAACCATCAAAGAAGGCAAAGTTCAATGAAGAATTCAAGAGCGTATTGGTTGTGAAGATTAAATGAAATTAACACATAAAATACCTACCACGGTGCCAGGGGCATAGTAGGTCCTCATAAAAGTGATAAAATTGCAAAGATCTGAGTTTCCAGGCCACTTGTAGGTTTCTGAGTCATTTGGTGGTGATGATTCCCCAATTTACACATCCATCAGATAGTACAAGATCACACTGGCTATTCTGGGGGTGCAATTAGGGTGATTTGGTTGGACTCCATTAAAGCCTAATCAGAGAAGAACAATACAGATTCGAGAGAGAGGAGAGGGGGAAACAACAGAAGAAAGTAAAGTGGAAAAGGGAGCTGTGCCATAGCCTCTGCTGGCTTATGTGACTCTGCTGTAAGTATTGACAGCAGGCTTAGTTACTACGTGCGCTTAGAGAGAGCCTAGAATTCGGTTAAATCACATCTTGCCCCACGGTCCTGGGCAGCCCTGACAGCTCCGAAGTCCTAAATTCTGACATGTCCGCAGAAGCCTAGTAGACATGCTAAGAATTAGGAAACAAAACAGTGTGCTCTCTGGAACCCATTTCCAGAGCATTCCTTGGCTTATCCTTCCCAACAGCCCTTTGAGATCGGTTATATCACAGTTTAGAATTGAGGACTCTAGGGCAAAGAAACGTCAGGTGACCTGTCCAGTGGCACACAGTTAGTAGGCGGCGAGGACGGGGCTGGTATGCTTGCCACCTGCTTGGTAGAGGGAATCTTCCACAGTAATCCTTTCTCGTCTAAGGCAGTTTAAGCCCATGGTTAAATTCTGATGAATAGGGACAAGGCTCTCCCATTTATAGTTCTTCCATGTTGGAAGACAGCTGTTTTAGTCCCCAAAAGATGGCATTGTCTTCCTCTGACTGTTGATGGAATTACAGGGTCCTGTCTGCCATCAAGGCCTCTGTGCGTAGCCCCCAGTTGCCATCCGCGGCATCTGGCGGGTGACAGTAAAGCAGGGCTTTGGGGTTTAGTAAAATGCCGAGTCAAGATCTCTAGGCTGAAAAACATTTCCAGAGATGAGTTCGGCCAACATTGTCACATGAGGCAAGGTTGAGAAAGTCACACTTATTGTCACATGGGGACTAGCTGGACAGGACCCTTGTCTCTCTCTAGGTACACCCACAGTCGATACCCTGCAGACAGAACTTTCTGCTTCTGGCTCTCCATTTCTCCAAGGTAAAGGGCATCCACGCTGCCCCAGTCTCTTCTGACCACGAACGAGTGTGGCAACCTTTTCATTAGATCATTGAAGACATTCGAGCCCAGCCAAACTTACTCGGGTTTATACTGAACTATGTCCTCAGCAAAACCAAAACCTAGTAGGGTCACAGAAACTTTAAAAGGGGAAGGACAGGCAGGGAGGTGCAGACTATCCAACTGTAATCCTCTTGGATTTTCCCATCTAAAGGGAGGGTTTCTTTCCTAATCAAGGTTTTCGAGGCAGATAGCAAAGGAGGAAAACCTGGCATAAAACAAAATCATCGGGACTTCCCTGGTGGTCCAGTGGCTAAGACTCCGTGCTCCCAATGCAGGGGGTCCAGGTTTGATCCCTGGTCAGGGAACTAGATCCCACATGCTGCAGCTAAGACCCAGTGCAGCCAAATAAATAAAAAAATATTTAAAAAACCAAAAAACACGAAAATCTAAATGCCTGAAGTTCACGGACTCCCTGTCGACACAAAAAATCAATAACCAAACTATAATGGGAATGGAAAAGAGTTTTATTTGAGCCAAACTGAGGACTGTAGCCCGGGAGACAGGCTCTCAGTAGCTCTGAGGATCTGCTGCAGAGAAGCATGGCTTTCAGCGCAGTTTTATATCCTGTCAGAACGAACAACATCAAACAAGTGAGGGACACATTCCTTCAAGGTTTCAAAAAAACGGACCAGCAAATACAAAGCGAGTCAGGGTGGCCTTGGCACCTGTGAAGGGAGTCTTACCATCAAAGGAGAAACCAGCACTGCCGTCCCAGAAAGGGAGGCATTTCATCTTTATTTTTAACATGGACATTCTTTACTTCTGGTCAGTGCACCCTTTTCTTTACAGCAGATGTGCAGTATATGTCGGACAGCACACACAGGCTGTTTGGTTAGCATATAATTCGAGTTAGCTCATGTATAATCAGAATGACTCCCCCCCCCCACCTCAATATGTGAAAACTTCTTCCATTCTCCCCAAATCTGCAGTTTTTTTCCTCTGTGCGGCGGCCAGGGGCTACCATCTCCCGTCACGGGCCGTGACTGGCCTTTCTTGTCAATCAGGAGGCCACAGCTTGGAGGAGTCCTGTCCTCGGCCTGGGGCTCCGGGTTACGCAACGTTGGCTCCCAGTATCTGTAATGAAAAATTTAAATGTTCCATCCCTGCATCCTTGCTCCACAGCAGTTATTCCTAGAGTCCAAGTACGACATCCCTTTATTCGGGTAGCTCATAAATGCAAGCACTTGCCAAGGCCAGCTCCCCTGCTCATTCACTTGGAAATCCAGACTGAGCTTGTAAAATGGAACAGTCCAGTTGCCTCCTGGGCTTCACTGTTACAAGCACAACTTTGATGCGAAAAATCTTGAAGGTACCTCTTTGCCTCTAGCCTTAACTGTTTTAGTAACTATTCTCTAGAAGAGGAAATGCTTGGACAGAAGCATTTTTAAAACATTTGCTGCATTATGATCCAAACAGTTCCAGTTTATATTCTTTTTCCAGTCCTGAGTGAGAATATCTATTTCCCCACACTCTTTGCCAGTGTTGGCACTCATCCTTTTTTGTATTAACTGAACATTGACTGTTTTGTCATAAAAGTGATTTATGGGACTTCCCTGGTGGCACAGTGGTTAAGAATCCGCCTGCCGACGCAGGGGACACGGGTTCGAGCCCTGGTCCGGGAAGATCCCACATGCCGTGGAGCAACTAAGCCTGTGCGCCACAACTACTGAGCCCGTGCGCCACAACTGCTGAGCCTGCGCTCTAGAGCCTGAGAGCCACAGCTACTGAAGCCCGCGCATCCTAGAGCCCGTGCTACACAGCAAGAAAAGCCGCCGCAATGAGAAGCCCGCACACTGCAAAGAAGAGTAGCCCCCGCTCGCCGCAACTAGAGAAAGCCCGCGCGCAGCAACGAAGACCCAACGCGGCCAAAAATAAATAAGTAAAATAAATAAATTTATTTTAAAAAATTTTCCGTATTTTACAGACGGTGTTTTTTTTGGTTTGGGGGGGGTTGTTTTGTTTTGGGGTTTTGGTGTAACAGAGTTTAGTCCTAAAATAAGGAAGCAGTTCTTTGCGATTTCTGGGCAGCAGCAGAATTTTGGTGAGCAGCAAGGCGGGAACTAGGGTGAGGCGAGTGAGGCATTCTCCGGGGGGGAGGGACACCAAAAACCTCAGCAGTTAAGATAAATTTTTAACAAAAAAATTTATCTTTTTGGGCTTCCCTGGTGGCTCATTGGTTGAGAATCTGCCTGCTAACGCAGGGGACACGGGTTCGAGCCCTGGTCTGGGAGGATCCCACATGCCGCGGAGCAACTAGGCCCGTGCGCCACAAGTACTGAGCCTGCGCTCTAGAGCCTGTGCTCCGCAACAAGAGAGGCCGCGACAGTGAGAGGCCCGCGCACCGCGATGAAGAGTGGCCCCCGCTCGCCACAACTAGAGAAAGCCCTCGCACAGAAACGGAGACCCAACACAGCCAAAAGTAAATAAATAAATAAAATTTTTAAAAAGTTACTGTACCATTTAAAAAAAAAAAAAAGAATCTTTAAAAAAAAATGCAGTATTTTGAAAAACAATAATTGGGGGACTTCCCTGGCGGGCCAGTGGTTAACACTCCGTGACCCCAATGCCCGGGGCACGGGTTCGATGCTGCGCCGCCCAGAAAAAAAAAAAAACAACCCACAAAAGACGACGTGACCCTGCACAACTGCATGACCACTGACTGCACTGCTGCACCCTGGTCTGTCCTGGCAGGCAGGGCTCTCACTTTTCAAAGGGGTCCCTGTACACTACCTGCACCAACCTCTTTAATCCCTTTGTCCATCTGCGTCACCACATTGTCCTGTACGGGTGCAGCCACAGCACGATTAAACATCAGGGTTTGCTTCCGCATCCCAGGAGAAGAGGGGCCGGCACATGTGTATCCAAAATTCTGAGCAGCATTTC
This sequence comes from Physeter macrocephalus, assembly GCF_002837175.3. Classification (NCBI taxonomy): domain Eukaryota; kingdom Metazoa; phylum Chordata; class Mammalia; order Artiodactyla; family Physeteridae; genus Physeter; species Physeter macrocephalus. The sequence goes on from NC_041227.1 coordinate 82,316,200, forward strand.
AAGAGCGTCTCTGGTCCTGGCTTGTGGGTGAGGCATTCCTCCCAGTAGATTCTGGGCCCTCGGCCTCCGTGGGAAGGGCACTGGCTCTTCCTCACAGTGACTTTGCTGTGCGGCCAAGGCTGGAGGGCTTGCGGGGGGAGAAGGGAAAGGAGTGTGTGATCAGCCTGAAGGTGGACCCAAACCTGGGGACTCCAGCACCTCATTCACTGCCTCCGCTCCCTTGGCCCCCCCATTCCTCCCCCCGCCCCCCGTCAGGGTCCACGTCCCCCCTGGGCCACCAGAAGCAGTAAGGAGGTGACTCTGGTCTCTGGCTACGTGGAATCCGGACACGGCATCAGCAATCATGCTGTGAGCTGGCTGGCTCTTCCCTTGGGAGCACAGGGATAGAGCCTCCTGGCCTCTGCTTCTCTAACAGCCCTGGGGTCAATCCCAAATGCCTCTAGTGTCACACGTGGCCACAAACACAGAAACGGCCGCGCCTCCTTTCCTGTTAGACAGTAGATGCTCTGGCGGTCTCAGCTGCCCCCAACCCCAAATTCACGGCGAGCATCAGACGACGGTTTCCCTTCCTCCGGCAAAGGCAGGGCGGCTCCATCTCTCCTTCTCTGAAGACCCCCCCAGGCCCGGGCTTCCCTGGTGGCGCAGTGGTTGCGCGTCCACCTGCCGATGCAGCGGACACGGGTTCGTGCCCCGATCCGCAAAGATCCCACGTGCCGCGGAGCGGCTGGGCCCGTGAGCCATGGCCGCTGAGCCTGCGCGTCCGGAGTCTGTGCTCCGCGACGGGAGAGGCCACAACGGTGAGAGGTCCGCGAACCGCAGGGAAAAAAAAAAAAAAAAAAAAAAAGAACACCAGGCCCTGCGGGTGTTGTATTTATTGAATTAATTGGTGCTTCTTGTTCTTAAGCAGACCAGGATAGCACTCTTTCTTACTTAGTAGCTTTTTTACTTAAAAGCATATTTACTCCCTTATTTAATAGTTTTATCTTTATTTAATAAAAAGGAAAAAGTAGTATCCAGAAGCAGGGTCTTAGGACTCCCGTGAGGTGGACAATGCACCCTTTAACATTATGCTAGAAAACATATCAACTAAACTATGCGGACAATACAGTGACAAGTGAGAATATTAACAAAATGTTAGGTACTATATAATCTCATCTCAAAATTGGATTTGAAGCGACTGGAAGGGGCGGGTGCTAATGTCTTTCTCGATTTGGGCGCCGGATACACAAGTATATGCACTTTGTGAAAATTCATGGCTACTTTTCCGGATGTGTGCTGTCAGCTGAAAGTCCAGTAACATGTGGGATGTGGGTGTAGCCGGTAAAATCTGCAAAAAGAAATACCTCACATGGAAGTATTAGCAGTGGTTATGTCTGGATGGTGGATGGTCAAAGATTCTAATTTTCTTCCAGGCGCTGTTATGGCTTTCCTCAAAGACAATGTTTATTTTTATAGTTTAAATATAATAATTGTAAATCAACTATACTTCAGTTTTAAAAAATTGACAAATGCAGTGAGCCGATTTGCAAAGTGAAAAAAAATAGTAATTATCAAGCTCGTTTATTAAGTCCTTAGTTTCCTGGCGATGGGAGATGCCCACCCCGCTTTTTTTTTTTTTAATTTTTTAAAAATTAATTAATTTATTTATCTTTGGCTGTGTTGGGTCTCCGTTTCTGTGCGAGGGCTTTCTCCAGTTGCGGCGAGCGGGGGCCACTCTTGATCGCGGTGCGCGGACCTCTCACTATCGCGGCCTCTCCCGCTGCGGAGCACAGGCTCCGGACGCGCAGGCTCAGCGGCCACGGCTCACGGGCCCAGCCGCTCCGCGGCATGTGGGATCCTCGCGGACCGGGACACGAACCCGACTCCCTCAGTCGGCAGCCGGACTCTCAACCACTACGCCACCAGGGAAGCCCCTCAACCCACGTTTCTTTTTTTGGGGTCTCTGGAAAGAGCCGGGGCCCGGCCTCGGCCACGCCCAGCACTCGCTCGCGGCGCCCCTCCCCCGGTCGCGCAGGCGCGTGGCGGGCGGCTCCTCCTCCGAGTGGGGCCGGGCGGCGCGGAGAAAGCGCCTGCGTTGCTGGGGCTGCGCGACGGCGCCGCCTCAGCGAGGCCTTTAATGACGCGGACGCTTACGCTTGCTGTGACCTCGTGGCGCAATGGTAGCGCGTCTGACTCCAGATCAGAAGGTTGCGTGTTCAAGTCACGTCGGGGTCACAACTACGCCTTTTCCCACCAAACTAACTGGGGACTTGGGGCCGCTTAGGACTTCATCCTACGGCTCTATTCGGCGTCTGACTCCAGATCAGAAGGTTGCGTGTTCAAGTCACGTCGGGGTCAAGCTGGCTTTTTTTCCCCCCGAAGTGTAGGGGCGCGTGAGGAGCGGAGTGGCGGCCCCACGCGAGGGATTTGGCCTCACGGGGGTTAATTATCCTATCAGCTGCTCGGAAAACCCACTCTTTCTTCCCAGCGGGAACATAGGGCTGATAGACGCGCAGCTCCTCCCGGGACCGGCAGGGGGCGGTGCGTCGGCCCTGAGCGACCCCTCCCCGCCCCCGCTCCTCCCGCCCCGCCCGTCTCCCCTCCCCCACCCCGCAGCCCCGGGTGACCTCGCCCCCGGAGGGTGTCCCGGCGGGAGGTGGACCCCCGCCCCCGGAGGCGCCGCACCTTCTGCACGTGACCCCGCAGGTGGCCCTCATCTGACCGCCCCGCGGGCTCGGCCGCACGTGGACGCGGCTGGACGTTCGCGTCCGCAGGTCTGGCCGCAGGTGGAGCCCGCACGGGGGGCTGGACGGCGGCGGGGGCTGCTCGTGCTCCCCCGGGCCCTGGGCGCCGCCTCGCACACGCTGGGGGCGTCCACACCCGCGCGGGGACAGCAGCCTCCGGGGGCCTCGGAGCGACGGCCGAGCTCTGCGCAGCCCCGCGGCCCCGAGATGCCCCGGGAGGGGAGAGCCGGGCTTCCCCGCAGGCGCTCCACGTCCTCGCCCCTGACGGTGGTCACACCCACTCGGGCGGCGAGCCCGCTCCTGCGCGGTCTTGCGCGGCTGTCCCCGGAGACCAGGACCGGCCCTGTTCCTATGTGGGCAGAAGAGCCAGCCAAGAAGAAAGCGTTTGGAATCTTAAATGACAGGAAACCCTTAAGCCTCCGGTGTTAGTATCTGTGGCTGCAAACTAGGAGCAGACCTGCTGAGGGGGCCTGCAGAAAATCAGGGGTCTCAGGAGCTGTATGGCCAGGCCACGCAGGATGGCTGTTCTCTTGCTGTCTGCACGTTCCCCTGCCCGGCCAGGGCCTGTTTCACCTACCCCTATGCCCAGGACCCAGCTGGTGACAGCTTACCATAAGGGCGGTGAGGGGCCTGCCCCTCCACTGGTTTCCCTGGTAACTAATGAGGCAACCTGATGTAATTCCCCTTATGAAGGGCCCGCTCCCCTTCCCCTTGGGAGCGAAGGCTACCACCATTTCCTGCCTGCAGTTTGCAGCCCACCGTGGGGTGTCGTCGCTCCAGGGCCTTGCTTCAGACGTGTGAGCTCCCCTATCCATTGAACCATGAACCTCTCTGTTGCTGACTCCGGGCTCGGTCTTCTATCTTGAAGCCGGGCAAGCACAGGCCGTGAGCACCCCTGTGCATTCAGAGAAGTCGCACGTGGAAAGGAAGAACATGTCAAGGGGTTCCTTGAAGGGGACGGTGAGGGTGCAGGGAGCATGGGAGTCCTGGGTGAGCTCGTACATCTGGTTGGAAGAATTGGGGGATTAGGTCCAAGGGAGCAGCCGCTATCTTTGTGAATAAAGATGTAAAAAGACTCTTCTGTGTTCTTGCAAAAAGAGTAAAACCCCCAGGATCCACTCTTCCCCCACAGTTGTTCAATTCCCCTTGCCTTCAGAAGAGAAAGGAACGCGGAAAGATAGACACAGAATGATCTGGTTACAGGAGCTAATCTTACGGAGGTTACTAGAAAACACGGTGAAGGTGATTCTCAAAAATGATTTGCTATGCCATTTTGAATAATTTTTATTGCGTATTGTCAGTGAAATTTCTGTATGTTATTGCCATCAGGTTTGAGTACATGAGCTGTGCGTGAAACAAAAAATTAACATGATTTTTAAAATTTTAATAGAATACCAAATGTATGCAGCACTATTGTATTTATTTTCTTTTAAAATTCTCGTAAATTAAAAACAACAGCAGAAAACGAATTACGAAATAAAATTTTTTCTCTGGAAAGAAAGCAAGTTGCACAAAAACTTTATTTTTTTATGATAAATAAAATAATTGCATTTAATGTCATTTTCTTGAAAACCAAAATTACCAAATTCCTTAATGTTGTATCCAACATGAACAATGCCAGTTCAAGTTAGAGGAAATGTATGCCAACACCAGCTTCTGACAACAAAAATGTTGTCAGAAAAATGAGAAGTTAAAGGTTTGTCTGATTTAGGTCAGGTAATCATGGAAACAAAAGAATATTTAAAATAATTAATTTTATCATTATGCACATTGAAGGAAAGCATTATAGACAGGAGAGTTGTTTCCCACCATAAAATTATTTACAACCATTTATTAAGCTAGAAACACCAGCTTGAAAAGGTGCTGATATATGCCATTTGCTGGTATCCATGTCACCTAATTCAGGAGACTGGTGAATAAAAGGCATATCTTGTGTAGCTGCTCGTCTATTAGAGAACCCTGTGCTACCATCTGGGATGCCAAAATTTAATGGTTCTCTGTTCTTAATGATTTTCTGAGTTTTCCTTATAGCTGGTGTCATGTCCTTAAAATAGGTTCCAGTTTTTCTAAAGCATTTTGTTGTGTTGCCATATTCCTCTTCCCTCCTTTAATCTTTACACTTGTGGGTGTAACTGCATCTCAGGAAGTCCACTCTTCAACGTCTGTCTGTTTAGCAACTGTTGAATAATACGCTGTAGCTGGGAAATTTATTTGGTCTCCACTTAATTTCCGTCCTCTGCCAGATCTGCATATTAATCTCTTTAGGAATGAGAATACTGTTGCCAGGCAGGTACAAACTTTAAATAACCGAAACTGTGTGATAGCCACGGTGGGAATCAAAACCTGAAATTGACTGATGAGGAAAAAAAAAATCATACCCACTGTACAGATGCGAAAAATGACAGGAGCGTTTTGCAGTTTACACAATCTGATGCCATATGCACGGCGTTTGGTGAAACGCTCTCAATTGCTCCAAGTGAGTGCCTAGTGGGCTGGGATTTGGATTTTGGAAAAATCTGCCTGGGAAGGAGCAAGGCCTGCCCCTCCCCCTCTGCACAAAAACTTTAAACACACAAAGAATGTAAACACATACTATATATGTTAATGGATACATACTTAATATGTATCCATGTCGGACTGTGGATCGGAATTATACACACCAGCCCTGGGAGAGTGGTTCCCACCCAGGGAATAAGGCGGAAGAGGGGACGGAAGCAGATTCTACTTTAAAAATTTTTTTAATGAAAGTAGCCAAGACATTCATATTTATTAAATCTGGTTAGAAGTTCATGAGATCTAACTTTATGAAACATGAGTTTCAGGTCGGCGTTCACTCTACAGGAATCGTCCAAAATCTCCAAGTCAAGAAATTAATGGATAATTCCCCAGTCAGTAGGACCCCCAGCATGCTGGCAGAAGTAAATTCTCTCTGAAAAAAAATACATCCTCAAAACAGGCCTTCGGGCTTCCCTGGTGGCGCAGTGGTTGGGAGCCCGCCTGCCGATGCAGGGGACGCGGGTTCGTGCCCCGGTCCGGGAGGATCCCACATGCCGCGGAGCGGCTGGGCCCGTGAGCCGAGGGGCCCCAGCAGTGGGAGGCCCGCGTACCACAAAAAAAAAAAACAAAACAAAAAAACAGGCCTTCTGGGGGGCGGGGGATGAATTGGGAGATGGGGATTGAAATATATACACTATTTTTTAAAAATTAATTTAATTTCTTTATTTTGGGCTTGGTTTTGTCTTCGTTGCTTCATGCGGGCTTTCTCCAGTTGTGGTGAGCGGGCTCTAGGCACGTGGGCTCAGTAGTTGAGGTGCACGGGCCCAGTTGCTCCACAGCATGTGGGATCTTCCTGGACCAGGGCTCAAACCCATGTTCCCTGCATTTGCAGGCGGATTCTTAACCACTGTGCCACCAGGGAAGTCCCAACATATATACACTATTTATACTATGTATAAAGTAGATAACTAATGAGAAACTACTGTATAGTGCAGGGAACTCTACTCAGTGCTCTGCAGTGACCTAAATGGGAAGGAAATCAAAAAAAGAGGGGATATATGTATCCGTCTAGCTAATTCACTATGCTCTACAGTAGAAACTAACACAACATTGTACAGAAACTATACTCCAATTTAAAAAACAAAAAAACCAGTCCATCTAGTTTTAGCATATAAAGTCCCAGGCAAAATGCGCTCATAATTTATTTTATTTTTTCAAACCTAGGCTTGCTTTCTTTTTTAAAAATTATTATTTTATTTATTTATTTTTGGCTGCATTGAGTTTTTGTTGCTGCGCGCAGGCTATTCTCTAGTTGCGGCGAATGGGGGCTACTCTTCGTTGTGGTGCACGGGCTTCTCATTGCGGTGGCTTCTCTTGTTGCGGTGCACGGGCTCTAGGTGCGCGGGCTTCAGTAGTTGTGGTGCATGGGCTTAGTTGCTCTGCGGCATGTGGGATCTTCCCAGGGCTCGAACCCTTGTCCCCTGCATTGGCAGGCAGATTCTTAACCACTGCGCCACCAGGGAAGCCCTCATAATATATTTTAAAAGAAAATAAATCAAGAGAGAATACCTATATACCGCATAAAGAAATGCACAGTAGAGAAAGTAAGGATTTTAAAAACAACTAGAGGGGGAAAAAAGATTATTTAAAAAAAACAAACCTAACACTTAGACTGAAGCAGAGTTCTCAGCAGCAACAATGGAAGCCAGGAAAAGTGCACTAATAATTCCAAACTACTGAAAGAAAGTAACTGCCAACCTACAATTACATACTTGGGAAATTATCTTTCAAGAGCTGAGATATTTTCAAGTAAATGAAACCACCAGCATCCCTCCCTGAAGGACTATGTGAAGGATGTACTTCAGGAAGAAGGAAAATGACCCAAGACAAAGGTCTGGGAGGCAAGGACTAGGAGCAAAGAAAATGAAAAACACTGGGTAGAGCTAAAAACCGAGACCATAAAGAAACAGCGGGGCTTCCCTGGTGGCGTGGACAAAATCTTAGTTAAAGATATAAAGATCTGGGGAGATTGGTTCAAGATGGCGGAGTAGAAGGACGTGCGCTCACTCCCTCTGGCGAGAGCACCGGAGTCACAACTAACTGCTTAACAATCATCGACAGGAAGACACTGGAACTCAGCAAAAAAGACACCCCACATGCAAAGACAAAGGAGAAGCTGCAATGAGATGGTAGGAGGGGCGCAATCACAATAAAATCAAATCCCATAACCGCTGGGTGGGTGACTCACGAACTGGAGAACACTCATACCACAGACGTCCACCCACTGGAGTGAAGGTTCTGAGCCCCACGTCAGGCTTCCCAACCTGGGGGTCCGGCAACGGGAGGAGGAATTCCTAGAGAATCAGACTTTGAAGGTTAGTGGGATTTGACTGCAGGACTTTGACAGGATTGGGGGAGACAGAGACTCCACTCCTGGAGGGCACACACAAAGTAGTGTGTGCATCGGGACCCAGGGGAAGGAGCAGTGACCCCAGGGGAGACTGAACCAGACCTGCTTGCTAGTGTTGGAGGGTCTCCTGCAGAGGTGGGGGGGTGGCTGTGGCTCACCACGAGGACAAGGACACTGGCAGCAGAAGTTCTGGGAAGTACTCCTTGGCGTGAGCCCTCCCAGAGTCCGCCATTAGCCCCACCAAAGAGCTGGGTAGGCTCCAGTTCTGGGTCGCCTCAGGCCAAACAACCAACAGGGAGGGAACCCAGCCCCACCCATCAGCAGACAAGCAGATTAAGGTTTTACTGAGCTCTGCCCACCACCAGTGCCTCCCATCAGGAAGCTTGCACAAGTCTCTTAGATAGACTCAACCACCAGAGGGCAGACAGCAGAAGCAAGAAGAACTACAATTCTGCAGCCTGCGGAAGGAAAACCACATTCACAGAACGGTAGACAAAATGAAAAGGCAGAGGACTATGTACCGGATGAAGGAACAAGATAAAACCCCAGAAAAACAACTAAATGAAGTGGAGATAGGCAACCCTTCCAGAAAAAGAATTCAAAATAATGATAGTGAAGATGATCCAGGACCTCGGAAAAAGAATGGAGGCAAAGACTGAGAAGATGTAAGAAATGTTTAACAAAGACCTAGAAGAATTAAAGAACAAACAAACA
>NC_041227.1:82325181-82325825 GCF_002837175.3 Physeter macrocephalus
TTTCTCAGCAGAAACTCTACAAGCCAGAAGGGAGTGGCATGATATATTTAAAGTGATGAAAGGGAAGAACCTACAACCAAGATTACTCTACCTGACAAGAATCTCATTCAGATTTGATGCAGAAATCAAAAGGTTTACAGACAAGGAAAAGCTAAGAGAATTCAGCACTACCAAACTAGCTCTAAAATAAATGCTAAGGGAACTTCTCTAAGTGGGAAACACAAGAGAAGAAAAGGACTTACAAAAACAAACCCATAACAATTAAGAAAATGGTAATAGAAACATACATATTGATAATTACCTTAAACATGAATGGATTAAATGCTCCAACCAAAAGACACAGCCTCGCTAAATGGATACAAAAACAAGACCCCATATATATGCTGTCTGCAAGAGACCCACTTCAGACCTAGGACACATACAGACAAAGTGAGAGGATGGAAAAAGATATTGCATGCAAATGGAAATCAAAAGAAAGCTGGAGTAGCAATACTCATATCAGATAAAATAGACTTTAAAATAAAGAATGTTACAAGAGACAAGGAAGGACACTAGATAATGATCAAGGGATGAATGCAAGAAGACGATATAACAATTATAAATATTTATGCACCCAACAATTATAAATATTTATGCACCCAACA
>NC_041227.1:82326689-82329255 GCF_002837175.3 Physeter macrocephalus
CCATGGAGCGGCTGGGCCCGTGAGCCATGGCCACTGAGCCTGCACGTCCGGAGCCTGTGCTCCACAACGGGAGAGGCCAAAACAGTGAGAGGCCTGTGTACCACAAAAAAAAAAAAAAAAAAAAGAAGAAACATCTCAAATAAACAATCTAACCTTACACCTAAAGGAACTAGAGAAAGAACAAACAAAACCGAAAGTTAGCAGAAGGAAAGAAATCATAAAGATCAGGGCAGAAATAAATGAAATAGAAACAAAGAAAAGAATAGCAAAGATCAATAAAAGTAAAAGCTGGTTCTTTGAGAAGATAAACAAATTTGATAAACCTTTAGCCAGTCTCTTAAAGAAAAAGAGGAAAAAAAATAAGAAAAAGAGGGAGAGGACAAAAATCAATAAAATTAGAAATGAAAAAGAAGAAGTTACAATGGATACTGCAGAAATACAAAGCATCATAAGAGACTACTACAGGCAACTCTATGCCAATAAAATGGACAACCTGGAAGAAATGGACAAATTTTTAGAAAGGTATAACCTTCCAAGACTGAACCAGGAAGAAATAGAAAATATGAACAGACAAATCACAAGTAAGGAAATTGAAACTGTGATTAAAAATCTTCCAACAAACAAAAGTCCAGGACCAGATGGCCTCAACCTCTTCCAAAAAATTGCAGAGGAAGGAACACTCCCAAACTCATTGTATGAGGCCACCATCACCTTGATACCCAAACAGACAAATATACTACAAAAAAAGAAAATTACAGACCAATATCCCTGATGAATATAGATGCAAAAATCCTCAACAAAATACTAGCAAACAGAATCCAACAACACATTAAAAGGATCATACACCATGATCAAGTGGGATTTATCCCAGGGATGCAAGGATTCTTCAATATATGCAAATCAATCAATGTGATACACCATATTAACAAATTGAAGAATAAAAACCATATGATCATCTCAACAGGTGCAGAAAACTTTTGACAAAATTCAACACCCATTTATGATAAAAACTCTCCAGAAAGTGGGCATAGAGGGAAACTGCCTCAACATAATAAAGGCCATATTCGACAAACCCAAAGCCAACATCATTACAAATTGGAAAAGAAGAAGTAAAACCGTCACTGTTTGCAGGTGACATGATACTATACATAGAGAATCCTAAAGATGCCACCAGAAAACTACTGGAACTAATCAATGAATTTTGTAAGGTTGCAGGATAGAAAATTAATGCACACAAATCTCTTGCATTCCTATACACTAACAATGAAAGATCAGAAAAAGAAATTAAGGAAACAATCCCATTCACCATTGCAACAGAAAGAATAAAATACCTAGGAATAAACCTACCTAAGGGGGTAAAAGACCTATACTCAGAAAACTATAAGACGCTGATGAAAGAAATCAAACATGACACAAAGAGATGGAGAGATATACCATGTTCTTGGATTGGAAGAATAATATTGTGAAAAATGACTATACAACCGAAGGCAATCTACAGATTCAATGCAATCCCTATCAAACTACCAGTGGCATTTTTTTACAGAACTAGAACAAAAAAGTCTTAAAATTTGTATGGAGACACAAAAGACCCCGAATAGCCAAGGCAGTCTTGAGGGAAAAAAACGGAGCTGGAGGAATCAGACTCCCTGTCTTCAGACTATACTACAAAGCTACAGTAATCAAGACAGTATGGTACTGGCACAAAAACAGAAATATAGATCAATGGAAGAGCATAGAAAGCCCAGAGATAAACCCATGCACCTATGGTCAACTAATCTATGACAGAGGAGGCAAGAATATACAGTGGAGAAAAGACAGTCTCTTCAGTAAGTGGTGGTGGGAAAACTGGACAGCTACATGTAAAAGAATGTAATTAGAACCCTCCCTAACATCATACACAAAAATAAACTCAAAATGGATTAAAGACCTAAATGTAAGACCGGACACTATAAAACTCTTAGAGGAAAACATAGGAAGAACACTCTTTGACATAAATCACAGCAAGATCTTTTTTGATCCACCTCCTAGAGTAATGGAAATAAAAACAAAAATAAACAAATGGGACCTAATGAAACTTAAAAGCTTTTGCACAGCAAAGGATACCATAAACAAGACCAAAAGACAACCCTCAGAATGGGAGAAAATATTTGCAAACGAAGCAACTGACAAAGGACTAATATCCAAAATTTATAAGCAACTCTTGCAGCTCAATAACAAAAAAACAAACAACCCAATCCAAAAATGGGCAGAAGAACTAAATAGACATTTCTCCAAAGAAGATATACAGATCGCCAACAAACACATGAAAGAATGCTCAACATCATTAATCATTAGAGAAATGCAAATCAAAACGAAACAGCTCATGTAGCTCAATATTAAAAAAATAAACAACCCAATCAAAAAAATGGGCAGAAGACCTCAGTGGACATTTCTCCAAAGAAGACATACAGATGGCCAAGAAGGACATGAAAATCTGCTCAACATCACTAGTTATTAGAGAAACGCAAATCAAAACTACAATGAGGTATCACCTCACACCAGTTAGAATGGGCATCATCAGAAAATC
>NC_041227.1:82329846-82345827 GCF_002837175.3 Physeter macrocephalus
CTGTGCTCCGCAACGGGAGAGGCCACAGCGGTGAGAGGCCCGCGTACCGCAAAAAAAAAAAAAAAGAAGATATGGTACATATGTATGATGGAATATTACTCAGCCATAAAAGTGAAAGAAATTGGGTCATTTGTAGAGATGTGGATGGATCTAGAGACTGTCATACAGAGTGAAGAAAGTCAGAAAGAGAAAAACAAATATCGTATATTAACGCATAAATGTGGAACCTAGAAAAATGGTACAGGTGAACCTGTTTGCAGGGCAGAAATATAGACACAGGTGTAGAGAACAAACGTATGGACACCAAGCGGGGAAAGTGGCGGGGTGGTGGTGTGGTGGGTGGATGAATTGGAAGATTGGCATTGACATGTATACACTAGTATGTATAAAATAGATAACTAATAAGAACCTGCTGTATTAAAAAAATAAATAAAATAAAATTCAAAAATTCAAAAAAAAATATAAAGATTTGAATAATAAAATTAACAATGTTGATCAAGTGGACACAGGGAGAACACTGCATACAATAATTAGAGAGCAACGTTCTTGAGTCACATGGAACATTTTATAAAAATGTGATCACCTTCTAGAATATAAACTAAATCTCAACAAATTTCAAAGCATATGTATTACTCAGGTCACTTTCTCTGAGCAAATTACGATGAAGCTAGAACAGTCAGAAAAAGCTTACCAAAATTAGGGTATTTGAAAACACTTCTAGGAGTTCCCCAGTGGTCCAGTAGTTAGGACTCGGTACTGTCACTGCCAGTGGCCCCTGGTTCAGGGAACTAAGATTCCACAAGCAGCGTGGCTCAGCCAGAAAAAAAAAAAGAAAAAAGAAAACAGTTCTAAGTTACTTCCTAGGTCAAAGACAAAAGCGTACACTTAGACAATTTTTTAAAAAAGTATAAACATTGCAAAGGAGCAGATAAAACTACTGTCATTAAAAAAAACTACTGTCATTATTTACAGAAGATGTGATTGCATAACTGAAGGACCTAAAATGGCTGAAAAATTACTGAAAGCAAAAGACATCAGTTAGATGGTGAAATACGAAAGTAATGTACGGAAATTGATAGTTTTTTTTTTTTTTTCTTTTTTCGGTATGCGGGCCTCTCACTGTTGTGGCCTCTCCCGTTGCGGAGCGCAGGCTCCGGACGCACAGGCTCAGCGGCCATGGCTCACGGGCCCAGCCGCTCCGCGGCATGTGGGATCTTCCCGGACCGGGGCACGAACCCGTGTCCCCTGCATCGGCAGGCGGATTCTCAACCACTGCGCCACCAGGGAAGCCCCAAATTGATAGTTTTTATAAAAGACACCAACAACTAGTTAGAAGGAATAAGGTCAGAGAGGGCAAAGGTGGGAAGAAAATGCTTCACACGCATTTTTATGATGTTTTGATTTTTTGCCGCAAAGTGAATATATTATCTCATCCAAAAAAAGTTATTCACACGGGTGGTTGCTGTAGGACACAGGAAGACCTTCCCAAGGACACTTGGGCGTGGACAGTTTTTAATGACAGGGTGTTGGGCAGGCAGGAAGTGCAGACAGCAAAAAGCCTCAGGGACTAAGGGACCCGGGCACCTGAGGGGCACAGGCAGAGAAGACGTTTCTAGAACAAAACCTCTGACATCCGTGTCTAGGCTCTGGGATGGGAGGCCCCTGGCGGTGGCTTGTGTGGGGACAGGTGGAGCAGATGAGGGCTCCTCTGGAGGCCCCTGCATGACCCCGTGGGGGACTTCCATATGTCACAGGTGTGACCCGTTGTCCCTGGCCCCGTCCTAATGTGACATCTCTCCTGGGTCTCCCATTTGTGACGTCGACGTTTACAGCCCCCTCTGTGTCTGACCCAGTGTATGACCCTCCCATGTGACTCTTCTATGCACCGGTCACTGTGACCCTTGTCCTCTGGCTTCCAACTGAGTTTGGCCTGTGTGGAGGAAGGAACTAGAAGGTGTGAACATAAATGCAGACCAGCCGAAGGGGACCAGCAAAGGCTCTTCACGCCCAGCTGTGTGTGTGTGGCGGGGGGTGGGGGGTGTCAGCCACTAGCACTGGAATCTGGCAGAGACTCCAAGGCGGGTTGAGAAGGAAGGATTCACGGCGGGACAGAGGGGAGGCTCAGGGCTGCCCTGCTGGAGGCTGCTGGCCTGGAGGGGCTGGAGGCCGGCTGACCGGAAGTGGGGCGTCCTGTGTGCTTGGTCAGGGGCCATGTCTGCCTTTCTCTGGCTGGTCCTGAGTTGGAAACAGGGACAAAAATTAGGGAAGCTGTCAGTTACTGATGGAGGCTTGGACATTTGGGGTCAATTCTTGCAGAAGTTATTATTTAGCTTCTTGGATTATCCCCGGAGATAGGGATAATCTGGCCTCTCAGGAGTCTGACGTAGGCTGGCTTATGGGTTGTTTATTACAGATAAGGGGTTGGCTCTCTGGGCAGGTTGCTTTAGATTGTGGGTCAGAGTTCTCTTCTTGTATATAGTCTGAGTGCTGTGGCCACCGTCCACCACGCGTATATGCAGGCTCTCCCAGCTTGGAGTTTCTGATTCTGACGTGGCTTCGCTCTTGGCCAAAAGAACTCTCGTCACCTGGGGTCTCCCTCTGGGTCCTGTGTGGGTTAATGGGGCAGAGTTTTTACGGTACTTTGAGACCCGAGAGGCTTCTCCCATCCTCCACTCCCACTGAGCCACTCCTTCTGTGTAGTCACCTCTGTGGGGATAATCCTGCCCTGGGAGCTGCTGAAGCCAGAGCAAGTCAGGTCTTGCATACACGAAGCTCCGACGGAGGGAGCATCAGTCCTTTACAGGGCTGGCGACACGTGCATTTTTGGGGGGTGGGGGGACGCGCCACGCGGCTCGTGGGACCTTAGTTCCCCGACCAGGGATTGAACCCAGGCCCTCGGCAGTGAGACTGCCGAGTCCCCTGGACCGCCAGGGGTCTCCCAACATCTGCATCCCCTTTGGTGAGGAAAACGGGGCATAGTGGTTTGGAAGTACTGTTAGCAAGTATCAATAGTTTGTCTTTGAGTATTTCCTTATAATTGGCAGTTTTCTTAAAGCCAAAGCCTCTGAATGTTTGTTCTGAGATCCAGAAACCTGGAAGGTGGCCTCAGGGGTTTCTGGGCTTCCTGGAACCTTCTGGAAACTAACAGGGAGAGCAGGGTGGAGGTTTCTGGCTCACCATGGGCTCCACCTCAGCCATGAAAGCAGATTCTCAGAAGTACTTAGGAGAAACATACACCCCAGGGCGGCTGGTTTTCCACTGAATTAAGCTCTATTAAATATTTCCACTTCCAGGTCTGTGGTTACGGATCATCATCTGTGCTGTCTCTCAGGCTGTGTGTTTCTAGGCTTTATTGCCCGGCTATATTGGAAAAAAGCCTGTCAGCAGGTAACTACGCTCCTTGCTGTCCTCTCCTGGAAAACACACAGATCCAGTTTTACCTCTCTCTCCCTTATTTTGGAAGGTTCTTTTCTCTTTTATTATAAATGCTATTTTGTCATTGTTGTTTTATTTTATTTTATTATAGTTGATTTACAATGTTGTGTTAGTTTCAGGCGTACAGCACAGTGATTTAGTTATACATATATATATATACACACACACACACACCCCATATACATATATATGGGGTGTGTGTGTGTGTATTATTTTTCAGATTCTTTTCCCTTATACAAAATATTGAGTATATGTCATTGTTTTAACTGGACTTAATTCAGATGTGAAGGGCCGGTGACCCTGGCTTTATCTGTTCCCCTTTGTTTATTCATCAGATAGAAAAACAGGGAGCTCTTTTCTTCCCTGGGTCCTATGCTAAACTTCCACCTCTGTTCCTGAAAAGCCAATTTCAGGACAAGCTTTAGAACTGGAGAGAAAGGTGGAATGCCATCAAATTCATCCTGATATTTATCCTGTTTTTATGATCTCCCAGTGTTTCATTAAGATACCTGTGGGCATCTTTGTCTGTAAACGTCCTAGGGTCAGTGTAGGGTGTTAAATAGGTGATGGAGAAAAGAGGTGAAGGACGAGGAAGGGAGAATTCTACAGGATCCTGGTCCCCGACTTGCCCTCATCTTTTTTCCATCCAACCTTCTCCACCCACTGACCCCACGTCAATCGTTACAAAAGGTGATCCTGTACTTGATAACTAGAGAGGCTCCCATGTTACGCGTCAGTTAAAGAAAATGGCTCCACTGGGGAATTCAGCAAGTGTTTGATTAGCACCGTGGTGAAGCCTGTGGATTGACTTTGTCTCGTTTTCTAGGCTCAGGTACATGCCAATTTGAAACGAAATGTGGCCCAGGACAGGACTGCTGCTCTCTCCCAGGACCCACTTTGCCCAGGTATGACACAGTTGCCCCTGCTCTTGGGACGGGCCTGTCTAGGTGTTCACAACTAGATTTGCTGTGCTGAGCTCCCACTTAAATAGGGCAATAATGTCTCAGAAACAAATGATAAGGAACACCCAATTTCAGGTAAACAGTTGAAGCCTGTTTGCTTTTTTATTTAGTTTTTATTTTTGGCTGCGTTGGGTCTTCGTTGCTGTGCGCGGGCTTTCTCTAGTTGTGGCGAGTGGGGGCTACTCTTCGTTGCGGTGCGTGGGCTTCTCATTGCGGTGGCTTCTCTTGTTGTAGAGCACGGGATCTAGGAGCGCGGGCTCAGTAGTTGTGGCACGCGGGCTCAGTAGTTGTGGCACGCGGGCTCTAGAGCACAGCCTATCAGTAGTTGTGGCGCACGGGCTTAGTTGTTCCACTGCATGTGGGGTCTTCCTGGGCCAGGGCTCGAACCCGTGCCCCCTGCATTGACAGGCGGATTCCCAACCACTGTGCCACCAGGGAAGCCCCCGAAGTTTGTTTGCTTTAATTGCAGACACAGACACACTGCCACAGATCATTCAAAGCTGCAGGTGATCAATTCAGCACTGATGCAAGCATTTAGGGTATTTTCCTTATTGTTACTCTCCTGAGGCATCCTGGACTAAATCTAGGTCTGGGTCACTGTCCTGCCTGGTACTTAGCAGGCCCTCTCATGGGAACACTCACATCTCTCCCCAGTGCTGTGAACGGCCTTGAATCATCTCTTAGGTCATCTTTCTCCTCCACTGGCCTTATTCTCTTTTTGAGATGCTAATTCAATGAGTGCTGGCCCCTTGAACATTTCCCCGAAGCCTCTTAACCTAGAGAGCTACCTTATTTGTTGCGTTACTTGGTGGGGCAGAGCCCCTGAGGACCCCAGCTGACTGCAGCGGGATCCAGTCCGTGTCTGTGGGTGAGTGGACAGCACCTGACACAGGATTTCCTTTATTCTCCACGGTAGCAACTGCTTCTTGAATTACCATTCTCCCAGCTAGTAGTGCCTACATGCATCTCCTTTTATACAGAAGAAAAACACCCTTTTAAGGCACTGAGTTCCTTTTCCTCTCCAGCAGGCCCTGAAAACCATGGAGGAATGTGGATAAGAGATGTTGAAAAAAAAAAGAGGAGATTCAGTCGGATCAGCAGACACGCCAGGAAGAGTGTCTTGAGGTTCATCTAAGGGCCGCGTGGAAATTGTCTGGGAGACAGCTGGTGCTGCGGCGAGGGGTCTTCTCTTTGGGGTCATTGTCGTCTTGCTGGTGGGGATTTTAGTGAGAGTCTATGTCAGAATTCAGTGATGTGGCGAGACAGACAGAGAGAGAGAGAGAGAGAGAGAGAGTGAGAGAGAGTAGGCCAGGGGATGCTTCTGACCTTACCAACAAAAATTCACTGGCCTAAAGGTGGCAGTTCGTTTTCAGTTAACGTTTTTCAGCTGTGCCCATGGAGGTCAAGAACTGAGAGTTCCAAGATATATTTTCTGATGAAGAAAAGGAAGGAAGGTAAAAAGTACATGCTTGTCCAAAACAACGTCTGGAAGATTACATCCACCGCCATTTCAACCGAAGACCACACTGTGTACCGGATGCATCGATGTATGTATGGCTTTGTATATTGATTACTGATTACTTTTTTTTAGACACAAACCCATATACCAAGGACTTAAGGATTCTTACTATGTGAATTATTTAAAATACATTTTACAATATATCTTCCCTCATATATTTACAATATATCCTCCCTTAGATTATTATTCAGCGGGAAACGACATTTGTTAATATTCATTTGGTACCAAGGGTAGTAGACATGCTTAAGACACTTAAAAGGGGAGAAGACAGATTACCAAGAAGAGAGGAGTCAGGTGGCATCGATTAGCATGCTTCCTGTCAAGGGCCTGTCTTAACACGGGTTTGGATTGACATGTTGGCAGGCGCAGGGAGGGATGAAGGACCAGCACTTTGTTTTTCAGTGGTGGGCATCCCACAGAGAGAAATACAGGCTTCGAAGAGCTAATCCAGGCAAACTGGAGGGAACAATCAGACCCTTTCCTATTTTGATAGAAGGAAGGGTTGATAAAGTTGGAAGGCAGCAAAAATGAAGAGTGTTCTAGGAGAGGGGAGGATGGGGTCCTGGGCAGGCCCTATTCGTCTTGTTTGGGCCTGTCCTCGTCTTAAAAAAGGTGCAGGCTATTAGTGGCAGAGACGCGGTATATCCAGAAGGTTTTGCGCGGCCCCATCTCAAAAAGATGAGGTTTTAATGAATGCGCTCTTCTCCTTGGCCTTGGCAATTATTGGGAAAGTCTTTGGAGCTGTGAAAATCCAATCAATGCTAACTCCTCTTAGCGGGTGGGAGGGCGAGTCAACGGCGGCCTTGGATTAAGGGGTCATTCTTGGGTGCCGCCTTGCCGGGCTAGCTCCACGCTGTTAGCTTGGCAAGCCTTACTACCTACTAAGTACGCCGCGTTCCGGGGTGGACACAAACTGCTAGGCGTGGCGAACAGATAATGGAAAAAATGAGAAAAGGTAGCTCCTTTGAGTGAAAAACACCCCAGGGCAGATTTCGGCGCGGGGAGGTGGAGGTACTCCCTTAAGGCATCTCCACCCTCAGCGCTTCATTCCTCTTGGGTCAGTTAAGTGGAGGGTCACCTTCCAGGGACCAAGACGAAGGCTGCACCCAAGATGGCCCACGCGGTGGGGCCCCAGCAAAGCCCCCGTCCCGGCTTTTCGTTCCCTCCCCACCGGGCACCCCGAGTTCTTTGTCACCTCCCCACCGGGCACGGGGGCTCGTCCTACCCGCTGCAAATTGCGGGCGGCAGGGAGCTCAGCCCCGCGGGGAGTAAATTCTTTGACCCAGCCCGGGGGGAGACATCACCCGGAAACCAGCGAAGGCTGACTCGGCCCCCTTGCACTGTTCCCACCTGCCCCTTCCGCGCCCCCCATCAAGGCCGCCCCTCCCCCGACTCCCGTGGGCCGCGGAAGGCGGGGGCCGGGGGCGGCGGCGGTAGGGGGAGGGCTGGGCGGGGCGGGGCGGGGCGGGGCCTCCCCACCCCCAATCCCGCCACCGCCCGCCGCCCCGCCCACCCAGCCCCCACCCTATCAGGCCACCGCCCCCGCCGCCCCCCGCGCACTCCGGGAGCGGGCGCGCCCGCCGCCGAGCCTCTCCCGCGACGGCATGGAGACCCCCGCCGCCCCCGCGCCGCCCACCGCCGAGAGCCCCTCGTCCGCCCGCGGCGGCGCCCAGCGGCCTGGGACGCCCGGCTGGCGCGAATGCCTGCGGCCTCTGCGGGGCGCGCTGCCGCCCGACGTGGGGCGCGAGGCGGCGGAGCTGGCGGCGCTCGCGGGCCCAGTGGTGAGTGCGCGGCGCCGCGGTCCCTCATCCCGTGGCCCCTCTCCCCGCGGTCCCTCATCCCGTGGCCCCTCTCCCCGCGGTGCGGCCGGTGGACCAGTGCCGTCCCGCGCCGTCTCGGGCGGGAGCGTCGGTGTAACGCGCTGTCCTCCGCTTTCCTCCCCCCAGTTCCTCGCGCAGCCGCTGATCTTTCTCATCAGCCTCGTCAGCTCCGTATTCTGCGGACACCTGGGCAAGGTCGAGCTGGATGCGGTGACGCTTGCTGTCTCGGTAGGTTTTTACATTCTTTTCTTTTTTTGTGGCGGGGGGGGGGAGCTGACGACTTGGAAAAGCCTGGAATTTGAATTGCGTGATGTCTGACACCTGCACCTTCACAGGGTCCGAGCTTGACCCGGGGGTTCCATTACCCTATCGTTAGATTTGGAAGGAGGTTGTGTCAACTACTTAGAAAAGGTGTTCTCCGTACTCTCAAACCATCCCATGGCGACTGACCTCTAATTGGTCTGGGGACCAGGTATTGCAAAGAATTCGTAGCAATGAGGCAAACTCTGCTGGTAGAACTAAAAGAGCTGCATTTTTTTCCCCTCCCTATTATGAAGTTAAACCAGATAACATATCTAGAACTAGGTTGACTGCTGTTAGTTTGAATTACACAGTTCATTAAGGTGGTGCTATTTCAGCCTTGTAATAACGTGTCTCCTTTCCACCATGGATTGAAATTACACCCCCTTTGAAGTCCCTGCATTTTTGTTGGTGATGTAGTGGAAAGCTGCCTCTCTCCTGCGTTTCATCCATGCTTTCAAAGAAGGTGAAAAGCTTCTCCTGCTGGTAATGGCAGATGGTCTTTCCCAGTCTCAGAAAATGCCCCTCCTGTTCCCACCCAGGTGGGTAGAGCCCTAAGATCATGGCGGGGCCACAGAAGTTTTCCTTATGGTTGAGACCACCTTGATATGTGGAATCAGACATTTTATTTACAGGTCTATTATTGGGTGAACCCGTTTGGTAGGTTGCCTTTTCATTTTGTTGATGGTTTCCTTTGCTGTGCAGAAGCTTTTTAGTTTCATGTAGTCCCATTTATTTTTGCTTTCCTTGCCTTTGATTTTGGTGTCAGATCCAAAAAATCATGCCCAAGACTTGTTAAAGGAGCTTACCGCCTAAGTCTTCTTCCAGGAGTTTTATGGTTTTAGGTCTCATGTTCAAGTCTTTCACCCATTTTGAGTTGATTTTGTGTATGGTGTGAGATAGGGGTCCAGTTTCATTCTTTTGCATGCAGACTCTCCTTTCCCAGCACCCAGTTTTGGGCAACCTATCTGGTGCACCATCCTGTACTTTTCCTTGTTGATGAGCTGTACGTGGCCTCTTCTGGGTTCACTGACAACCTCAGGACCTGAGTGCTTGTCTCGTTGGGTGTGTGGGTCCACCTCCCTCCATCTCGCTGGCTTCCAGGACCCCCGGATGCACGTCGGGCCCCACGCCCTGCACATTTCCAGCCCTCCGTGTGCACCCACAGCAGAAGCTTTGAACTTTACACTTCCGCTCACCACCCTTTATCCCCGGAGCCCTGTCAAGTCCTCACACCCTTGCCGCCTGTCCTCTGCCCTCAAGGGCGTTTCCCGTGCGGGACCCCTCTGTCCTCGCTCGCTCTGCAGCCCCCGCTTGGCCCCCTCCCAGAATCCAGGGCCAGTCAGTGCCCGACTCCCCCCTCTTCCTTCAGCCCTGCCACCTGGATCCCCATCACTCTTCTCTCTCTTTTTAAAAATTTTATTTATTTGTGGCTGCATTGGTTGGGTATCCGTTGCTGCGCGCGGGCTTTTCTCCAGTTGCGGCAAGCGGGGGCTACTCTTTGTTGTGCTGCGCGGGCTTCTCATTGCGGTGGCTTGTTGTGGAGCACAGGCTCCGGACGGGCAGGCTCAGTAGTTGTGGCTCACGGGCTTAGTTGCTCCGCGGCATGTGGGATCTTCCCGGACCAGGGCTCGAACCCGTGTCCCCTGCGTCGGCAGGCGGATTCTTAACCACTGTGCCACCAGGGAAGTCTCTCATCACTCTTTTCTTTGGGACCCGCCTTCTACCTGGGCTCAGAACCATCCTTTCTTCTCCAGCCCCTTCCCTTTCACTAGTGCTACTGAATTACGATAAAGTATCCAAGTCTCTCCTTGAGCAGCCCCCTCTCTGGCCTCTATCCACTTACGCTCTTTGCCAGAAAGTCTCCACTGCGTCTTCATTTTCCTTTTCTCCCCATTGCAAACTGGCCTCTATTTCCCCACTGTTCCATTTAACCTACTCTTCCGAAAGTTGCCAGTGACCCCCCCCCCCGCAGTCTCCAGAGAACTTGCCCTCACCTGGCCGCCTTCCCCCACCTCCCTCCTGGGAACTCGCGCACCTGCCAGTCCCCCCCGGTTCCCCTTCTGGCTTCTTCTCTTCCCCCTCCTCCTCTGCTTGTTGGTGACCATCCTGCCCTGGGAGCACCCCACACACGGCCCCCTGTCTGCGTCAGTCAGCAAGCCCTGCTGCCTTAATTTCCCACATTTCTTTTTTTTTTTTTTAATTGATTGATTGATTGCTGTGTTGGGCCTTCGTTTCTGTGCGAGGGCTTCCTCCAGTTGCGGCGAGCGGAGGCCACTCTTCATCGCGGTGCGCGGGCCTCTCACTGTCGTGGCCTCTCCCGTCGCGGAGCGCAGGCTCCGGACGCCCAGGCTCAGCGGTCACGGCTCACGGGCCCAGCCGCTCCGCGGCACGTGGTATCTTCCCTGTCGTGGCCTCTCCAGTCGCGGAGCGCAGGCTCCGGACGCCCAGGCTCAGCGGTCACGGCTCACGGGCCCAGCCGCTCCGCGGCACGTGGTATCTTCCCGGACCGGGGCACGAACCCGCGTCCCCTGCATCGGCAGGCGGGCTCTCGACCACTGCGCCACCAGGGAAGCGTCCCACATTTCTGAAAATCACCTTTTTTCCTGTTTCCTGCCACACTCTCCCAGCTCGGCCTTCATGCCTCCTGCCAGCCGCACGGCCTCCCCTCCTCCCGCCCTGACTGCATCCTGCCCTCCCCCATTCTGCAGCCAGAGTCGCGCCCCTCCCGGCTTCTGGCCTCCGGGCATCTCAGCACCCTGCTCGTGGTGCCACTGCTTTCTGTCACCTGCATGCGAGGTCCGGGTGTGTCTGCCTAGACAGGGCAGGGTCACCTGCACAAAACTGTCCCTGAGGACTCCCGGGCAGCCCAGGGCCCGCTCCTCTGGGCTGTGCTCGTCTGTCTCTGCCTGCTTTCTTGTGAGCGGCCAGCTCCTGTTAACTTTTGCTGAGCCTGGTACCAGCAGAGATGCGGCCCCAGCAGACGTCCCAGAAATGCGTAACTTCGGAGACCCGAGCAGCCGCTCTCACCCAGGCGTCCCCTGAACGTATGTTTTTCTCCTCAGCTCTACTATGTTTTCCCATCTGTAACACGGTGAGGGTTTAAAGCGTGATGATTGTGTATGCCTGTAGAATCCCACGGTGCCTGTTTATTTCATTTATTTCACCAAAACTATTTTGAAACCTATCTTGGGAGGGGAATTCAGATTTTAGATGTGTTTTTTGGTGATTCTTTCCCTCTTGCTGTTTTTCCCCTAAAGCACTCAATGATAAGAGGGTAACGGAAGAGTTCCTAGTTTTTGAAGTAAAAATAAAATAGGAATATACCCAGCAAGGACCTACTGTACGGCACAGGGGACTCAATATCCTGTGATAAACCACAATGGAATCGAATCTAACAAAGAATAGATCCGGGCCTCCCTGGTGGCGCAGCGGTTGAGAGTCCGCCTGCCGATGCAGGGGACGCGGGTTCGTGCCCCGGTCCGGGAGGATCCCACATGCCGCGGAGCGGCTGGGCCCGTGAGCCACGGCCGCTGAGCCTGCGCGTCCGGAGCCTGTGCTCCACAATGGGAGAGGCCACAACAGTGAGGGGCCCGCATACCACAAAAAAAAAGCTCTGCAACGGGAGAGGCCACAACAGTGAGGCCCGCGTCGCAAAAAAAAAAAAAAAAAAAAAAAAAAAAGGATACATATACACATATATAAAACGGAATCACTTTGCTGTATACCTGAAACCAAAAGAACATTGTAAATCAACTATATTTCAATAAAAACAAAGATTTGGTGTGTGACTAACAAGAAAAAAAAATAATACAGTAAATACAAACCTAAAGTTATACAGACAGGCTTGAAAAGGGCATGTGGGAAGGCGGGTTATGTTCCGAAGTCAGGCATTTGTGTGGATAAGGTCTTAGATAAGGGGGTCTGTGCCTGTCTTCCCGGGCAGTGGGTGGCCAGACTTTTGCTTTTAATCAGCTGTCAAACTGTAACAAATTGCTAGGGAGACAATAGACTCATTTCAAGAAAACTCTATTTATGAAAGCCAGGCCCAGTTAGAAATTTTTTTACCTTGTGAAAAAACTCTGGATATAGTATGAGAGGGTTTACAAAAGCGTTTGGTTTTAAAAGAAAAGAACATTTCTATATACCCACCTGGTTCCACAAAGCATTTGAGTTGGTTTATAAAAATACTTTAAAGGCAGATAGAGTCGGGTCCAAGACACACGGATGGAAGAAGATGCAAGGTGGGGTGGTGGTGACTGGCGTCGGAGGGGCTGCAGATCTGCTCTGAACTCCCCACCCATGTGGTTTCCCCAAGTGTTCCTGAGCCACCCCTCAGGGAAGAGCAGCTTTTCTTGATGCTGAGTCATAGGGAGTTTCTCTTGTAGTTTCATAAAGTGGACACCCTGCTGTGGAAGCCCGTGTCCCGGATAAGGTGCTCTGAGAGATACAGTAGCAGTTCCTGTGCATCTTTTATCACACTGGCTGCTGGGAGGGGAAAGTGTGACATCAGGGCTGGGTTGGTAAAAGCTCATTGACTTTAACCAAAGCCGTCTCTGAATAGTAACTTGACCCAGATGGACTTGAAGTTGTAGAGGAAGAATGACACCAAAGTGCATTCATTTACCCAAAAAAGGCTCACGTGTGACATTTTTTTTCAATACAAAACTCTTGAGAAATTGGCATGCTTCATCTTTCTCTCTTCCTGGAAAGCCGAGGTGTTCTGGGGCTTTTGCCCTGACGCTGTCCTGGGTGAACTCAGAGCAGAGAGCATCTTGGGGTGGATACCCCTCCTCCTCTGAGGGTGGCCTGTCACCGACTCCTGGGGGCTGGAGTCGGTGGTCTTGCTCAGCCGAGAAGGTCATCCTGGGGCTGCCATCGCTGCTAAATGTGAGCCCAGGATGGAAACGAGGGTCTTCAGCTCCCCCCACCCTACTCTGCTGGGCTCTGACCCTTACCTGCAGGTTACCGCTTGTGCCCTTGGTTGTGGGGGGGCACTGGGTGGGGTCTGGGCGGGAGGCTGACACTAAACTAGTGCCGTTCTCACTGGAGGAGCAGAGCCTGGGGCCAGGCTGCCCAGCTTCAGGTCACCATCCGAGTGCTGTAAATTTGCCGTGACTCAGATGACCCATGAAATGGGAGTAGTGATCGTGGCACCGTGTGTGTGAAGGGCTCGGGACGACCCTGCACGTAGCACGTGCTCAGTCCGGGTTTGCTGTTATTATCATTAAATGCACACCGTGGCTCAGGGGTATCACCTCCAGGCGTTAACCACAACATCACTTTCATTAAATACAGAAGTTGTAACGCGCTGTGGGTTTAGGAGAAACTAGGTTGCTGGCTCCCCTGGTTGATGCAGGTGACTGTGATCCTGTAGTTAGACTGTACGTTCTGTGTGACAGTCGACAAGGACCGGTGTGGACACCATGTGATCTGAGACACAGATGACCAGCTGCTCCCGCATGCTTGCCACACCTGGTCTGCTGTTCCTAGCAGGTTGTGAATGTTGCTGGGATTTCCATTGGAACCGGCTTGGCCTCCGCTTGTGACACGCTCATGTCTCAGGTGAGGACCACCCTGCCCCACAGACCTTTCTCTGTCAGTTATCTTTCGTTTTAGAACCGATCGAGGGGACTGAGGACAGGCTGTGGTTTTGCAGCCGTTTACTTGTCAGATACCCGCTGCTGATGGCTATAAATGAAGTGGAGGTGGCTTTACTAACCCTGTCCTCTGCATACATCTGCTCAGGCCTCTTTTCCTTTTTCCTGTCTGATCTTTCCCACCCTAAAACCGTCCTCCTTCATCCACTGCCCCTGTCTCTCCTCTCCTTCAAACCAAGCTGCTTGAAGGTGTCCCTTGTGGTCCCCGTCTGGACACCGCCCTGGACTCGGCACCCGTCACCACTGATTCCGTTCCTGCGCACCCCCCCGCCCCCATCCTGGTCCTCAACCTGCGCAGCCACCGCTGCTCTCCACTGCTCCCTGGTTGCCACGGTTGCAGATCCTGCCAGTGGTCCAGCCACCTCTCCGGTGGCTCCTCCTCAGTCTGTGGTGTCTGTTCTTCTTCTTCCTGCCCCCCGGAGCCCCCGGCCCTCACCCACCTCCCACTGTGGTACGTCCTCCCCCGGCTGCTGTCTCCCCCGCCGCCAGCGGCGGTCAAGACTCACATCGCCATCTCCTGCCCACATCTCTTCCCAGAGGGCCAGGCTCCGTTCTGTCCTCAGCCCCAGCTCATCCAGGATTAGGCTCACCAGTGTTCCCCTGTAGAGCTCCCTCTCTCAGGAATACACCACCCGCTACTCAAGCCAGAAGCCGTCTGCTTCGTCCCCCGTCTCCACACGTCAGCACAACTGTTGACTGCTATGGACTTTGACTCGTAGTCTTTCTCGACTCCGCTCGTTTCTCTCCATCCTAACTGCCTGTCTCGGGATTGGGAGCTCTGGGCTGGTGTGCAGGCACCACCGGTGCAGAGACACATGCCAGTCAAGGCCTTTTACTCCTGGCTCTGTCTCTCATCTCACCCACCTGATCTGTAACCACAGTGGTTTTCCTTCTAGACTCTGAGCTCCTCAGGGAGAAAGGCTGTGTCCCTTTCAGTCTCTGAAGCCCTATGGTTCAGCATTGTGCTTGCTTTATAGCAGGTACCTTGGAAATTTGTTGAATGGGTGAGAAGGAGGCAGAGATGGGTGGATGGATGGATGGATGAGTGGCTGTATGATGAATGAGTGTGTAGATGAATGAATGGGTTGGGTGTATGATTGATGGATGGGTTGTGGATAGGAGGGTGGATGGATGATGGGTGGGTGGGTGGTTGGATGGATGAGTGAATGCATTCCCTTTCTATGTGCTGAATAGATCTGGGACCGAATGGGCAGGGCCCAGGAAGGAAGTACCTGAAACTCAAGGTATGATGCATGAGTGGGTGGGTGGGTGGGCGGTTGGTTGGATGAAAGAATGGCTGGGGCCGGGTGGTATATGATGGATGAGTCCTACCTTTAAACCCAAAGCCTGGGAGAGTGAGGACAGGGTTACATGCCAAGGAAGGAGCAGTGCTGAGCGAATGTAGTATCTCCTGAGCTGTTGCCCTTGGCTCCCATCAGGTAATGCATGAGGGTTTCCTGAGATCGTTTTTCCAGGCTAAGCTGAACACAGCTCTGAAGGACTTAATGTAATTTAGGCCAAAGCTAACTCTGGATTGGCGTGATAGAGGATAGGAAATTTTATTTCAAAAGAGTTTTTTGGGTCCCTTTTTTTTTTTTTGCACCATTTCATTTTTATTCTTATATATATATATTTTAACAAAAAGGCTGTATCTTAATTTATTTCCCCACTTATCCATATATAATGGACATCTTTCTGTATTATTAAATGTACTTCCATGGTGGCATATTGTTTCCCAAATTTTAAATAGCTTTTAAAAAAAGGAATCCAAATAGGAAAAGAAGAAGTAAAGCTGTCACTGTTTGCAGATGACATGATACTATACATAGAGAATCCTAAGGATGCTACCAGAAAACTACTACAGCTAATCAATGAATTTGGTAAAGTAGCAGGATACAAAATTAATGCACAGAAATCTCTGGCATTCTTATACACTAAGGATGAAAAATCTGAGAGTGAAATTAAGAAAACACTCCCATTTACCACGGCAACAAAAAGAATAAAATATCTAGGAATAAACCTACCTAAGGAGACAAAAGACTTGTATGCAGAAAACTATAAGACACTGATGAAAGAAATTAAAGATGATACAAATAGGTGGAGAAATATACCATGTTCTTGGATTGGAAGAATCAACATTGTGAAAATGACTCTACTACCCAAAGCAATCTACAGATTCAATGCAATCCCTATCAAACTACCACTAGCATTTTTTACAGAACTAGAAAAAAAAATTTCACAATTTGTATGGAAACACAAAAGACCCCAAATAGCAAAAGCAATCT